>NC_091816.1:25426250-25726458 GCF_041296235.1 Equus asinus | reverse complement strand
CAGTGACTGTCCTTGTATGTACAACTTTGTGCACTTTTTACTTTTGATGTGGAAATAATTTGTCTTACAGAAAAATTGCAAGAATAGTACAGAGAACTCCTGCTGACCCTTCATCAAGATTCACCAATTATTTTAAACATTTTGCTACATTTGCTTTATTTTTTCTTTTGCTCTCTTGAAAACTTATATATAAATTTTCCATTTGAGACTTGCATACATTTTGTCCTTTTACCCCATAATACTTCAGTGTATATGTTCTAAGAACAAAGTTATTTTCTTATCTAGCCGTGGTACAGTCTTCAAATACAGAAAATTGCAATACTTTAATCTACTGGCAATATGCCAGTTTGTCAGCTGTCCCTGTAATGTCCTTTTCTTCCTTGAGTATGGGAGTTCAGAATTAAGCCCTGCATTTAGTTGTCAGGTCTCAGAGTTTCCTTTAGTCTGGAACGTATGCATCAGTCTCTCATGACGCTGACATTTCTGAAGAATACGGCTCAGTTGTTTTGTAGCGTGTTCTTCACTTTGGGTTTCTCTGATGCTCCTCTGTGATTAGATTTTAGGTTGTACCTCCTGGCCAGAGTACAGCATCACGTGAGATATGTTGTGTCCTTCTGTGTGTCCCATCCAGAGGCGTGTGATGTCCGTCTGATCCTCCTCTGATGGCACTTCTGGTCACCTAGTCAAGGCGCTGTCTTGTTTCTCCACTGCATAGTTAGTATTCTTTACCTTGCAACTAGCAAGCAGTCTGTGGGGAAACACTTTGAGAGCAAAAAAAATCTTGTTCCTCATCAAGAGTCCCTTTAGATTCAGCATCCGTCAATGATTTTTGTGTTCTAATCTTTACCACGTAGGTTGCGAAACGTTGATTTTCTGTCTTCACCCTTCTCCTCACTTTTATTACTCATCATAGTGTAAGGAAGAGCCTTCTGTTATCACTTATTTTATATATCCATTTACTGCCAGTGTGGTTGATAACCTATTACTGTCCTGTGGATGCTCAAATTCTTTCTGATTTGGGTAGGGTAAGTTTCTGGATGTGAAATTGCTATCCATGTGCATTTATGCTTTTCATAGATGTTGCCAGTTTTGCCCTCACAGAGTGTGTTCGTTCCCACCAGCAGTGTTTGAGAAGGCTTCTTTCCTCACAGCTGTGCTGATTCTGGGATCTTCAATCTTCCTGTCTTTCCTGATCCAATGCAAGTGGGGTGGATGGGAACTGCATTGTTTTACTATGCATTTCTTTAATTGTTAGATTGGATTCTATGAATAGCTTCCTTGGAAAATATTTTTCTCATATTTAAATTAGGTTGTCTTTTTTCTTATCATCTATGAAAGCTTTTATTTAAATAATTAGAGGGGCTGGCCCGGGGTTTGCCAGTTCAGATCCCGGGTGCGGACATGGCACCGCTTGACAAGCCATGCTGTGGTAGGCGTCCCAAATATAAAGTAGAGGAAGATGGGCATGGATGTTAGCTCAGGGCCAGTCTTCCTCAGCAAAAAGAGGAGGACTGGTGGCAGATGTTAGCTCAGGTCGAATCTTTCTCAAAAAGAAAAGAAAAAATCGAAAAAAATAATTAGAACAGTGTTAGTCCTTTGTTAGTGTGTTACATATATATTTTCCATTTAGATTTTATGGAGTTATATGGTGTTTAATGTTTTGAATTTTTATTTAATCAAATTTCCTGGTCTTTTCCTTTATGCTTCTGGGTTTTGTAAAATGCCTGGAAAGGCTGTGTGAAAATTACAAAAGTATTCATCTATTTTTCTTTTACTGTTTTTTTTTAAAAGGAATTATTTTATACATTTAATCTTCAGATCATCAGGAATCTGTTTTCCCATCATTATTTAACGTGTTCAAGGCCAAACGCATCACCTTTCCTTTGCAAACGAATTCTGCCTTCCAGGGACATTCGTACCACTGTAATTGCCACCATCACGGCTCAGGATCTTCCCTGACTCTTCCTTCATCAGAAGCCTCTTTCCTTTGGCTCTTGCTGTAAGACATCCTCCTGTTCTCTACCCTCATTTCGACCCCCTACTCAGTTTTTTTATTGAGTCGTCTTTTTTTGGTGAGGAAGATTGGCCCTGAGCTAACTTCTGTTGCCAATCTTCCTCTTTTTGCTGGAGGAAGATTGTCCCTGAGCTGATGTCTGTGCCAGACTTCCTCTGTTTTGTGTGTGGAATGCTGACACAGCATGGCTGAGGAGCAGTGTCTAGGTTCGTGCCCAGGATCTGAACCTGCGAACCCCCGGCTGCTGAAGCAGAGCATGTGAACTTAACCACAATGCCACCAGGCTGGCCCCAATTGAGTCTTCTTTTAACTCTTTAAAAATGAATGTTTGTCAAAATCAGTAGGTAGGGCCATGTACCTTGGTACCCTTGTATCAAGGGCCAGCCACAAGACTCAGCATATCCGAGAAGCTGTATTTATTGAATGACTTGGTGAGTAGGTGAGTGAATGTTCTGTCCTTGTTCTCTCAATATTTTTGTGGTATTTCCACATTGACATCCAGATGTTACCTCCAAAATGACACATCCCCATATAGTCTCGTGTAGCAGGCGTAGTATATCTGAACAAGGTATGTCACAACCTTCTGGTGAAGATCCTGGTGAAACATGGACTTGGTAACCTTTTAGTTAGGCATCTTAGTGACTGAGTAACCACACCCAAAGGTGTCTGCGAGGGGTCAGTGGAACCTGGTGAGGGCTTTCTTTGGGCTTGTTCTAGGATTTTGACAATCGCTCTGACTTCAGTCTTTTCGGTTAATATCTTAGAGGAAAATATATGTTTATCAGATTTGCAGATAGGATAAAGTGGGAGAAAGACAAAGTACGTGACAGAATCAGGATCCTGACGTATTGTAGACTTGGGTGGAGTAAGCTGCTAATGAAATCTAATGCCACAATGCAAGGCTTTGCACCAGGACCTAAAAACCTGTTGTATATATAGTACGATATTGCCTGGTGGAAATGTAAGGGAAATGAGTGAAAAGTTTTAATTGGTAATTTGGGCTCAACATAAGTAAAGAGTGTGACTTGATTCTTAAAACGCTATGATGTTCTTATATGATCAGAAGAAGAAATTCGATTTTTCCTGTGACATTATACTCGAATGTTGTATTCGGCTTGGGCTGTCAGTCATCTGGGGCCATTCTGAGCTAAGAGCTTAGGGGTGGTGAAGGGACTGGGAGTTATGTCACAGGAGGAATGGGTGGTAAGAATGCTTAGCCTAAAGAAGAGAATGTTTCAGGGGGTAGGGGAGTGTCCCATAACTGGGTAATCATATAACTTATTGTCCATACCCAGGACTCTTTGAGAGTGAGAGAGGTCACTTAATAATTATGCTGGAGTGGTGAGCATAAAGCAGGACTGTCCTGGGCAAATGGGAACATGTGGTCAGCTGTTTATACTCATCTGCAAGTATTTGAAGGGCTGTCATGTGAAAGAGAGATTAGACTTCATCTGTCGGAGTGATCGGACCAGGGGACAGGACTATAGGAAGACGTGCCTCTTTTTCCTTCTCATGAGCCACGATCTGATTCTTTCAGTTGTTGAAGAATGGAATGGGCTGCCTTACAAGGTGGCATGTTTCTCATCACTGCTGATGCCAAGAATTTATATAGCTGTCCTTGCTAAGTCTTGATAATACACAGGTTAGATGAATCAGTTTGTTCCAGTCCATCAAATATTTGTGTACCTGTTCTTTCCAAGGACTATGCAGATGTCCATTTTCTCATTATGTTTAGCTTAACCATTTGTGTCCTCCCGGCCCCGTGCCCTTCACTAGAGAAGGTTAGGATCCACGTCATCGATGGCTTTTTTGGTAGACCCAGCTCTGCAGTGGTCTGATCTCTTGTCCTAGCTGCAGAGCCCGCCCATTCCCTACTGGGGCACAGCCCCGTCTCCCCTTCACCAGCGGGCAGCGCTGCCCTGCCTTTGGTCTCAGGCCTGCTCCTCCACTTTGAGCATCTGCTCTTCTCTTGCCGGGGGGCGTGTAAGTACATGCTGCTGCAGCCTCTGCTGCCTTGTCTTGTTCATTACACCTTCTTCTCTATCTCTGAATACCCTGCTTTTTATTTCTAGTTCTGTGAGTCTTGGTTTTTACACTAAATGAAAGATGCCTCTTTTCTTCTTCATGGCAGAGCAATCTCCTAAACTTTACGAGATATAAGCTTTGGATCTGTTCATTTCTTACTGTGGGTGCCGTGGTCATTTCTCAGCTTCTGCAGGGCACTCATTATGTGCTTGATTCTTTTGTTTAGTTCTTCACAACAGCTCTAAGAGGCAGATGTGACTGTTTCCATTTTGTGAGGAAATGAAGTTTAGAAAGGTTAAATAATCTGCTGGAGGTGACCCAACCAGTAGTTGTCTAAGCTGGATCTGTGCCCGGGTCTCTTCATTTGTCCACATATTTATTCACGCAGCCAATGTCTGAGTGCCAGCATCGTGCCAGGCCCTGTCTCCTCCAGATTCAGGAGGCATCACCTTCCCCTCTCCCTGCAAATACATGCTCTCGTCACACTGGGCATTTTTCTGTACCTTCAGGGTGCCATGTATCTTCCTGCTGGATCAGTAAGACAGACCCAGCCACTGTGTCCATGTTGTTTGGAGTCTAGATGAGTAAACAGGACAGAAAGTCGTTTTGTTTTAAGTATCATGAGTATTAAGAAGAGGAGCACAGTGTGTGACGGCAGTGTGCTGTGTGGCCCTTGATTTGCTCCAGGAGCCACGGAAGCTTTCCTGGGGAGCTGAGGAAGTGATGTTTACCTGGAAGCCTGGAGGATAACAGGAGTTAGCTAGAGAAGAGGTGGGATGAGACCATTTCGGGGGACAGAGGAAAGAGCATGTGCAAAGTGTCTGAGCAAGGAGAAACGATGTTTCGGAGGTTCAGAAGGAACCAAGTGTGTGTGTTTGTGTGTGTGTGTGTGTGTGTGTGTGTGTGTGTGTGAGAGAGAGGAGAGAGAGCGTGAGAGTGAGCGAGCAACAAGAGGATCTGCTGATGGACAAGATATTTGGGCTGAAACAGAGGGATGACTTCAACCTTTCAGCAGTTGGTTAACTCCAAAGGAAGGGCAAGGTTGAGTTCAGTTGTGGATCTGTTGAATTTAAGACATTTGTGAGACCTGAGATGTGGAGTGAGTGGTCCTTTAACTATTGGAGTCTAGAGCTCAGGAGAGAGTATTAGTCTTAAGATACAAATTTGGGAGATATTATTGTATAGTAATCTCCATTTGCAACAATGCTAATGGAAATTTTGGGAATGGTTGAGATCACTCTGTTCAGTGATGTGCTCAAAATATTGGTGTGGTGGAAGCACTGCTTAAAAAAGGCATTTCCTTTTAATGTTTGAGAAAATGATACATCATTCTGTAGGGTTGTTACTAAAGCCTACTGAATGAGTTTGTCGAGATTATTACAATTTTGTTGTTTGATAACAACAGTTAACCCATTAGCAGAATTTGTTGAGGAATTTAATTCAGTATTCTGCCAGGAAGTTTTCTGTCACACAACTTCAAAAAGGTTATTTATTACAAATGCATAATGGATAGTTGGAATTTTGTAATTTTCTTCTAATCATTCATTGATTCATTTAACACATACTGAGTGCCTACCTCGATAGGGTGTCTTCAGGAAGGAGGTGCCTATTTAGTGTTGTCTTGAGGTGGGCATTGTTTCCAGTTGCTTGTTTTGCTTTCTAATGATTTCGGTTAGCTGAGTGTTGTTATCTTCAATTTAGTCCTCTGGGTTGTTTAAACTCAATGTAGTGATGCATGTTTACAGTAATGGTATTTTTTGCCCATACTTGTCCAGTTACTAACCTTGAGACATGTATGAGTTCTGGTTAAAATTTGAAACATCCCATATATACACCTATTGCTAAACAGGGAAGTGTGTAGTAGTCCTCCCAGACTTTTCTTATATAGCCTCAAGTTCCTGTTAGTACAGAGTTCTTTTTCCACAAAAGAGTAGAAATGGTAGGTGGAGGAGGTGGCTTGTGAGGAATTTAGCTCCCTTAAGGTGGCTACAGTCAAGGGAATGTCACAGCCGTTGGCCTAGCTTAATGCCTGTCAACTGTGACCTAAGTGTTAACAAAAGTTATACATGCTTTGTCCTTAGCCTATAAAGAAACAAAACAAAACCAAAACACTTTCAAAATAGAAAACAAAAACATTGTATAACTATTTAGGAACTATGAATATTATGGTAAAGTGTAATAATTGTATAAGGAAAATAGTGTGGTAGATGCAAAATTTCATATTTGGTATATTCCCTCTTTTGAGAATCCTAACTTTCTAAAAAACCTCTTCATTTCAATCACAGTAAAACTGACCTCTCTCTCACAACTCAGTAATAAGGAAACAAACAGCCTAATAAAAGATTGGCCAAAGATTTGGGCAGACTCTTGACCAAAGAAGATATACTGGTAAAAATAAATGCATGGGGGCAGGCTCCGTGGCCGAGTGGTTGAGTTTGCGCGCTCCGCTGTGGCGGCCCAGGGTTCGGATCCTGGGGGCGGACATGGCACCGCTCATCAGGCCACGTTGAGGCGGCGTCCCACATCCCACAACTAGAAGGACCAGCAACTAGGATATACAACTGTGTACAGGGGGGGTTTGGGGAGATTAAAAATAAACAAACAAACAAACAAATAAATAAATGCATGAAAGATGCTCGGTATCATCAGTAATTAGGAAACTGCAAATTAAAACCAAAGTGAGGTACCACTGCACACCTGTTGGAAGAGCTAAATAAACAAGCAAAGAACTTGGTAATGCCAAGTGCTGGCGAGGGTGGGGAGTGGTCAGAGCTCTCAGACTTTGCTGTTGAAAATGCAGTGTGGTCCAGCCACTTAGGTAGCAATGTAATCTACCTTTACCACTCAGTCCACCAATTCTACTGCTGGGTTTTTACTCCAGAGAAATGAAACCCTGTGTCCATCAATGACTGAATGGATGAACAAACTGGCATTTCTATACCAAAATACTACTCAATAGTAATAAGTAACAAACTGTTGGTTTGTTACATGGATGAATCTCAGATGTATTATGCTAAATCAGTGTTTCTCAACCTTTTTAACATTGTTATACTTCCTCTAGCCCTTTTAGATATTTTTTCCCTGATGGCCCATTCCCCCCATGACATTTTAATACTATCGGTATATTGTCTCTCTGTTTATGTACTGTGGCCCTGTGGAGAACCCAGACCATTGTAATGTCTAAGGTTTTTCCACCTGCCAAGAGCCAATTTTCACCTCTTGGGGACAGTAGCACACTCACTCCCCCATTGAGAATGGATGGGCTAGGTGAAGAAAGCCAAATTCAAGTGGCTACATACTGTATGATTCGATTTATGTGACATTCTTGAAAAGGAAAAACTGTCAGGTCAGAGAACGGATCTGTGGTTGCAAGAGGTCGAAGGGGGCATGACTATGTAGGCATGTGAGGGAATTTGTGGAAGTGATGGAAACGTTCTACTTCTTGATTGTGATGGTGTTGTGCTGTAGTATGAATTTGTCAGAATTATTAGAATTGTACCCCAAAAGGATGAATTTTATGGTAGTTATACCTTAATAAGCCTGACTTTTCCAAACATAGTCTCCCAGAGTAAACCTAGAATGGTTAGGGGGAGTGAGAAGATAGGGAGCATCAAAGGCTGATCATTTTGGAGTCTTCCATCATCACAAAGTGTGGTCTGTGTGCTGAGAGATTCACATATAAAATCATAAATAAAAAAATAACGCTTTCTAGAAACACGCACATGCACCCACGCAAGGGGCAATGAAAGGATGGTATAAATGGAGATTGTCTGGGGAGTCATTGAGGGTTTAGTGGTCCAGCCGCCTGAGGACAGAGGCTAATCTAGATTAATCAAGGTTAGAAGTCCTAGTTTTTCCTTGGGAGTTACTAAAACCTGGTTGAGATTTAATTTGCCAAAAGAGAAAGAACAGAAGAAAAGCTGCCTTCCGCCTGTTAGTGGCAGCTGGCTTATTGTTTATCAGTTTGACTTTTGGTAAAAGTTCCCCAGTTCCCTTGGCATCCAATAGGGGAGAAAGGTTTTATGCTACGTTTGCTGTTTTGTCGTTAAAGCTGGGACTTCTCCACTACTGCAGGCTCCATCTGAAGTATGTTATCATCCTGTATCCAGAGGAGCCTGGAGAAGGAGGGGTGGTGGAAATACAGGTTTTGCTTTTGGAATACCTTTAGCAAAGGTATTTGAATTTGTAAATGTTGCCAAGAAATAGAATTTTCTCCTCCATTAACGTTTTTATGGGTAATCATTGTATGCATCTGATTCTGAGCCAAAATGTTATATTTTAAATGCTCTGGTGACAGAGGAGCTGTTTTTTTCTTTTGAAAGCCCTTACTGAATTGTCATACATTTTGGGAGGTTTCCCAGATAGTGGTGTAAGGAGACTTGTGCTTCTTGTAATCTTTATCCTACAGTAATAGGTATGGGGATTGTAGTAAAGGCTGTAAACTACTGCAGATATTAAGGACATCACCTGTGGCTGTCTTTTAGTGTATGGGAAAGTCATGAAGAAGGTGTTACTGACTTCATTGATTACAGCGAGAGGCATCTTGTCAATACCTGTGAGTTGATATTTTCAGCATGCCTTCTGGGATTCGAGAGAGCACTTTTTCTGAGAACACAGAGAATACAAATGAAACTGCATGCAGTCTTCAACTTAAATCACACCTTCAACTGGCCTGATGGATCACTGGTGCCCTAGTCTGTCATCTACCACCGTTACCACAGGTGCTTCTATAAGACTTACTACTGTCCATGCTGACCTTAATTTGGCTGAGGTGGCATCTCAGGGTTTTTTACTATAAAGTTACCTTTTTCTTCCCCCTTCGCATATTGCCCTCCTGAAGGAAGTCACTGTGTACAGCCCACTCTTAAGGACTGAGAGTTATGTTCAGCATCCTTGAGGGTGCAGTGTGTGCATAAAGTGAGACGGTATTGTTGTAAGCTAGCAGTGGACAATTGGAAACCAAAATTAAAACATGCCATTATAATAGCTTCAAAAAATGGAATATTTATATGTAAACCTAATGTACACAAAACTATAATCTTTAAAGCAGCCTAAAATGCAGGTGAAAGAAATCAAGGAATACCTAAATGAATGGGGAGATGTATTCATGGATTGGAACACTAAATGTAGTAAAGATGTTAGTTCCTCCCAAATTGGTTTAACTCAGTTCCAATAAAAATCTCAGCAGGATTTTTTGTAGATACACACAAGCTGACTCTGAAATTTATTATGGAGAGGTAAAGGAGCTGGAAAAGAGAAAAGAATTTTGAAAAAGAAGGATGAAGTTGGAGGAATCACACTACCCAGTCATAAGACTCACTGCGAAGCTGTTGTAATTGTGTTAGTGAGGGTTGTCTGGAGAAATAGAACCAATAGGAGATAAATTGAAGGAACTGGCTTGCATGATTGTGGAGGCTGGCAAGTCCACAGTCTGCGGTAGCCAGCAGGCTGGAGACCCAGGGAAGAGTTGCAGCTTGAGTCTGAAGGCCTTATACAGACAGAATTCCCTTTTCCTTGGGGAACATGGTCTTTTTTTTAAGACCTTCAACTGATTGGAAGAGGCCCACCCACATTCTGGAGAGTAATCTTCTTTACTCAAAATCTACTGATTGAAATGTTAATCCCTTCCAGAAAGTACCTTCACAGCAACATCTAGACTCATGTTTCACTAAATTTCTGGGTACTGTGGCCTAGCCAAATGGACACATGAAATTAACCACCAGTAATTAAGACAGTATAGTATTGTGAAGGCTAGACATATAGATCAATGGGACGTACTAGAGAATCCAGAAGTAGACCCACCCAAGTATGGACAATTGATTTTTGAAAAAGGCTCAAATGCAGTTTAAGGAAGAAAGGATGTTTTTTCAACAAATGGTGTAGAAAACATTGAACATCCATGTGAAAAAAAATAAACCTCTGTGTAAACTTCATGTTCTGTACGGAAATAAACTCAAAATGGATCATAGATGTAAATGCAAAACTATAAAAATGTTAGAGAAAACATCAGAGAAAATTTTCATGACCTTCTATTAGGCAAAGAGTTTTTAGACGTGACCCTAAATGCATGGTTCATAGAAAAAAACGGTAACTTAGACTTCATCAAAATTAGACACATTTGTGAAAGATGATGTTAAGAGAATGGAAAATGAAGGTACAGACTGGAAGAAAACATTTGCGAATCATATATCTGACTACATATTATATAAATTATTCTCAAAATTCAACAGTTAGAAACAAAATCTAATGAAAAAATGCCCAAAAGATTTGAATAGACATGTCACTAAAGGGGATATACAAATGGTAGATAAGCAAATGAAAAGATGTCCAACATCATTAGCTCCCAGGGAAACACAAATTAAAACTGCAGTGAGATCCCACTGCTTACCTGTTGAAACAGCTACAATGAAAAAATTGTTCCAATACTAAGTGCTGACGAGCATGTGAAGTAACTGGAACTCTCGTATGTTGCTGATGGAATGTGAAATAGGACAGCTACTCTGTAAAAAGTTGGCCAGTTTCTTGTGAAGTTTCATACACGCTTACCATATAACCCAACAATCCAATTCCTTGATGTTTTTCTGGAGAAGTAAAAACTTATATTCATACAAAAACCTATACACAAATGTTTATAGCCACTCTGGTCATAATTCCCCCTGCCTGGAAACACCCCAAATGTCCTTTAGTGGGTGAAAGGATAAACAGATTGTGGCACATGTATACAATTGAACACTGCTCAGTAGTAAAAATTGAAGGCACAGCTTAGGTGAATCTGCCAGGCATTATGCTGAGTGAAAGACTTCTGTCTCAAAAGGTTACATAGTGTTTGATTGCATTTATATGGCACTCTCAAAAAGATACATTTATAGTGATGGAGAACAGATGCTGTTTGCCAGGGTTTGAGGGGTTAGGAGGAGTGTGTGACTACAAAGGGGCAGAATGAGGGAGTTTTTTGTGTGATGGAGTTGTTGTGTGTTCTGATTGTAGTGGTGGTAACTCATATCTATATATTTGTTAAAATTCACAGACTATGCTCTCTTCAAAATAGTGGTTTCACTGTATGTCAATTAAAAAAATGGCTTACAATACAAAGAATATATTAAGGTCAGCACACAACTGAAATTTTGAGTTTATGCATGTTGCAGACTGTCGCTCATTGATGATCCCTGCTCTGTAGGCTTACATCATGCAGGAGGAGCAGGTGGGCATTTGGTTCGTATCCAGTTTTTCCCAGTTATGAACAGCGCTGCTCTAAGCATTTTTTACACATCCCCTCAGGCGCGTGTGCAAGAGTAGATTCCCCAGAGTGTCTATCTAGGAGTAGGTTTTGTTGGGTTGTGTGGTTGTGGGTGCTAGGTGAAGCCAACTTTTCGAAAGAAGATTTTTTTGTAAAGCAGTTTATACTCTCCAGCAATAAATGAGATTTTCCAGTTCTGTATATTTTTGGCAAAACTTGAAGTTGTCTGACTTCTCATTTTTTTCATTTGGGTGTGTTTGAACTCGTACCTCATTGTGGTTTTAATTCTTCATTTCCCTAATTATAAATGAGGTCGGGGATATTTTCGTGTATTTAATGGCCGTTTGTTTCCCTTTTCTTTGGGTGGGTTTTTTTTTTGGTTGCTCTTCTTCCTATTGGTTTGTTAGTTTTTTATTGAATCTTAAGAGTTCCTTGTATATTTTAGAAACAGGTCCTTGTGAGTAATATGCGCTGCAGAGATCTTCCAGTTTGTGGCTTATTTTTTCACTCTCCGCATGGAGTTTTTGATGAATTGGCAGTTCTTAAGTTAAAATAGTTGTATCTCTCCATTTTTCTCATTGATGACTGTGTGTTTGTTTCTTGTTCAGGGAAGCTGTACCCTGAATCCTAGAGTCATAAAGGATTCTACCGTGTTGTCTTTGTGAAGCTTTAGAGATCTGCCTTTCACGTTTGGATCTTTAAGTCACTAGGACTTTGGTTTTTGAGTATGGGATGTGGCAGGAGATCGGTTTCGTTTTCCCCCCAAATGTCTACTTTGTCACCACAGCACCGTGTATTGAAAAGTCCTACTCTTCCCACTGATCAGTAGTGATAGCTTTTCCACATCAATTTCTGTATCTTGTGTCGATCTTTATATGGGTCTGTTTTTCTCTTGTTGTTTAGTTCCTGTAGTCTATTTATTCAGTCCTTTTGTCATTATCACATTGTCTTAATATTATAGTTTTTTTTTTTTGAGGAAGATTAGCCCTGAGCTAACTGCTGCCAATCCTCCTCTTTTTGCTGAGGAAGACTGGCCGTGAGCTAACATCCATGCCCATCTTCCTCTACTTTATATGTGGGACTCCTACCACAGCATGGCTTGACAAGTAGTGCCATGTCTGCACCTGGGATCCGAACCGGCAAACCACGGCCCCCCGAAGCAGAATGTGCGCACTTAACCGCTGAACCACCGGGCCGGCCCCTTAAATATTATAGTTTTATAACACATCTCAATATTTGGTAGAGAAGGCCTCTTGGATTATTTATGTGAAGGCAATGATAATATTTGCAAATAATGATACTATTGTTCTTCCTTGCTTATCCTTAATCCTTTTATTTCTTTTTCCTGCCATACAGCACTAGCTTGGACTTGGAATACAGTGTTGAATTCAAGTAGTATAATGGGCATCTTTGTTTTGTTCTAAATCCTACAGGAAATGCTTTCAATGTAAATAGGTATTTTGTGGACACCTTCATCAGGTTAAGGAAGTTCTCTTCTGTTCCTAGCATGCCAAGAGTTCTTTTTTAAATGATGTTGAATTTTGTGAAAAGGTTTTCTGTTCTTTTTGAAAGAATCAAATGATTTTCTTCTGTGAATGGCACAAGTTACATTAAATATATTAGTTGCTATTTTAATGTTAGGCCAATCTTGCATTCCCGGGATAAACTCAAGTTACTTATGAATTA
This sequence comes from Equus asinus, assembly GCF_041296235.1. Classification (NCBI taxonomy): domain Eukaryota; kingdom Metazoa; phylum Chordata; class Mammalia; order Perissodactyla; family Equidae; genus Equus; species Equus asinus. The sequence continues at coordinate 25,713,496 of NC_091816.1, read as the reverse complement.
TTATTGTTGCCAGTTTGATTTGCCAGTACTTTTTTTTTTTCAAATTCAAAATGCCATTTATGTAAGATGCAGCTCTATTTTAGAGATGTTAAATTTTCTTTTTTTAAAGTGGCTAATGATTATAAGATGTCATAGACTGTAAAATGTATTCTGGTTTCAGAGATACTAGGTATTTTTAAATGTATGCCTTAATGCCAATTAAATGTTCTATTGTTTCGTGTTTTATATCTGTGTTCTTAAGTGAACTTGACTTACAATTGTCCTTCCTCATTCTTTTCTTGTCGAATTTTGATATTAAGGTTATGTACCATGATAAAATGAGTTGAGGAATGTGCCCACTTTTTCTGTTGAATAGTTGATGTAATATTGGCCTTATTTCTTTCTTTATTGTTTGTTGAATAAGCCTATAAAATCATATGGGTGTAGCGTTTTGACTGCTAATATAGTTTCTTTAATGCTTATGAAACTATTCAGGTTTTCTGTTTCTTCTTCTTTTTTTTCCCCTTCTTCTTCTTTTTCCCAAAGTCCCTCAGTACATCGTTGTATATTATGGTTGTAAGTCCTTTTGGTTGTGCTATGTAGGATGCCACGTCAACATGGCTTGAAGAGCAGTGCCATGTCTGTGCCCAGGATCCAAACTGGCAAAACCCTGGGCTGCCAAAGTGGAGCACACGAACTTAACCACTTGGCCAGGGGCCAGCCCCCTTTTCTGTTACTTCTTGATTCAGTTCTTTTGACTTTCACCTTTTAGGAATTTGTTCATTTCATCCATATGTCCAAATTTGTTAGCATAAAGCGATTCATAATAAATTCATGTATGTTTAATCTAGGTAGCATCTATAGTTCTGTCTCCTCTTTGTTTCTGCTATTGTCTATTTGCATTTTCATTCTTTTTTTTCTTTATCTGTATTTGTTAGCGGTTAGTCAATTTTATTCTTTTCAAAGAAATGAGTTTTGACATAAACGTTGTTCCTTCTCTTTATAGTTTGCTTTCTGTTTCATTACTTTCTGCACCTATTATCTCTATACTTCTACTTTAGATTTTACTGATTTTTTGTTAAACTGCTGAAAAGGAGTGCTTAACACTTTAGATTTGGGTCTGTTCTCTTTAACAATTGCACTTACTAGATAACAAATCCAACTACATGGTGCTTTACTTGCTCATATATTTTTATATGCAGAGTTTTCTTTATTGTTTAGTTTTACAAATTTAATAATTTTCAGCTATTTTATTTTCTTTTACTCATAACTATTTAGAAGCATTCTGATTTCCAAACAACGAATTGGTTTTGAATTGTGATGTAATTGAATTGGGGCCAGAGAACGTGGATGACTTTTGGCTTTGTGGGAGCCTGCTTTCTGGCGTGTTGTTATATGGCCGTGTTAGTGAGCGTTACACATGAGCTTGGAGATCACATGTGTTCCGCAGGCAGTTAACGTGTACGGGAGGCCTGTGGCCGCTGCTTCAAGGGGAGAGACTGGCCAGTGCTGCCGGTAGAGAAGGACAAGCGGCTGTGCTTCACTGTTCTTAGGGGAAGGTGGTGGCTCACGTAAGAGTCATAAACGTGAACTATGAACTTATAACTTCCTAATGCTCTCAAGAATATGTTGGGATAACACCTATTTTTAGCATACATAGGCATTATTTTTAATAAGCAGATAGAATTGTAGTTTTACTGTTAGATAAATGATTGATGAGACCTTATAAGAACAGCATTGGAAAGGAAACATAAATTGTTTTCTTATGCCCACTTTTGCTTTCTTTACTAATATTATAGTATGACCTTAGTAATAAAGGCGACAACCTTTACAGAGTTTTTCCTGTGGGCTGGAGTTAAGAGGCTAGACCTGAGAGTCAGACTTCCTGATTTTGAATCTGGCTTCTCTACTTAATAAACTGTGTGACCTTTCTGCACCTCAGTTTCCTGAAATAAAGGTACTGATTGTACCCACTGCATAATGTTATTTTGGAAGTAAAATTGGATAATTGTGCTCCTAATGATAGCAGCTGATATTATGTATCATTTACTCTATGCCATACACTGCTCCAAACATTTACCAAAGGTTAATTTAATCCTCACAGCAACCCTGTGAGGTGTATTGTTGATATCCCCATTTTTAGATTTCCTGAGGCTTAGAAAGACAGAGAGAGTAACAACACACGTTTCCCAGAACTGCCGACTTCTGTTGCTGACATGGGGGCAGAGCAGCTTCTCCGGGAGGATGAGGCAGGTTTGTGGGGAACCACGTGGACAGTACCAACAGAGGACGAGGAACGGGTTTCTGAAGGACTTCAGGTCTGTTAAGGATCATCTGATTTCTGCCCTCTATTAGTCAGTTCGGGCTGCCATAAAAAAAATCCTATTAGTTCTGGAGGTTAGAAGTCCAAGATCAGGGTGCTGGCCAGTTTGATTTCTGGTGAGGATTCTTCCCGGCTCACAGATGACGCCTTCTCACCGTGTGCTCACCTGTGCTTTCTCAGTGGGTGTGTGTGGAGAGAGCTCTCTCTCTCTTCCTTTTCTCATCAGGCCACCAGTCCTTTTGGATTAGGGCCGCACGTTTCAGACCTCATTTAATCTTAATTAACTCCTAAAAACTCCATCTCCAAATATAGTCCCACAGGGGTTAGGGCTTTAACATATGGATTTTGGGGAGGCACAATTCAGTCCATAGCACCCCCCAGCCCCCAGGGGACAAATACAGCATCCTCTATGCCTAAATAGATTCTCTACTACCTTCTAGTGAGTGTCATTTTTTAAAAAATAGTTAGCACCAGAGTGATCACCAACAGGCTGATTTCAAGGTTTTCAGCCTTTCCTTGCAGCAAGGTGGTGCTGTGTTGCTAAAGTAGGCAGACCGCGGTGTTGCTGTGGAGACCCTGTGAGTGTGTCGTTCTGTGTACCGGGCGGTGTGTGTCATTCTGTAGATGTACAAATCTGACCTCTTCTTGTCTCGTGTTATACATTTCTGAATAAATAGATACAGTCTAGTAGTCATTCACTTAACACATATTTAATTATCCTGCTGTATGCCAGCCACTGTGTGCAGGCTATGATAATGTAGTGAAAAGCCTAACGGAACAAGGTCCCGCCACGTGCTTAACAAGTGAACAGAGAAATCCGCAGCCAGTGTCTGTGTGCTCTGAAGGGAAAATGGAGAAAGGTAAGGGGATTGAGGATGGCAGTGTTGGTGGGGTGGGGCGCTGTTTTAGCAAAGTGGTCAGAAAGTGAGAGCGTGAGCCTAGGAAGTATCTGAGAGAACATTCTAGACAGAGAGGATGTAATACCACATACGAAGGCCCACTAGTGGAATATTCTTGGCAGGGAGTGTAAGGGTGACACCCCAGGTTCTGCGGTCATATTGCCTGGAAATGCTCGAGACATGTTAAGTGTCGCTGTTATCGATGTGATTATGGTACAGATATAACTGCAATAAACAAAACTTTTTCTGCCCCAAATGTACATTTTTGTTGGATGCTAAGTTGTTGCAAGGATCAGCTGGCCACCCTTCTCCCCTTTTACAATCAAGACAGCCGTTGCATTTTCTGAGTCAGTCCTCAGTTCATGCACTGAGTCACGTCGTGCTTCTCTTCAGTTTTCCACCAAAGTATTCTTAACGCAAGGAAGATTGAGCCCAAGAGGTCTTTCCATAAAGGGAACATTTCTTTGTAAACTCCTGTTTTCTTCTAAAGATCCATGCCAACTTTATGTTCTTCTAAATAGTAAATTTGTGCCTATTTTAATATTGAAATAACGTTTTAAACGCCGTGTCTGTTTGTGGGTTGGAACACCCCTGCCCTGAGGCCCATTCCCTGCCTGCAGCAGTGTGGGAAGCGCTGGCAGAGAGCCCTGTGGGGGGTGCACTGGCTGTCGTTCAGCAGCAGACCCGAGTTACCCAAGGGTTGCAGGGTGTGGGCTGGGTGGGTTTACTGTTAGTGTCCTGTAAAGCGAAACACAAGAATGTTCAACTTCCTTCCATAAATTATATATCAAGTAAAAACCAAGAAAATGCAGTTTTCTTCCTAGAATGAGCAATATAAAGTGAAGCATAAGAAAACCCCATCCCTGTCGAGAGTGCACACTGAAATTTATCCTATCACTGTCAGAAGAAAATCACCAGATAGAAAGTGTAGCAACAAGCGTTTTCCCCAAATCACATTTATTTGGCTTTAGAATTCATAATGTGACACTCACGTTTGCAGGCAAGTTTTCTTTTTAAGTTCTGTTTTATTAAATGAGTGTTAACATTAACTTGTTAGTTATTAATCATGGGTGTAGGTGACTCAAGCATGGCATCCATGCCACCACATTCTTCACTGGCGTCCTGGTCATGGCATCCTTCTCAACAGCGTGCTCCAGAAAGTCAGTACTAATTGATCAGAGTTGCCCTGGAGACGAGACTCATTTGCTAATAACTCTGTCGTGTTCAGTATATATGAGCCTCCTGGGATAATTGGGAACCAGCTATGAAGTAGTGGACTCTGATTATCACTCTTTTAGTTTTATATGTTTTTAATAATATATAAACATTTTTAGGGGAGAATTATGTTAGAATATTAAATGAAATATATTGAAAGTTTTTAATAAAATTGAAAATGGTCCATCCTTTGAGTTAAGTGATGAGTTTGTATGGGGTTGATGTTCCTAGCGTGAACTCTTTCTTAACACACAGGCCAAACTACTAGTGAATATGAAGTTAAGGTAATGGATACAGAGACATAAAGAAGGAAATTACAGTAAACTGCTCTCAAGCATCTTGGTCAGGTACCTGTATTTCGGAATCCCATGTCCACAGGGACAGTTGATACGCCATTTGCACATCTTCAGAACTCCTGAATTATTTGTCTCCCTAGTTTGAGTTGCCTAGCATTTGCAAAGTAACAAAATTAACTTTCTTATAAAAAGTTGGTTAATTGATTTCATTGCTTTAGTTTTGGGGGCGCCATTTGTCTGAATCAGGACGCTTTTCCTCTGGTTTGGGCATGTACATTAAAGTGGCTGCAGACATCATGTAAGGTCAGAGTTTGCTGAAATAGGGCCATTTTGACTTGAATAAATAATAGTTGTTTACTGTGAAACCTGTGTTTAGTATCCTGTTTTGGAATTTCAGTTGCAAGTTGAAAAAATTGATAAATGTAGAGAGTATTTTTCTATGAGATTAGAACCCAAATGTTCTAGGGCGAACGAAACTGCTTGGCATTAGTTTCATAATCTTGGAGCATTGTTAAATCATTCTTTTGAAGGTTAAAATTAATATTTGAAAGTAGTAATTAAGGCCGTGGCTGCCAGGACTAATTGAAATTTTTGTAGAGAGAAAATGTGTGATCCCAGATGTCATTACTCATTCGTGAAACCTCTTACTAAGAAGAGATTATTCTGGTTTCACTTGTTTTCATACTAACTGTTTATAACAGGACAGGCTTTGTTTAATGATGTTCCCTGTACACAGAACACTCTTCATTGTAAATAGGTATTGCATTGTAATTAGAAGATAATATGCAAACACACACTATTATTTTTAAGTAATGGGAAAAAAGTGTCACCTGAGTAACATCTGGGGGCTTCTTGAAGCTGCTGTGCTTTTTCTGTATTGCTGAGATTTGGTTTTATTTAGCTGAGGAAACCTGACAAATATCACAACTCAAGGAAGCGTGGCCATAGGCGAGACAGCGTACTTGTAGAATTCTCCGTGCTTCCGTTGATGGAGAGAACGTTTAATGAATTTAGCCCCGCGGTTGAGAATGCAAATGGCCTGGTGGATGAGACTGTGGTTTTAATCCTGGCCCTGCGGATCACGGACTGGGCAGGCCCGTGGCAAGTTTCTCTGCCTGCTTCCTCACAGGCTTGTTTTAGGGTTAAATGTGTGTTATTTATAAATTGTTTAGGATCATAATTGCCTCATAGTAAGTGAATATGAAAATGACTTATAAATAAAGAAAGAAAATTCTGGGCAATATTTGTTTTAAGCCTATTTGGAAATATACCTGGCACCTCAGGCGTTTTTTCTTTTATTGTTGTTGGAAAGATGATAGCAGTATTAAAGAAGAATTTAAAAATAATTATCCATATGCTTAATACTTAAAAATAACATTTGTTTGCATATTATCTTCTAATTATAATTTATTTGCATGCATATTTTACATTGTTGATCATAATGTATGTAGTAATCACTGTGGGCAACTGAATATGATTGTCTAGTCCTGGTCACATGCTTCCTAGGGAGTAGGATGGGCACTGAGGTGTCAACCATAGCCTCATGGGAAGGGGCAGGGCAGGCTTCCCACAAAAGGAGAGAAGGGGTGCTAAGCAGCTAAAGCAGCAGAAACCCACTACAGGACATTGTGGACTTTCTCATCCTGTGGGAGTGGTCTTTCTTGTTCAGAAATATTTGTTCATTAAATAGGGAGAATCACTGTGGTAATGACAGCCGTTTAGCCGGGGCTGCAAAAGTTCAGTGTGTTTCAGGGATTTGAGCTGAGATAATAATATGGTAGGGTCAGCGGTAGACTGAAGGGCCGAGGGAGGTGGAGTCTGCTAGACGAGTATGACCTGTGTGGCCTTGGACGAGCTCTCTAGGCCTTGGTTTCCTTGTGGGTAAAATAAAGCATCAGATTAGTTGATATTCTTTTTTTCACCCCTAAATTTATCCTGCCCTATGCCATGAAACTGCTTTTTGCTATTTTTTTTGGCCACAATGCTTATTTAAGATTGGATATCTAGATACATTTTTTAAGTTTTGCTGCTTTCCCACTCATCCAGTAGTTTTTGACAGTGTCTGAACAGAGTAAGTAAAAAGGACATGTTTATTAAGATTGCCTTGCAGTAGTTTTGCTTATAGAAATGATCTCTATGGGCCAGCCCAGTGGCGTAGTAGTTGGGTTTGCATGCTCCTCTTGGGCATCCCAGGTTCACGGATTTGGACCCTGGGTGCAGACCTACACATGGCTCATCAAGCCATGCTATGGCGGCATCCCACATACAAAATAGGGGAAGATTGGCACAGATGTTAGCTCAGTGATAATCTTCCTCACCAAAAAAAAAAGAAAAAAAAGAACAAAAAAGAAATCATCTCTAAAAAGAAGAAATGCATGTGTCCAATTTAAAAGAAAAATGTGCAGGGCCTGGCTCAGAGGCACAGTGGTTAAGTGCGCACATTCCACTTCGGCAGCCCAGAGTTTGCCAGTTTGGATCCCAGGTGCAGACATGGCACCGCTTGGCAGGCCATGCTGTGGTACGCGTCCCACATATAAAGTAGTGGAAGATGGGCACAGATGTTAGCTCAGGGCCAGTCTTCCTCAGCAAAAAGAGAAGGATTGGTAGCAGGTGTTAGCTCAGGGCTAATCTTCCTCGGGAAAAAAAAAGTGCAAAAATATGTAACTTCTTTAGTAATCACAAATATGTAAGGAAGAAAAACAATTTACCCCCTTTGAAACTGGCAAAGCCTTAAAAACATCACTGCATCCCGTGCTGCACATAATGCATGTAGTGAGACTGTAAATTGCTAGATGATTTCTGGAGTGAATAGTGTGGAAACAGACCAGTTTTCTGATCTGAACTTAACTAAAAATATAACCTCAGATTGGCATTTTCCTATATCATTAAATATTTTTCTGTAACTTCTTAATTTTCCTGTGTAGTTTATGAGACTCACCTGCTTTCATTCCTTATCCTTGTTGAGTGCATTACTCTGACTTCACTGTCAGAGTTACATGAGTTCCCCAAGTTTTGCAGTTTTGGTTTGAGAACTTCAAGGACTTGTTATGACACAGGTAGGATAAACTCCTTAGTTGGTCGTCTCATTGATAGTGGGAAAGTCTTGGCACCAGCTTTTGTTTGTGTCTACCCTAGAGTCCACCATGGCAGAAGTTGAAGCGACTTACCTTTCAGAGGCAGCTGGAGCAATTCATTGGCCGGCTGGTGGTCTCCATCTTCTGTTCCCCCTGGGTCTGGGGGCTCACACGGAGTGGGGTTCCGATAGAACTGGTGAGCATGTGCTACCAGAGGGCCCGTCTCTTGTAACCAAACAAATTGGACCCCAGTTTCATTCTGATTGTCAGCCTTGGGTATTGGTAGAACTGGACTCTGAGAGGACACCATTCCAGAGAATAAAAGGAAGTAGGAATATGGGTGTCCAGCACCTGGGAATCATAGACGATGGAATGTCTTCCCTAACTGGCTAATGCTCGCAGTCCAGGCCAGTAACTACTTGTTTGTACACCTCAGGCAAGTGTCCTTCGTAATGCTTGTTCAGAGTCTTTATTTGCAGGAGTGTTACTCACTTTATCTTGACTTGAGATGGAGTGGTTGGAAAGATATAAAGTGTAATGAGCTGCCACTGAAATGCTGGCATTCTGTCCACTTAAGGGGTCTGGACGAGCAGTTTCTGCAGCTGGGGCAAGGAAGAGGGGATGCGGCTGTGGGTTCAGTCATGGGAAACAGAACAGCTAGTTTTCTCAGACCTTCCTCGGTTGACTTGTCAATTCCAAGAAAAGCCTTAAAAATGAGATGTAGGGAACTCAGAGTGCTTGGGAGTTCTTCCATGCCCAAGTACCGTGGGTTGGCAGAATGGTGCTTTTTATGGGACAGGATGGGGAAGAGTCCCTTGGGGTTTGAGTTTGCATAGGCCAGCCTGCTGAAGAGGGCATTGCATAGCCTGGGTGGATGGCAGGCCCTTATAGATGTCTGTGTAACAGGGCGGTGATGTGACAGGTGCCACATTGTCAGCGGGAGAAAACTGCCAGGAGGGGTAGCAACCAGCTGTGGTCTGGGAAGTGAGCCACTGAAGTCGAAAGTTGAACCTACACAGCTGGGCAGTTGAAGGAGCTGGAGTGACAAACAGGGAAGGAGAGAGAAGTCAGCGAGGATCAGAAAATGGGATAAGGAGTCACGAAAGGATGCTGCGTATGAATACTTTGTGTTTCTAGATCAGTAGTTCTCCAACGTTTAATGTTCTTGGAAGCTTTTAGAACACAGTTTCCTGGGCTCTACCCCGGAGATTCTGATTTGTTAGGTTGAGCTGGGGCCCATGCCATGAATTTGCATTTCTAACAGGCTCACAGGTGATGTCGGTGCTGCTGGTCCTGGGACCACACTCGAAGAAGCACTCTTCTGGATCTACAGTGGATCACAGACTTTTCTTATCCCTCCAGTCTCAATATTTCTCAAGAGATTAGACAACGAAATAGGAACTTTTGAGTTTTTATTCTATCGCAGATGCTTACATATATGTATAGCATTATTTAATTCTCACAAACATAAAGTAGTATAATCTCTGTTTTCTCTGGGGCCATGGAGGCTCAGAGAGACTAAGTACATGCCCAAAGCAACACAGCTAGTCTGTGTTACGACTGGTTTTCTGAGTGAATGCCAAATCCTCCTTGTAACTCCTGTTATTTTCCTTACAAGTAACTGCACAGGAGGGTGAAGTTTTCACACCTGTGATAAGGAACACTCAGATTCCTCTTGTGTTATTGTAGATTTCCACACTCGCCAGGACCTGAAATGTGGCAGTTATACCAAGTGAATTTCAGAGTTTTGTAACTGGTAAAACCTCTTCAACTTTTGCCTAAAAATGTTGTAAAAAGATGATATTTTAAAATAGTGAAATTTTAAAAGTTTAGGATCAAGCTGAAAATGGTACAGAAATTTCTGACATGTTTTAATTAGGATTTCAGGCAAATCTTCTTGTGAGAGATTTTGAGTGATGTTAAAACAAAGGCTTGTCCAAATAATTTATTTCTTTTACTTTCTGTTTTCTGAAACATCATAAAGACAAACATAAAGGCATCTCAAGGCAAACATAAGAACAGTAAGGTGAAACATGCCTTTCTCTGGTAAAGGGTATATTTCCACATGCTAATATATTTCATTCCATTTCATTGTTCCATATGAATGGGAACAGCCTTCATAAAATAAATACTTCGATTTATTGTACTGAATAATCCTTTTGTTTTGAATAGTTAAAAAAATAAAAGTAGGTTATAAGAAATTTTAGAACTCTGTGAAATTATAGCTCTGCAGTTAGCTGATCTTGCTAAAACCGCCCTTAAACTCTGGTTTACCTCCCTGAGTACAAAAGGTAGAGCAGTGTGTGAGAGTGTGGCTGTCTCTGGGTGCCGTAGGTGTGCACGTTTTCCCCTTCACGTAAAAATGCCTGTCTTGGGAAAACAGTGGTTTTTTGGATATAAAGTGCTACTGAAGAATACTGTAAAAGAAAATAAAAAACAACCCCAATATGATTCAAGGATCAATCTGGTAATGATGTATCTCATATTTGTATGGCTGCTAAAGAATATTGAAATTTAATAAACTTGGAATAGGAAGTCTTAACCTTATTTAAATTAGATCTAGATCTTAGGTTCTTAACTAAGTGACTGTGTTTAAGATGATCGTACTGCTGCTGTGTCCTCCTCCCTGTTTTAATATTAGATAGTGGACATTAAGATGCATCTCCGATTCCTTGTTAAGCTAGTGTGATGTTTACCAGACCCTGCGTTACGTCCCCGCTTCCGGCTCCGTTTCTCTGCTTGGATTTCATATGGCTGTCTTCCTCTTCGAGGACGGCACTAGATAAATGACGTAGGTGGGCTCCGGATTTCAGGGGATGATGTACATCTTTGCTCCTTTGTGTACAGCCTGGCTGTAGCTCTTGGCTCATAAAGGAGGTATCCGTGTTCCTCCGCACCTGCTTTCCCCAAGCCTCCACTCCTTGCACAAGGACTTTCTTATTCAAGTTGGAATCTGTAGAAGAAGTGCTCTCTCCCCCAAACCAGGGTGTCTTGAATGAGTTAGAAAAAAAGATCTGAAAAGCATTTCATCTAGATGAGCAATTAAGAATAGACCACCACATCTCCTTCTCACCCCCACAGTAAGGTGAGAGATTGTCGTTAATAAAAGGCAGGGCAAACGCGAACCTTTAGGGGCCTCAGACATTGTAAAGATGACATAGTGTCCCTCCAGGAAACTCAAAATAGAGAGTACTAAATAGCAAAGGAATTGTAAGGACCACCTCAGAGTTCTGATTTTTCTCATTATGAACTCTTCAATTCCTTTTTTTTTCAAGTATTAAATCCAAAATTACTTGTAAAAAACTGGGGTGGGACAGGAGAGGAGGACTCTATTACTGATGCTCTGAGCATCTCAGCACATACTCAGTCTGCCTGATGGCTCATCTGGAATTCCCTTTACAATGTCACTCTTCCTTTTTTTAAAACTCTTTTTTTTTTGAGGAAGATTAGCCCTGAGCTAACATCTGCTGCCAATCTTCCTCTTTTTGCTGAGGAAGACTGGCCCTGAGCTAACATCTGTGCCCATCTTCCTCTACTTTATATGTGGCACGCTTGCCACAGCATGGCTTGATGAATAGTGCGTAGGTCCGTGCAGGGGATCCGAACTGGTAAACTGCAGGCCACTGAAGGGGAACGTATGAACTTAACCGCTGCACCACTGGGCCGGCCCCTAAAAACTCTTTTTTATTGTAAAAATTATGTGTATAGAAGCCGCATAAAACAAATGTATAGCTTAATACGAATTGTCGTAAAGAGGATTTCCTTTAACACCACCCAGGAGACTAGAACTTTGCCAGCCACCCCAGAAGCCTTCTATGGCCCCTCCTCTTAAAAGTAGTTATCCTGATAAAACTGCAGACACCATGGATTGATTCTTTTTTTTCCTTCTTCTTCTCCCCAAAGCCCCCGCAGTATATAGTTGTATGCATTCTAGTTATGAGTGCCTCTGGTTGTGCTACATGGGAAGCCGCTCATCAGGCCAGCTGAGGCAGCGTCCCACATGCTACAACTAGGAGGACCCACAACTAAAAACACACAACTATGTACCAGGGGGCTTTGGGGAGGAAAAGGAAAAATGAAATCTTAAAAAAAATAATAGATTGGTTTTATCTGATGGTTTAAAAAAAACAAGTACTCTAAAGTATTTTTTAATCCACTTCTCTCTTCATCCTTTATTTTCTGATGGCATCCACATTGTGCAATTCTGTATTTCTTGTAAATTGATACATCTAGAGAGTTGATCAAATTCAGGATATACAATATATTATATATAAAATGTATTATAATTTTAAATTATGTTTTATATATTATATATAAATGTATATTTTATAATATACTTATATAATGTAAATGTATTATATATTTTTATTATATATTTTGAATATTATAAGTATGTTGTATTATGTATAATATATCTGTGGTCCAGGCCTGTGAGTTGTCAGTTGTTACCCTCATTGCTACCTGTGAATTCTGAGAAGAGTGCACTCTGTACCTTTTCTTTTGAGCTTCCCATGTTTTTGGATCTGTTCCTGTTTGTTGACAGATATAAGACCTTACTTTGCTGTATGAAACCACTGAATACCATCTGGTGCTTTCGTGTGCCTTCAGTGGGGCAGGTGAAGAGATCTCCCTCTTACACAGAGTTTAAATTCATCACAGATGCCAAAGTTGTTAATTTTTTAAAAAAGATTTTTAAAACAAAATAATTTCAAAAATCAAATTTTAAAATAAATGCTTTATTTTTATATAAGCCATTCATATGAATTGGGATCTAGAATTGGGATCTGTTAATGCAGTTGTTTTCCTCAAAGTTTCATAATTGAAAACGGGGCTGGAGAAACATTGTCGTCTCTTGGACTCTGGAAAGTATGTGTGCAGTTTGGACTTACTGATGCTCAGAGATGAAACTTATCTGTTCTTAATTTACTTATACGAAAGAAAAGGATTTAACAGGTATTTTTCTTTAGGTCTGCTGTTTTGTATATATTATGTATTTTTGTCTTCAAAATATCTTTAGGCTGTTGGTGGTGTTTACAGAGCTCAGAGAGGTTAAATACCTTCCCCAGGGTCACAGAGCTGGAGAATGGACTAGCTGTATTCAGGCATTGCTTCAAAGCTTGGACGTAGTCCTCTGTGCTTCCTCACGTCTCAGGAAAAGGAATATGAAGAGTGAATCGTGTATCAGATATTTTTTCATGGTAACACAGCTAAAGTGTTCTATTTTATTTGTGTTTATTTCATTTTGGCTTTAAAAGACACTATAATTCATATTTATAACTAAAATAGTTAAATATCTAAAATGTGTGCCTATTTAAAAAATGATTATTGTTATTAAAGAAAAATATCCATACCTATGTTAATGTTGTTTTGATTAAACTAATAATTGAAATGTTAGTTTTTAGGAATTCTTATTGCCTTACAAATAGTTATGATTAATGGGCTCGCCATTAACAGTGTCTTAATAAGGTAGGTTTTAAAAGCAAAAAAAAAAAAAACCCAAACCAATCCAAATTGTTGAATACTGTTTAAATTAGACCGCATTCTAAAAATTAACCCAAAAGTATGCAATTAAAATATTATACCTTTTGGTTAATGTTTAGAATGCATGTGTTTGATCTTTTTTGATACATTTGTATTTATGTAATGGTTTAGACTGCAGACTTGGAAACTGCCTTTGTTTGAATCCTCGCTCTGCCCCTTGCTGGCTGTGTGATTTGGGGCAAGTTACTTAACCTCTCTGGGCCTCAGTTTCCTCTTCTGTTAGGTCATAGGAGTACCTAACTCAGAGGTTTGTTAAGAAGATAAAGTGATTAGATACCTGCTCAAAATGTGTTGTTAACTATGATTACCTTGAATTGTGATGACTGGATATTTGGGTATGTGACATTCCTGAAAATTCTGGTCCCCAGGGAATATCTTGGGGTTTTTTTTGGATGAAACATTTTAAATAAATGTGGTCAGCTACTTTTCCTGTGTTTTCACCATTCTGGCTAAATATTTCTTCTCATCACAGACGTTTACTGAGCCCGTGAATTGGGCTGGGAGCTGCAGATGTAGTGATAAATACTGGGCGGTTGGCTGTCGAAGAGCTCAGTCTACTGGGGGAGGTGGGCCAGGGAGTGAAGGATTTTCAGATGCAGAAACCTGTTGTGGGGAATCAAGGGAGCCACCTTCTTGGTTTAGGGTGAATTTTATCCTTGGGGACTCTTGGAGGGTTGCAGAATGTCGTTACTCAACTACTTTTTGTCTCTTTTTATTTTAAAGACCTTTCAAAGAGGAAACACATTTTGAAAATTCCTTCATTTGAGCTGGGTGCTTGGTTTTGTGGAACTGGACTGCATTTGCAAACATTTTTTTCCTTTTTTCAATTTAATTTTTAAAATTTAGGTATAATTGATATATGTGAGTATATTCTTTTCAGCTGTACGACATAATGATTCCGTATTTGTGTATTTTGCGAAATGATCACCACAATAAGTCTCGTTAACATCCATCACCTCTCAGTTACCCCCAGGGGATATCTTGAGATGACCTTGAAACTCTTGTCCTGAGTAAAGAGGGGGGTCAGATACAGCCTTGAGTTTTGCCCAGTGCTGGATTTCTGCATTTACCAGCAGGATCGCCATTTCCATAACCAAATGGTTACATCTTCCATAGAAAATCTACTCTTTCTTACTGCCGTACTTTGAAAATTGTGGCAACATTTCATAGATTTAGGCTTATCTAATTATAATTTTTAATACTTTGAACTCCATTAGGATGGAGTTCGCGCTTCTGCCCGTGGTGGCATTGTTTGCTGACTAACTATCAGCCCTCCCCACCCCCCACACCCCCTTAGTTGGGACATGTTGTACTGCCAATGGCAGGCTGCTGGAAACACCACGCCCACCAGTGAGCAGTGGCTCACACTGCCCTGGTGCCTTACCTACACTCTGGCCTCTTCTCTCAGACCATAAACTTCTTCCTGCACCGTTTTTGGTTTTATGTTTCTTTGAGAACTACAAATCCTTTGCTATCTCTGTGCTCTTGCTGCCCTATCTCTAGCTGCTCCATCCCATTGTATCATAGATTAAGCATGTGCTAAGGTACTTGCAAAGCTGGAGCAATAAAAAGAAGGAAGGCAGGGGATCGATGGAGGAATTAGACAATTGATGTTCGAATAAATCAGAACTTTGTAGGGCTTCTGTATACTTTATTTATTCTTACTTATGCGCAGCAAGTTCTTTTTTTTCTTGCTTTATCTCCCCAAACCCCGCCCTGTACATAGTTGTATATCTTAGTTGCAGGTCATTCTAGTGGTGGGATGTGGGACGCCGCCTCAACATGGCCTGACAAGCGGTGCCATGTCCGCGCCCAGGATCCGAACCCTGGGCCGCCGCAGTGGAGCGCGCAAACCTAACCACTCGGCCACGGAGCTGGCCCCCGCAGCAAGTTCTAATTACTACATATTCTAAGAAGGAGATGGTCCAGGTGGTGAGGACAGGCTTCATGGAGTTGGTGCCCCGAGGTGGGCTTTGAGGATTGACAGAGAAAGTGCTAAGGGTCAGTGTAGACGCAGGCTAGTTTTGGCTGAAGGGAGATTAGAGAAGAAATTTGGAAAAGAAGCAAAAAACTAGACGGTAGGAGACCTTGGCTATTAGGGTGAGATGTTTAAACTTGATTCTTTATAATTATCTTTCAAAGGGTTTTGATAAAGGAGTGATGGCCTGGAAGGTGTGTTTTAGAATGAAGAATTGAGAGCAGTGTGGCGGGAGAGATGGAAGAGGAGAGTGATTGGAGGGCGGGACACTGGTTTGGACAGTACTCCAATGACATGGGGGTGATGAGGGCACCTGGTCCAGTGTTGGTGTTGGAAGGAAGTTCTGTAGGAGTTACTCCCTTAGGATTTCCTCTGTTAGCTGTTGGTTGGACTGTACGCACTTGAAGGTAATAAGGTGTACGTAAGAAAACGTCATGTAATACACACTTTTCCTTGGTCCTTCTCTGTATGAGTGCCTCCTGTTAAGAGAATCTACCCACAGAGTCATTGACCCGAGAACACCCAAGGAGAGACTGGAATAATTGTTCCCTGTGCTACCTGGCAAGGTTGATGGTTTAACCTGTATTATGCAGCCTGATTACTTTACAAGTTTACTTATTTTAATTTCTAAATTCAGACTTTAAGATGAATGATAATATTATTTGTAAATTTCCCATTCCCTCTTGTTCTTTGTTCTTTCATTATACTCCCATCTCCTCTGCCGTGGCCTTGTTCTCAGTGAACGGATTAAAGACTTGGC
This sequence comes from Equus asinus, assembly GCF_041296235.1. Taxonomy (NCBI): domain Eukaryota; kingdom Metazoa; phylum Chordata; class Mammalia; order Perissodactyla; family Equidae; genus Equus; species Equus asinus. The sequence continues at coordinate 25,697,431 of NC_091816.1, read as the reverse complement.
CAGGAAGCAAAAATTGGGAGGCTAGGCAAAATTTGTCCCTTCCTCTTTTTAACTTATTTGGAAGTCGTTTCACACTTACAGACAAGTTGCAAAAAGAGTACAAAGAATCCCCATATACCCTTCATCCAGATTCCTCAAATGTTAACATTTTACCGTGTTTGCTTTATCGTTCTCTCTCTCCTCCCCTCCCCCCTCCCTCCCTGTGCCTGTGTGTGTGCGTGTCGCAGTACGATGGTCTATTCCATGTGCTTTATTCACATTGTGCTGAATTGCCCCACTACTGCCCTTTGTAGGACGTCTTCCCTCCAGTCCACTAAAAATTCATAGAACTGTCCTTTTCAGTTGTGTTGTCTCTTTATTCTCCCTTAATCTGGAATAGCTTCTCAATGTTTCTTTGTCCATGAATGTAGCATTTTTGAAGAACACAGTCCATTTATTTGGTATAATTTGTGTTAGTTTGATGTTAATCGTGATTAGATTCAGGTTATGCATTTTTGCTAGAAATTCCCTAGAAGCGATTTTGCCTCCTTCTCAGTGCGTCACATAGGGGTGCGTGATGTCTGTTGGTCCTGTTGCTGGTGATGTTCACTTTGGTATCTTGTTTAAGGGGGTGTCTGCCAGGGTTCTGACAGGGTCATCTAGTAAGGAGGCTTTACTAGAAGGCTTTTGTGGGGGACGATTTATGTGCCCCTCACTTGTTGGAAAGTTTTTTCCTCTTGCAAGTTTCTAAATTCCCCCCTTGCTTTTTCGCTCTTTACCATGCAGTTTCCAAAGAATGCCTCTCCTTTCCTTTTTACCTTGTTTGTCCCCCCAAACAGTTGCCGTTCCAAGACTGCCTCTTGGAGTCTGGGCTACACTTTTACGTTCCTTCTCCCACAGTATTTTCACATTTAGGGTGGGCTTTCTCTGTTAGGCAGTGATTTTAGACCAATCTTAGGACCTTAACTACCACCCCTGTCTTCCTTCAGCCCCTTTTTCCTGGAATATCCTTGTTCCTGTGGTGGCCTACAGCAGGAACACGAGATACAGGCAGTTCTGCTGTGATGTAACATGTGCATTCTTAAACACCATCATGCTCTGCACAGTCACACAGTAAAAACCACAGGGCTTGTGGGAAAAATGGGTTTGGGGGCCTGTATTAGTTTACGAGAACTGCCATCACAAAGTGCCACAGGCTGGGGGACTTAACAGAAATTTATTTTCTCGTAGTTCTGGAGGCTAGACGTCCCAGATCAAGGTGTCAGCAGGGTTGGTTTCTTCTGAGGCCTCTCTCCTTGGCTTGTAGATGGCCGCCTTCTCCATACGTCCTCACGTGGTCTTTTTCTATGTGTGTCTGTGTCCTAATCCCTTCTTAAAGGATGCCAGTCATGTTGGAGTGGCGCCCACCTGTGTGACCTAATTTTACCTTAGTTACCTCTTTAAAGGCCCTATCTCCAAATGCAGTTACATTCTGAGGCTAGGACTTCAACGTATGAATTTTTTTGCTGGGGAGGGAGGACACAATTCAGCCCATAACAGGGCACAACACCAAGAAAACATGGATGACACATTAAAAAAACAAGAGGAACCTAATAAAAACTGTAGTGCCAGCTTACCCACGTTAAGTTATTAAAAATACATTAATACTCCAATAAGTATGGCACTTTACCTTGAAAAAGACCTGAAGTCTGGTTGTGGGAGTGGCCATAGGAAGGATTGTAGCTTGTGAGTTATTAACCAGTGGTGGAGGGGAGGTTGTCTGAAATCAGATGGAAGGTTGTAACACCAGATGGGTGTGGCTCATAACTCCTGTGGTGGTGAACTGAGGTAGCTGGTAGATTTTTGAGGGGTGTTTGTGTATTTTGTATTCCTACCAGCTTGGTTCAGCTGGGTGCTGCAGTTTTCTGCATTTCACCTAGTGTTTCTTGCAGATCAAGATGCTCATAAGCAAACTCAGAATTCTCATTATGTTCTAATTGTTCCTTAATGTAACAATCACATTTGAACACCAAATTATGCAGTTTCAAAACAAGTGTTACACAAAATGACAATATGTATATACTTATCAATAGCTACTTTAAATGTCAGTGGACTAAATGCTCTAATCAAAAGGCATAAGGTGGCCAATTGGATAAAAAAATCAAGACCCATATATATGCTGCATACAAGAGACACACTTCAGATCTAAAGACACTCACAAACTGAAAGTGAAGGGATGGAAAAAGATACTCCATGTAAATGGCAAAGAAAAGAAAGCTGGGGTAGCAATACTTATATCAGACAAAATAGACTTTAAAACAAAAACTGTAACAAGAGACAAAGAGGGGCACTACATATTGATAAAGGGAACAATCCAAGAATAGGATATAACACTTATAATTATCTATGCACCCAACAATGTATAAAGCAATTATTAACTGACATAAAAGGAGAACTTGACAGTAACACAATAGTAGGGACTTTGACACTCCACTTACACCAATGGGCAGATCATCCAAACTGAAGACCAATAAGGAAACATTGGCCTCAAATGACACGTGAGACCAGATGGACTTAGTAGACATATACAGAACATTCCATCCAAAAACCACAGAATACACATTCTTTTCAAATGTACATAGAACATTCTCCAGGATAGATCACGTATTAGGCTACAAAACAAGTCCCAATAAATTTAAGAAGATTGAAATAATACCAAGAATCTATTCTGACCATAACTTTATAAAACTAGAAATCAGCTACAGGAAGAAAATCAGAAAAGCCACAAATATGTGGAGATTAAATAAAATACTACTGAACAACGGTTGGGTCAATGCAGAAATCAAAGGAGGAATCAAAAACTACCTGGAGACAAAATGAAAATATGACATGCCAAAATCTATGGGATACAGCAAAAGTGGTTCTAAGAGGAAAGTTTATAGCAATTCAGGCCTACCTTAACAAACAAGAAAAATCTCAAATAAGCAATCTAACAGTGCACCTAAAGGAACTGGAAAAAGAAGAACAAACAAAGCCCGAAATCAGCAGAAGGAAGGAAATAATAAAAATCAGAGCAGAAATAAATGAAGTAGAGACTAGGAAACCAATAGAAAAAAATCAATGAAACGAAGAGCTGGTTCTTTGAAAAGATAAATCAGATTGACAGACCTTTAGCTAGACTCACCAAGGAAGGCTCAAATAAATAAAATCAGAAGTGAAAGAGGGGAAATTACAATGGACACCTCAGAAACACAAAACATTATAAGAATACTGTGAAAAGCTATATGCTAACAAATTGGATAATCTAGAAAAAAATGGATAAATTCTTAGAATCATACACAACCTTCCAAAACTGAATCAAGAAGAAATACAGAATTTGAGTAGACCAATCACCAGTAATGAGAACAAAACAGTAATCAAAAGCCTCCCAAAAAATGAGAGTCCAGGCCCAGACAGCTTCCCTGGTGAATTCTACCAAACATTCAAAGAAGACTTACTACCCATCCCTCTCAAACTCTTCCAAAACATTGAAGAGGAGGGGAAACTTCTTAACTCATTCTCCGAAGCCAACATTACCCTGATACCAAAACCAAACAAGGGCAACACAAAAAAGGAAAATTACAGGCTAATATCACTGATGAATGTCGATGCAAAAATCCACAACAAAATACTAGCAAATCAAATACAACAGTACATTAACAAGATCATAAGGGGCCTGCCCCGTGGTGTAGTGGGTAAGTTCGCGTGCTCCACTTCAGCGGCCTGGGGTTTGCAGGTTCGGATCCTGGGTGTGGACCTGCACACTGCTCCTCAAACCACGCTGTGGCACCATCCCACATAAAATAGAGGAAGATTGGCACAGATGCCAGCTCAGTGACAATCTTCCTCAAGCATAAAGAGAAATGGATGTTAGCTCAGAGCCAGTCTTCCTCGCACGCACAAAAACACACACACAAAATCATACATCATGATCAAGTGGGATTTATTCCAGGGATACAGGGATGATTCAACATCTGCAAATCAATCAATGTGATACACTACATTAACAAAAATGAAGAATAAAAATCACATGATCATCTCAATAGTTGCAGAGAAAGCATTTGACAAGATACAGCATCCATTTATTATAAAAACTCTGAATAAAATAAGTATAGAAGGAAAGTACTTCAACGTAATAAAGGCTATATATGACAAACCCACAGCTAATATCATTCTCAATGGAGAAAAGCTGAAAGCTGTCCCTCTAAGCACAGGAACCAGACAAGGATGCCCACTTCACCACTCTTATTTAACATAGTCTTGGAAGTCCTAGCCAGAGCAATTGGGGAAGAACAAGAAATAAAAGGGATCCTGATTGGAAAGGAAGACATGAAACTGTCACTGTTTGCAGATGACATGATTTTACATATAGAAAACCGTAAAGAATCCACCAAAAAAACTTTTAGAAGTAATAAATGAATACAGTAAGGTTGCAGGATACAAAATCAACATACAAAAATCAGTTGTATTTCTACACACTAACAATGAAGTAGCAGAAAGAGAAAGTAAGAATACAATCTGATTTACAATTGCAATAAGAGGAGTAAAATACTTAAGAGGACACAACCAAAGAGGTGAAAGATCTGTACGCTGAAAAGTATAAAACATTGTTGAAAGAAATAGAAGAAGACACAAAGAAATGGAAAGATATTGCGTCCTCTTGGATTGGAAGAATTAACATAGTTAAAATGTCCATACTTCCTAAAGCAGTCTACAGATTCAGTGCAACCCCTATCAAAGTTCCGACGACAGTTTTTCACAGAAATAGAACAGAGAACCCTAAAATTTGCATGGAAGAACAAAAGACCCCGAATAGCCAAAGGAATCCTGAGAAAAAAGAACAAAGCTGGAGGTATCACACTTCCTGATTTCAAAAAAAAAAGAAATATAGTAACCAAAATAGCATGGTACTGGCACAAAAACAGACACACAGATCAGTGGAACAGAATTGAGAGCCCAGAAATAAACCCACACATCTGTGGACAGCTAAGTTTTGACATGGGAGCCAAGAACATACAATGGAGAAAGGAAAGTCTTCAATAAATGGTGTTAGGAAAACTGCACAGCCACATGCAAAAGAATGAAAGTAGACCATTATTTTACACCGTACACAAAAGATAACTCAAAATGGATTAAAGACTTGAATGTAAGACCTGAAAACATAAAACTTCTAGAAGAAAACATAGGTAGTACACTCTCCGACCTCACTATTAGCAGCGTCTTTTCAAGTACCATGTCTGACGGGGCAGGGGAAACAATAGAAAAAATAAACAAATGGAACTACAAAGTAAAAGTCTTCTGCACAGCCAAGGAAACCATCCACAAAATGAAAAGACAGCCTAACAATTGGAAGAAGATATTTGCAAACCATATACCTGATAAGGGGTTAATATCTAAAATATATAAAGAACTCATACAGCTCAACAACAAAAAAAACCTAACAACCCAATTAAAGAGTGGGCTAAAGATCTGAACAGACATTTCTCCAAAGAAGACATACAGATGGCCAACAGGCACATGAAAGGATGTTCAACATCATTAACTATCGGGGAAATGCAAATCAAAACTACAATGAGATACCACCTCACTTCTGTCAGAATGACTGTAATTAACAAGACAGGAAACAACAAGTGTTGGAGAGGATGTGGAAAGAAGAGAACTCTCATATGCTGCTGGTGGGAGTGCAAACTGGTGCAGGCGCTATGGAAAACAGTGTGGAGATTCCTCATAAATTTAAGAATAGAACTACTGTATGATCCAGCCATTCCACTGCTGGGTATTTATCCAAAGAACATAAAGACACGAATGTGTAAAGATACATGCATCCCTGTGTTCATTGCAGCATTATTCACGATAGCCAAGACTTGGAAGCCTCCTAGGTGCCCATCAAGGGACGGATGGATAAAGAAGATGTGGTATATATACACGATGGAATATGTCTCAGCCATTAGAAACCATGAAATCTGGCCATTTGTGACAACATGGATGGACCTTGAGGGTATTAGGCTAAGCAAAATATGTCAGAGGGAGAAAGTCAAATACCATATGATCTCCCTCATAAATAGAAGATAAAAACAACAACAAACAATCATAGAGAGACAGAGACTGGATTGGCTGTTACCAGAGAGGAAGCGGGGAGGGAGGAGGATGCAAGGGGTGATTAGGCTCAGGTGTGGGGGTATGGACTGTAATTAGTCTTTGGGTGGTGAACATGATGCAATCTACACAGCAATCGAAATACATGATGTACCCCTGAAACTTATGTAATGTTATAAACCAATGTTACTGCAATAAAAAAAAAGCAAAAAAAAAAGTTATGGCAAAACTGACAGCTCACTGGAATTTGGTATTGATTTTTTTACTTACAGGTAATTTGAAATTACCTTAGTCTTCTGGTTGCCCTGAGGGCATGGGTTTATGTAGTTTTATTTGTTCTTGCTTTTTAAAATTGTCTGTGTTTTGGAGAACGAGTTGGGAGATTGGCTTTACACAGCTGCTGCTGAGCCTCTTCTTATGGACAGAATTTCTTTTTAAAAAATACTTCACTCATAACCCTGCCTTTCCCTCTCTTCTTCTGTTTCCATATTCCTTATCTATATAATTAATTTCTCCCTCCTTGGTCAGAGTTCAGGGTTCTTTTTATTTTCCCTTGAAATTTAATTCTTCCAATAAGATGCTTAAATCTTTAGCTTAATTGTCCTGGGTAATTTTGAAGCAGGGATTGGAATGAAACAAGGCAGTCTTCACTCTGTGTGGTTATGCTGTGCGCTTACATCAGTTATGGTTTTCTTATATACCACGAGTCCCCCGGCAGCGTGGTTCACATGTCAGCTACTGTGTTGTATTAACTGTGAGTAACTGTGTAAAGCACAGACGCCTTCAGTCCAGAATCACTGCATAAAGAACAAATATGCATCGTGGTCAGGGACAAGTCGCGCTGGTCACTGTGCACCTGTTAGGTCATGCACAGACAGCAAAGTGTGTAGTTGTTTTGCCTCTTTGTCTCCCAGTCATAAGCTCACATGTCATTTTACAAGAATGAATAATTGACAGAGGGAATTGGCCAACACAAATGAAGGTGCAGCAAAGAAATGAAAAATGATAATGCTAGAGTGAAACTGGAAGTGATGAGAAGATTTGAAAATGTTGACAGCAAAGCACAGATGGACAAGACCCAGGCCTGCATGACACTGTGGCACGAGCCATACTGAATAAGTCTGTGAATATGAAACAAGATTGTCACTTCAGCATCTTTTAGTTTAAATTGTACTAGGAACAGAAAGTTGCTTATGGTTAAAATGGAGTGTTTACTCCTACTTTGGGTTGAAGACTGTAATTTTAAAAATTGCAGTCAGTTTGACTATCACTCAGGCCAAGGTATTGAAGTTATTTGCCTCTTTGAAAGAAAATGGTAATTATATAGATATTGAAGAAGAAATACTGTCCATAAAGACTGGATTCATCCTTCAGAAGTGGGCATGAATTGATTAATGTTAAGCCATCAGGGGAAGCTATAGCACAGATGTGGACGCTACTGAGAAATTTGCATCCAGCAGGTGATGATTATCATCAAATAGTTAATGTTGATTAGACAGATTGGAAAGCAGCCCCATTAGGAACTTGTGCCACAAAGATGTGAGATCTTGAAGTGGCTATAAAGGAGTTAAACACGAGAGTAATTCTTTTATTAGGAGGCATTGCAAAGGGTGACTATAAATGAAAACTTATGCTTATCTATCAGTTTGAGAATCCTAGAACATTAAAAAATCATGGAAAAGCATCTCAATCAGTCATTTGGTATGCAAATAAAAGATCATGGGTTACACTATCTTTGTTTCAAGGCTTGTGTGAATTGTGTTTATGTCCAGAGGTAGGCAAAATAATTTAACTTTTAAAGCACAGCTCCTATTGTTAGATAATGCTCCAGGTCACCCTGATTCTCTTGGGGACTTGAATGAAAATGTGAAAATTTGCTTTTTACCAGCAAACACAACTTCATTAATAGAGCCAATGAACCAAGGAGTTATTTCAGCTTTTAAAGCCTGTTATCTTAAATGGACTTTCAGACAGGTTACCGCTGGTACAACTAGAGATCATGCATTTTTTGTAGCTGAATTTTGGAAAAAATATGACATAAAGCATGCCTTAGAAAATATCCAAACATCATAGCAGGAAGGAACAGTGCTTAATATGTGTGCAAAATGGCAGAAACTTTTACCACACTGTGCAAACAACCTTGCAGGATTTGAATCTAATATAAATAGAGTTACAGAAGAAACAGTTGACCATAAATGTTGACATTGCCACCATTTGAAAGACTGGAGCTATGTAGCCGTAGGAACTTAGTGAAGGCAAATTTTTGGCATAAATGAGGAAAGTGTGACGAAAAGAATGAAGATGTCCCAGGGGAAGTGATGCCACCAAATATGTTCACATTAAAGGAACTCTCGGAGATAATTGATGACATTGAAAGTACAGAGGGTAAAATGTTGGCAGCTGATCCAGATTTAGAAAGGAGTATGGCAAGTTGTCAAGGTATAGAAAAGATTCTTGCTCCGTATCATGTTACGCAGTATGAAGAAGGCAAGCTCTGTTCAAACTACTCTTGATAAGTTTTTTACAAAGAAATAAACACTTTCTCAGTTTCTAATGTTTTAAATTATGGTATACTAAATAAATATTATTTTTGCTATTTTTTCATTTCCTTATACATTAATAGAGAGCTTCTGATATTTTTTTTTTTAAAGATTTTATTTTTTCCTTTTTCTCCCCAAAGCCCCCCTGGTACATAGTTGTATATTCTTCGTTGTGGATCTTTCTAGTTGTGGTATGTGGGACGCTGCCTCAGCGTGGTTTGATGAGCAGTGCCATGTCCGCGCCCAGGAGTCGAACCAATGAAACACTGGGCCGCCTGCAGCGGAGTGCGTGAACTTAACCACTCAGCCACGGGGCCAGCCCCGAGAGCTTCTGATATTTTGATGAAAATTTTCAAAGGTCATGGGACAGTTGTTGCCTTTTTCCATTAATTATTAAGATCACTTTGCACAGTTTCAGTTTGCACATTCATTTTTATGGTCCTGCACTACCACGCAAAGTGAGGACTGCATGTATTAAACATAAAAGGTCTGTGCCTTCCATTGCCATCACTTCCCTTCCGCAACCATCATCGTTTTATTGTCTGTATCTAGCTATATTCCTAGACTCTTAATAGTGTTCGCTATTGACATTTCCATGCTACCCATTGCTCTATATGACACCTTGTTCTCCAGCTGCCCTTGCCTGACATTGCCTCAGCTTTCCCTGTGTTTCTGGTCTGCTGAGTTGGCATGGTTGTCTTTTGTGGGACTTCTGGGTTATCTGACTCGTGAGAAACTACGTTATTACTGTATCACCCAGCTCTCCTCCTGGTGCCCTGACTGCCCCACGTAGGCCCCCTCCCCCCAGTAGCCCTGCTGGGTCCTCCTCTTGTCTAGCTAATTTAGTTCAGTGTTATCTTTGGTTTCTAGAGCATGTGCTTGGAGTCTCATCCTCAATCCCAAGGTCTTATCAAGGCCTTTGCTTTTTCCAACGTATTCATCTTCCTTTTGTGTTCCAAGAGGCCTCATTATTTCCAGTGTTCAATTTTTGCCCTTCTTTGTAGTGCCTTGGTGAGATGAGATGACTTCAAGGAAGAGAGGCCCTCTTACTTGAGTGATTGGCAGTTAAAAGCCTTAGGATATCACAGTGATTTGCATTAGGGACCAAAGAGGATAGAAGTGAAGGTGTAAGACTGTTTCCCCAGTCAATCATAACGGAGAAGTGCTCTGGATAGTAAGAAAAATGGTAACAGGAAAGAGGGAAGCAGGCAGATCCATCCGTGTGGCCACAGAGAGATTAGAAAATGTCTTGGGAGATGTGCCATACCGAGTGGGCCGAGGGTTATATTGCCTGCCCATAGTTCCTTACTCACCCTAGTCCACACCCCGCAACACTCTCAGCTCACTGTGGGCTGCAGGAGTCGTGGACTGGAGCTGGGAATCTGTTCTCTTACCAGCAGAAGAGAGGCCCAGAGCCCACAGCTGACAGGGGTAGTAAGAACAGAACGACAAATCCTTCTTCCAGTAAAAAAGCTCGTCATATGATAGAGAGCACGCAGAGAACTCTATTTAGGTAAACTGTAGTGTTAAGAGACTTCTGTGTTCTGGTTTGGGGGCCTAACTGAATAAATAACCTGAGCCCTAAACAGCTGCCTTACAAATGAGCTTTTGGAGCCTGACTCCAGTGTAAATCAGGATGTCTCCATTTCCTTTATTATTTTTCATTTTCATTGTTAGCATTGACCCAAGTCATAAGGCATTGCCAAGTTACTTTGGAAGTACCCTTTGTCTCGATTGTGTTATTGTGTGTGGATGGTGCTCAAAATTATTAAAATTAATTTAGATGTTTTCAGTTTTGTGAAGGGATTATTTTCTAGGTCAAAATACAAAAGTGATTTGTGATCTAGCTATTGGATGCCTTATAATTTTGTGAGATAAGTATACATAGAATTGAATCATCAAATAAAGTGGCAGGATTAGTGGACATGGTTTGCATTAATGTTTTAGGTTGTATTAATTTTAGATGAAATGAAATTAGTGTTCTTATGGACTGTTGAGCCAAGTTACTGAATTATTCTATTCAGTTGGGACTGACTCAATTTAACAAAATGGTACTTTTGGAGTTTTTAAGGGTAATGAGAAAATGGAACTGAAATTAAAATTCTCTCTTGCAGGTTGGACAAAATAATTTCTGTGAGCAGCAATTAAGAAGGTCCATATAAGAAATTCTGCTCTAAATTTCATTTAGTAAGACTTCATAATCTTAAAGCCCCTATTACTTTACCTGGAAAATGTTAGGGCTCAATGCGGGTCAGTGTCCTCTGGGTTATGTGATTTGACACTTTGACACTATTTTTTTGGAGTAACGGGAACAGAAAGAAGAGATGGGAAGTTGGTCTTCAAAAGACAAAATTTAGAACTAAGTTAGAGATTCCTGCTTTTTTTAAAGTCAGGAATATGTTGGGAAACTCTTAAGCTGGTCTACACTGTTGGAGAAGAACTTTGTGATATGTGTGGCTTTGGAGCCGGCAGGGAAGTCTTTTCTTGCGTATGAGTTCTGGAAGAGATCAGGTTTAAGCCTGCTTGACCCACCCATTGAGAAGATGCTCCGCGGTGGAGCCAGACCTTCTGGGTATTCCTTGACGTTAATCGGCTTCTGGGGACATGGATAGATGTTTTCAAAAACCAGGCAAATTATGGCTGGCTGTGTGCCAGTTCTGTGTGACAGCCTCCAGTATGGAGACATCCACATTCTCATTACCGTAATGATTTTTCTTGACCCATGGTATCATGTAGAAAAGGCACATTTTGGACATTTAATAAACCAGAAGTACTGATAACTGTTACCAGATAGTGTTACACAGGTACTAATGACGAATCAATGTTAGACTCCTTTAGGCACTGTGTTAATAATCTTCACCTCGGATATACCAGAAGCAGACATTGCGAGCCTGTGCATTTCACATTCCCTTTGTTTCAGGGTCTTACATTTACGGGGTGAACGCCCATGGGAACTCGAACACGGTTGGGCAGAGTTGATACGAGGGTGGGTCAGGGAGTGAGGTTAGAGGGGTGGAAAGTGGTGGAGGGCCTCTCCTGCCTTGGAGAGTCAGAGCCACATTCCTGTCAGAGGGTGGAAGGGCCTCTTGATTATGGTTTGGTATGTGGAGAATGGAAAGCCGAGTTGGTAAGCTTTCTTCTTTTCCTCCTAAATTCCACCCTGATAACAACAGAAAAGCATATTTGACCTGCCTGGCATTAAAATATTTGAGCATTAAGGGTCAGGTGCTCGGCGTGAGGAGCTGTTGAAGCCAGGCTAAATACAACTTCAGTGGAGGTGTGGTGTCCAAACAAACTAAGGGGTAGGTACCCGATTTCTGTCAGGAACTTGGGTTGAAGTTTTAAAGAACACAGCAGGCCCTTTGAAGGTGGTTAAAGGAATGGGTGTGGAAGGGGGTGTGGGGGAAGGAAATCTCAGCAGAATGCTTTTAGATATTTCCTGTTATATAAATGCTACATACTTCTCATGCCTTCAGACTCATAGCAAATGGGAATGAAGCCCATTGAGGCTTAAATTTAATTACTGTTACAAAGAAAGAATGTAGAAACTGTATAGATAATGAAGGAACTTCAAAAACTGGCACAAAGTACAAGTGTTAGTTTTTCATCCAAATCCTGTATGTGGCATTTGAATTTAGTGAAATGAAATCTACTGGGACAAAAAAGTAAATGTATTTGGTTTTTAAAAAATGCTTTTGTTTAATTCATGAGACTTTCTGTTTTAGTAAAAGAGTCCATTTCCAGGTGGACATTCCAGATGATGAAGTCCCTCATTTATTGTGCCCGCAAAATAACTGGATACATTTATGGAGCAAGGTGGTAGTGTGTGCTCGTGATGAACAAAGAGCTCCGCTGGGGTTAGGACGCCTGACGCTTTCTGCTTCTCGTTTCATGGTATCTCACATTGTTTTCCTCTCATTTGTATTTCTTTTTTCTTTTTTTTCCTCACTCTGATATAGCCAGGTCTATCTGTACTAGTGGCTGAAAGAAGCAGCTAATGAAAGCTTGTTCCCCGCCTTGTTTTCAGAGGGTTATTAGAGCTGCGAAGGACATTTGGGCAGTTGTCTGTCGCAGCCTGCGGCGTTCAGGGATGAACGTAGCTGCCGACGTGTCGATATTTTGTGATGGCAATGCTGTGGCTGTCAGGTGCGTTGCAGTTCTGTCCTGGTGTTCAGAGTGTCTGGATTCAATGCCTGGCTGCGTCACTTAGCAGCTCACTCTGGACAGTGCTCTTTGTTTCCATGAACCATCATGTTTGTAAAATAATGTCTACCTCACAGGATTTTTTGCAAATTAAAGAGCTGGAATAGAAGAAAGCAGGCCTGAATCAGTGTACATTTGAGGTGTGCTTTGGCAGGCATGGGAGTTCTTATTCCAGCTGCTGCAAAACGTCAAGTCACCTGCTCATTGGTTTTTATTTTTCCTTTGTCCAGAAAGCTTTTATTAGTATTACTGTTCAGGCACCCAAGGTACACTGTTGTCAATAACTGATCTATAACATTTGTTTTTCAATGTTTTTATTTTACTGAAGTAGTAATAGTAACATTCTGAAATTTCAGTTGTACATTATTATTTGTCTGTCACCAAATATATGTGCCCCTTTACCCCTTATGCCCACCCCCCAACCCTCTTGCCCTCTGTTAACCACTAATCTGTTCTCTTTGTCCATGTGTTTGTTTGTCTTCCACATACGAGTAAAATCAAACAGTATTTGTCTCTGTCTGGCTTATTGCACTTAACATAATACCCTCAGGTTCTGTCCATGTTGCAAATGGCACAATTTTGTCTTTTTTATGGCTTAGTAGTATTCCACTGTATATATACACCACATCTTCTTTATCCATTCATCAGTTGATTGGCACTTGGGTTGCTACTATGTCTTGGCTATTCTGAATAATGCTGCAATGAACTTGGGGGTGCATATGTCTCTTTGAATTGTTGATTTCAAGTTGTTTGGATAGATACCCAATAGTGACACAGCTGGGTTATATGATATTTCTATTTTTAATTTTTTGAGAAATCTCCGTACTGTTTTCCATAGTGGCCATACCAGTTTGCATTCCCACGAGCAGTATATGAGGGTTCCCTCTTCTCCACGTCCTCTCCAACACTTGTTATTTCTTGTCTTGTTAATTATAGCCATTCGGACAGGTGTGAGGTGATAGCTCATTGTAGTTTTGATTTGCATTTCCCTAATGATTAGTGATGTTGAACATCTTCTCATGTGCCTGTTGGCCATCTGTGTATCTTCCTTGGAAAAATGTCTGTTCGTATCCTCTGCCCATTTTTTGATTGAGTCATTTGTTTTTGTTGTTGTTGAGTTGTATGAGTTCTTTATATATTTTGGAGATTAACCCCTTGTTGGGTATATGATTTTCAAATATTTTCTACCAGTTGGTGGGTTGCCTTTTCATTTTGTTCCTGGTTTCCTTTGCCTTGCAGAAGTTCTTTAGTCTGATGAAGTCCCGTTTGTTTATTTTTTCTTTTGTTTCCCTTGCCTGAGTAGATATGGTATTTAAAAAGATCCTTCTAAGATCAATGTCAAAGAGTGTACCACCTAGGGGCTGGCCCAGTGGTGTAGCAGTGAAGTTCGTGCCCTCCACTTCGGTGGCCCAGGGTTCACTGGTTTGGATCCCGTGCGTGGACCCAAGCGTCACTCATCAAGCCATGCTGTGGCAGGCATCCCACATATAAATAGAGGAAGATGGGCACAGATGTTAGCTCAGGGCTAATCTTCCTCAAAAAAAAAAAAAATGCATACTGCCTTTATTTTCTCCTAGGTGTTTTACGGTTTCATTTCTTACCTTCAAGTCTTTAATCCATTTTGAGTTAATTTTTCTGTATGGCAAAAGATAATGGTCTACTTGCACTCTTTTTTGTGTGGCTGTCCAGTTTCCCCAACACCATTTATTGAAGAGACTTTCCTTTCTCCATTGTATTTTTGGCTCCTTTGTCGAAGATTAACTGTCCGTAGATGTGTGGGGTTTGTTTTGACATTAATATAATTATTTATTTGCTTTATCCAAGAATATCCATATAGCAGTTTTAAAATAACTATATGAGTAGTACTACTAAAAAATTAAGATAATTAAATACATTTTAATATTTCTCTGTGGGTGGGTGGTTATTGTCATTGTCCTTAAGATGTATCTTATGAAGGATGTATAGTCCAAATATTGTGTTTTAAAGTCACCTCAAATAATTCTTTCTGTATACCAAAAACTTGATATAGAGTTAAATTCAGTTATTTCAGTTTGTTTTCATTTTAGGGGGAGGTTTTCTTTCCTTTTGTATTTAATTCTGTTTTTTTCTTTTTTTAAATTTATTTTTTTATTGTGGTCATGATAGTTTGTAACATTGTCACATTTCAGTTGTACATTATTATCTGTCAGACACCATATAAGTGTGCCCCTTCACCTCTTGTGCCCTAGCGGAGGGGGAGGGGTGGAAGGTAACCACTAAACTGTTCTCTTTGGCCGTAAGTTTGTTTATGTTCCACAAATAAGTGAAATCATATGGTGTTTGTCTTTGTCTAGTTTATTTCACTTAACATAATACCCTCAAGGTCCATCCAGGTGGTTGCGAATGGGAGGATTTTTCTCTTTTTCTATGGCTGAGTAGTATTCCATTGTGTATATATATATATATATATATATATATATATACACACCACATCTTCTTTATCCAGTCCTTGGCTGATGGGTGCTTGGGTTGCTCCTACATCTTGGCTATTGTGAATAATACTGCAGTGAAGATAGGGGTGCATGAGTCTCTCTCAAGTCTTGATTTCAAGTTCTTTAGATAAACATCCAGTAGTGGGATGACTGGATCATATGGTATTTCTATTTTTAATTTTTTGAGAAATCTCCATACTGTTTTCCATAGTGGCTGCACCAGTTTGCATTCCCACCAGCAGTATATGAGGGTCCCCTTATCTCCACAACCTCTCCAACATTCGTTATTTTTTGTCTTGGTGATTATGACCATTCTATCAGGCATAAGGTGATATTTAAGTGTAGTTTTGATTTGCATTTCCCTGATGATTAGTGATGTTGAGCATCTTTTCATGTGCCTATTGGCCATCTGTATATCATCTTTGGAAAAATGTCTGCTCATATCCTCTGCCTGTTTTTTGATCAGGTTGTTTGTTTTTTTGTAGTTCAGTTGTATAAGTTCTTTACATATTATGGAGATGAACCCTTTGTTGGATATATGATTTGCAAATATTTTCTACCAGTTGGTGGGTTGCCTTTTCATTTTGATCCTGGTTTCTTTTGCCTTCCAGAAGCTCTTTAGTCTGATGAAGTCCAACTTTTCTTTTTTTTCCCTTTTACGAGTAGACATGGTATTTGAAAAGATCCTTTTAAGGCTGATGTCAACAAGTGTGCTGCCTATATTTTCTTCCAGAAGTTTTATGGTTTCAGGTCTTACTTTCAAGACTTTGGTCCATTTTGAGTCTGTTTTTGTGTATGGAGAAAGATAATTGTCAATTTCATTCTTTTGCACGTGGCTGTCCAGTTTCCCCAATACCATTTATTGAAGAGGCTTTCCTTTCTCTATTGTATGTTCTTTGCTCCTTTGTTGAAGATGTGGTTTTATTTCTGGGCTTTCAATTCTGTTCCATTGATCTGTGTGTCTGTTCTTGCACCATTACTGTGCTGTTTTGATTACTGTAGCTTTGTAGTATATTTTGAAGTCAGAGACTGTGATGCCTCCAGCTTTGTTCTTTTTTCTCAGAATTGCTTTTGCTATTCAGGGTCTTTTATTGCCGCATATGAATTTTAGGATTCTTTGTTCTATTTCTGTGAAGAATGTCCTTGGGATTCTGATTGGGATTGCATTGAATCTGTACATCGCTCTAGGTAGCATGCACATTTTACCTATGTTTATCCCTCCAATCCATGTGCATGGAATATTTTTCCATTTCTTTATGTCATCATTGACTTCTTTCATTAACGTGTTATAGTTTTCACTGGATAAGTCTTTCACCTCCTTGTTTAAATTTATTCCTAGACTCTTTATTCTTTTCATTGCGATTGTAAGTGGGATTGTATTCTTGAGTTCTGTTTCTGTTGGTTCGTTCTCTTTCTATTGGTTCGTTATTAGAGTATAGAAATGCAACTGATTTTTGTAAGTTTATTTTGTACCCTCCAACTTTGCTGTAGTTGTTGATTAATAGTTTTCCAGTGGATTCTTTAGGGTTTTTGATTTATAGAACCATGTCATCTGTGAACAGTGAAGAGTTTCACTTCTTCCTTGCCAATTTGGATACCTTTTATTTCTTTTTCTTGCCCAACTGCTCTGGCCAAAACCTCCAGTACTATGTTGAATAAGGGTGGGCACTCATGTTTTGTTCCTGTTCTCAGAGGAATGACTTTCAGTTTTTCCCCATTGAATATGAAGTTGGCTGTGGGTTTGACATATCTGGCCGTTATTGTGTTGAGGTACTTTCCTTCTATACCCATTTTATTGAGTTTTT
Organism: Equus asinus; assembly: GCF_041296235.1. Taxonomy (NCBI): domain Eukaryota; kingdom Metazoa; phylum Chordata; class Mammalia; order Perissodactyla; family Equidae; genus Equus; species Equus asinus. The sequence continues at coordinate 25,680,319 of NC_091816.1, read as the reverse complement.
ATCATAAATGGATGTTGGAGCTTGTCAAATGCTTTCTCTGCATCTACTGAGAAGATCATGTGGTTTTTATTCCTCATTTTGTTAGTGTGGTGTATCACATTGATTGATTTGAGGATGTTGAACCATCCTGCATCCTGGTATAAATCCCACTTGATCGTGTGTATGATTCTTTTAATGTCTTGCTGTATTTGGCTTGCCAGTATTTTGTTGAGGATTTTTGTGTGTGTTTTCATCAGCAATATTGGCCACTAATTTTCTCTCTTTGTGTTGTCCTTGTTTGGCTTTGGAATCAGGGTAATGTTGGCCTCCTAGAATATGTTAGAAAGTGTTCTGTCTTAAGTTTTTTGGAATAGTTGAGAAGGATAGGTATTAAATCTTCTTTGAATGTGTGATAGAATTCTCCAAAGAAGCCATCTGGTCCCGGACTTCTGTTTTTTGGGAGATTTTTGAGTACTGTTTCAGTGTCTTTACTTGTGATTCATATTCTCTCTTTCTCCTTGGTTCAGTTTTGGGAGGTTGTATGAGTCGAAGAATTTATCCATTTCTTTTAGATTGTCAAATTTGTTGGCATATAGTTTCTCGTAGTATTCTCTTATAATCCTTTGTATTTCTGTAGTATCCATTGTAATTTCTCCTCTTTCATTTCTAATTTTATTTATTTGAGCCTTCTCTGTTTTTTTCTTAGTGAGTCTGGCTAAGGGTTTGTCAATTTTGTTTATCTCCTCAAAGAACCAGCTCTTAGTTTCACTGATCCCTTCTACTGTTTCTTTGTTTCACTTGCATTTATTTCTACTCCAATTTTTGTTATTTCCCTTCTTCTGCTGACTTTGGGCTTGTTTGTTCTTCTTTTTCTAGTTCTGTCATGTGTTGTTTAAGATTAGTTATTGTTTGTTAAGATGGGCCTGTATTACTATGAATTTCGTTCCTCACACCACTTTTGGTGCATCCCATATGTGTTGGTATGGTGTATTTTCATTTTCATTTGTCTCCAGATGTTTGTTTATTTCTCCTTTAATGCTTCAATGATCCATGGAAGACAATATCAATATCATGTTGTTTAGTCTCCATATGTCTGTCCCTTCCTCAGCTTTTTTCTTGTGGTTGATTTCTAGTTTCATAGCATTGTGCTTGGAAAAGATGCTTGATATGATTTCCATCTTCTTAAATTTATTGAAGCTTGCCTTGTTTCCCAACATATGGTTTATCTTTTAGAATGTTCTGTGTGTGCTTGAGAAGAATGTGTATTCTGCTGTTTTGTTGGTTTTTGTTTGAGGAAGATTAGCCCCCAGCTAACATCTGCTGCCAATCCTCCTCATTTTGCTGAGGCAGATTGGCTCTGAGCTAACATCTGTGCCCATCTTCCTCTATTTTATATGTGGGACACCTGGCACAGCGTGGCTTGCTAAGCAGTGCCTAGCTCCACTCCTAGTATTCGAACCAGTGAACCCCAAGCCACCGAAGCAGAGCACACAAACTTAACCACTATGCCACCAGGCTGGCCCTGTATTCTGCTGTTTTTGGATGAAGAATTCTCTATATATCTATTAAGTCCATTCTGATCTAGTTTTTTGTTTAAGTCCACTCTTTCCTTGTTCACTTTTTGTCTGGATGATCTATCCATTGATTTAAGTGGGGTGTTGAGGTCCCCTACTATTATTGTGTTGCTGTTGATTTCTCCTTTTATGTCTGTTAATAGTTGCTTTCATGTACTTTGGTGCTCCTGTGTTAGGTGCATATATATTTATGTTATGTCCTCTTGGTGGAGTGTCCCTTTTATCATTGTATACTGCCCCTCTTTGTCTCTCATTGCCTTTTTTGTCTTGAAGTCTTCTTTGTCTGATAGAGGTATGGCAACACCTGCTTTCTTTTGTTTGCCATTAGCTTGGAATATCATCTTCCATCCCTTTACTCTGAGGCTTTGTTTGTCTTCAGAGCTGGGATGTGTTTCCTGGAGGCAGCATATTGTTGGGTCTTGTGTTTTAACCCATCCAGCCACTCTGTCTTTTTATTGGAGATCAGTCCATTTATATTTAGAGTGATCGTTGATACGTGAGGACTTAATGCTGCCATTTTATCACTTGTTTTCTGGTGGTTTCTCCTCCCGTGTATTTTTGACTGCCAGTTCAGTGTGGTGTTTCTCTATGATGATTTTCTCAGTTTTCTCTCTCTGTCATTTGTGTTTCTGTTTTGAGTTTTTGTTTAGTGGTTACCTTGAGGTTTCTATGAAAGATCTCGTAGATGAGATAGTCCATTTTCTCATAGTCCCTTATTCCCTTAGTCTAAGCAGGTTCCATCCGTGTCCTCTTCCCTAAGTTATTGTTGTCACAACTTATTCTGTTTTGTGTTGTGAGTTTGTGATTAAAATGAAGTGATTATACTTATTTTTGATGCTTTCCTTTCTCTTATCTTTAATGTTACAGTTAAGTGTTTGGTAACCTGTTCTGATAGAGAGCTGCAATTTTCTGATTTTTATCTGTCTGTTTATCTCCTTGTTCAAGGCTTTGTAACCACCCCCCCCCTTTGTTTTTTCCAAGTATGAGGGTCTTCTTGATCATTTCTTGTAGGGGCATCTTGTGGTGATGAACTCTCTCAGCTTTTGTTTGTCTGGGAAAGTGTTATTTCTCCATTGTATCTAAAGGATAGTTTCAATGGATGGAGTATTCTTGGCTGAAAGTTTTTGTCTTTCAGAATTTTGAATATATTATTCCACTCTCTCCTAGCCTGTAAGGTTTCTGCTGAGAAATCCACTGAAAGCCTCATAGAGGTTCCTTTGTAGGTTATTTTTTTCTGCCTTGCTGCCCTTAATATTTTTTCTTTGTCATTGAATTTTGTCAGTTTTACAAATACATTACTTGGAGAAGGTGCTTTTTACATTGATGTAGTTAGGAGTTCTGTTGACTTCATTTACATGTAATTCCAGCTCCTTCCCCAACTTTGGGAAGTTCTCGGCTATTATTTCTTTGAATAATCTCTCTGCTCCTTTCTCCCCCTCTTCTCGCTCTGGAATACCTATAATCCTTATGTTACATTTCCCAATTGAGTCATATTTTTTGGAGAATTTCTTCATTTCTTTTTAGTCTTAGTTCTGTCTCCTTCTCCATCTGCAGCATGTCTGTATTTGTGTCCTCCAAATTACTAATTCTGTCCTCCATAATATCAGCTCTGTTTTTAAGGATTTCAGATTTTTCTCTGTCTAATTCATTGGGTTTTTCATCTCCAACGTTTCTGATTTTTTTTTTTTAAAGATTTTATTTTTTCCTTTTTCTCCCCAAAGCCCCCCAGTACATAGTTGTATATTCTTTGTTGTGGGTCCTTCTAGTTGTGGCATGTGGGACGCTGCCTCAGCGTGGTCTGATGAGCAGTGCCATGTCCGCGCCCAGGATTCGAACCAACGAAACACTGGGCCACCTGCAGCGGAGCGCGCGAACTTAACCACTCGGCCACGGGGCCAGCCCCTCTGATTTTTTTTAATAGTTTCAATATCTTTTGCAAAGAATTCCATCTTTTTATTAATTTTAATCCTGAGATCATTGAACTGTCTTTCTGAGTTTTCTCATAACTCATTGAGTTTCTTTATGATAACTATTTTGAATTCTCTGTCATTTAGATTGTAAATTTCTGTGACTTCAGGATTGATTTCTGGGCACTTGTAATTTTCCTTCTGCTCTGGGGTATTAATATACTTCTTCATGCTATTTGATGGAGTCGTCTTTGCTGTCATGTAGTGGTAGTATCTGGTCACAGATTCCACCTGCCACCACCAGATGGGGGGCCAGAACTGTGTTTTGTGAGCCCGCTGCAACCCCTGGTAGGTGTGCCTATTCATTGGAAGCTGTGCCAACTGGGCCTATCTGTTTGCCTGCTGGCAGCTGCTGCTTTACACATGTGGGCACAGGCAGTCTGGAGGGGATCCCCTGCTCTGGCTGACCAGCCGAGCTGGGTCACCAGGCAGTGCGAGGTGGGGTGCTTTCTTTCACATGTGTGATCCCGCGCACTCCCAATCTGCACCTGCTGTCTGCCCCCTGGCTGCTTGGCTTGGTGTGGACACCCCTGCAATTGCTTATCCCTCTCAGCGTGGAGTGTTCCCATGTGCTGGGAGGCAATGCAATGTCGCTTTCGTTGTGTCTTTTGTTGTCAACACGTTTTCGTCGTGTCGACATTTGTTGAATGTCGTTTTGTCTTCGTTCTAGGGCACAGAGACTAAGAGAATAGCTAGCTCCACCATGATGCTGATGTCACTCTTTGCTCATCTATTTTTAAAAATTAATTCAATCAGTATTCATTGAGTTTGTACTATTTGTGTTATTCTGTGTACTGTGGAGGATACAAAATCAAGGAATACAAATCTAGTGCCCAAGATGTCTTGAATGTGTAAGTAGAAAGTAGTCAGTATCTTAAGAAAGGAATAGATAAAATACTTTGGGACTCAGGGCTGTCGGAACCCTGTTGGATAATAAGTAATCTCTCAGTTCTCAGTTCCAAGATCAAAGCTCTCCTAGGGTGGAACCGTGTTTTTCATGAAATGTCTCCTCACAAATTGGAAGCACAGAGTTCTGTAGATCTTCCTTCAGAGATTAGACATGTAGCTGTTTCCAAGGCACCAAGTGATGGGGTGACATGGTTTCTGTCCCAGCATGTATGACGTCACATGTGAATTTGGCAGATGCACCAAGAAAGTTTCCTCTCAGAATGAACCATCAGTGTGTGTGAACATGGGACCTCTCTGAGGGAGATGGCTCTTTGGTGAGGCGAAGAAGTGTGGTTCTTCTCTGTGTCAGCTGTGGTGCCGATTTTAAAAAGACGTGTACCGATTTGACAGAACCTAATGTTATATGCTGGAGTTAGACATACCTAGGAGCTCAGTCATTAATCAAATATTTGTAGAGAACCTGCTATATGCCAGGCATTGTGTGGAGTATAATGCTGCATCGCTTCCTGATTCAGACTGGTTGGGGAGATAAAGCCTGTTATACACATAGCTCAGATATACAGCAGAAATGATCACTGAAAAGAGGTACTCATTTAAAGTACAATGGAGGTTTAGGGGAAGGAGAGATTATTTCCAGTAGATGTGCATTTGAATTAGCCTCTGTGTAGAGCAGTCGTGTGTCCCATTGTGATTGGGTGAGCCCCAGTTTACTCCTGGTGTCCCAGTGTCCCATCCGATTAACATCCTCTTTCACGGTCAGAATTGTCCTAGTTTGGGTGATAAGTTATGTGGTCCCCCTAGCTTTGAGAATTAGGCAAAACTTGACTCTGGAGATAGAGAACAGTCTAGGTAAAGACAAACCATGAGCAAAAACCGTGGGCAGCAAGACGACTTTGATGTGCTTAGGAAAAATATGTTTAGTTGGACTGTAGCTTTGGGAATGGGAAAGAGAATCATTGGAGATAAAAGTTGGGAAGGAGAGTTGAGGTCAGATTTTGAGTATCCTGAGTGCCAGGCCAGATACCTTGCATTTTATGTAGTTAGCAATGGAAGTCAGTGAACAATTTTTTTTTTTAAAGATTTTATTTTTCATTTTTTCCCCCAAAGCCCCCTGGTACATAGTTGTGTATCTTTAGTTGTGGGTCCTTCCAGTTGTGACATGGGGGATGCTGCCTCAGCATGGCCCGACGAGTGGTGCCATGTCTGCCCCCAGGATTCGAACTGGCAAAACCCCAGGCTGCCAAAGCAGAGAGCACAAACTTAACCACTCGGCCACGGGGCCAGCCCATAATTTTTTTTTTTAATAATTTGAAAAGACCCTTGTATTTCCTGCCACATTCAGTGAAGGGCCCTTTTCCAGCACAGGGGTTTAAAACAAAATTGTTAGGGGCCACTGCCAATTAAGGATCATGTAGATTTCAGTCTAAGTCAGTGGGAAAATAAAATATGAATTGCTGCAATCTACCGTGAAGTATTGCAGTATCTAAAAAAATTATTATGCTTTAGAGCATAAATTGACTTTGGATCTTTGAATCAAACTGTTGTTTTATAGATGAAGAAAACTAACAGTCAAAGAGATTGTTACATGTTAAAGCTCTCGCAGCAAGCTGTTGGCAGAGGTGGGGTTAGAACCTGGATCCTCTGGTTCCTTGTGGGGTGGGTATTTCACTTCACTGTGGGGTTGTATTTGGGGACCTCAGTCACATCAGTGTCTCCCTGTCTTGGCTTAGTTGTGATAAAGTGAAGACATCTACTTTACTTTTAAGGATGTTGAAGCTTATTTTTTAAAATATCTAGTGCCTAGAATTTCTTTGAAGAGAGCAAACATTAAGAAGGGAGGTTGTTAAACCAGTCATTCTCCTCTGTGTGCCATTGAGTGTCTGAGTGCATGCTGGCTACAGTAGAAAGTGTCAAGGGCAAAAATTAAAAACAAGGACAGTATCATTGATATTCATTGAAATTAGATGTGTTACTATAAAGCTGTGAACATTTGAGGAAAGGCAAAGTGTTTTATGTATATTTTTTACACTTTTATGGAAAGCTGACTTAAATTTTTTTTAAAGATTTTATTTTTTTCCTTTTTCTCCCCAAAGCCCCCCAGTACATAGTTGTATATTCTTCATTGTGGGTCCTTCTAGTTGTGGCATGCGGGACGCCGCCTCAGCATGGTCCAATGAGCAGTGCCATGTCTGTGCCCAGGACTCCAACCAATGAAACACTGGGCCGCCTACAGCGGAGCGTGCAAACTTAACCACTTGGCCACGGGGCCAGCCCCTGACTTAAATTTTTTTATCATTGTATTTTGGGATGTCCATTGGAGAATTCCTGAGAAAATAGTTTTGGAATGAACATAGTATACCCAAACGATGGGGTGAATGTCTTTATATGTACAAACACAGTTTGTTTATATCACATAGTATTTATGTTAAAGGAAGTAATTTTGGAGATTCAAGACCTGGTGTAAAGAAATGAGTGTTAAATGAAGTGCTATAACTTTCTCTCTGAAACCAGTGAATTACTAAATATCTAATAGTTGTATCATCAAATAAACGTATCATTTAAAAATTATGTTTTCATCCCAGGAATGCTTTGAAACCTGATTCTAGCTTACTTTAATATAAACAATTGGGTAGATGTTTACCTAAGTAGAGAAGTTGCTGTGAAATCAATACTTTCTCATGGACACCAATTTGAGCTTCAAAAGAAGAGCATACTTCAAAAGGGTGATTTTATTGTCTTTGGAAAATAGGTTTTCAAGTTACTTAGAGAAGAGTAGGTTTGTTGGGCAAAACAAACATAAAACCGCAGCAGAAATAGTGCTGAGAGGATTATTTCAGATGCATATTCCAGATGCTGATTGACCTAAAAGGACAAAGACATTAGATTAGCAGTTACTGTGCCTTTGGCCAGAGAATGATTTCCACTCTGGAACATACTGGGTCCTCTTTGACCCATCATCTGGCTTAAAACATCAGATTCAGGAGGCACACACTCGACATCACAATGGGGGACGAGCCCAGAGTGTACAGAAATCAAACATTGAAGAACTTTCCATGAGTATGATCTTGAGATGTCTGACAGCAGTTGCAGAGGCTTCCGTGGGCAAACTCTGAAGTCCTGGAGTTTCAGTCGGTTGGAAGAGTGTGTGCTAGCAGGTGGGGGTAAAGAGGAGGGCACTTTGCGAGGTTTGGGGACTGGTTGAACACTGCAAAGGGGCGGGTACAGGGAGTTGACAGAAAGTCCTCAAGGTCAAACATGTGGTGCCCTGGATGTTGAAATGCACTTTTTTGGTGTAGCTTTTCACTTACATGGATTTTTTATACTATTTGTTGAGAACATGGTAGAGATAATAGGACAGAGCAATGGTCATTGTATCATGACATTTCTTCAAATTAAGTTGTTTTTCTGCTTTATAAAATGGGGAGAGAGGGTAACTGATGAGAATGTAGCATGACAACCACCGTTTCAGAAGCAACCATATGGGAACTTTTTCTAATCAACTGCCATCATTTCTTCTTTGTACTGTTCCTGTGGCTCATCGCACAAACTTCCTTGTGTTATAGATATTTCTGCACATGCTTTATCTTTCCAGTTAGACTGTAGCCTCTTTGAAGGCAGGGTCCTAAGTTCAAAGATGAAAAGAAAAGCGTATATGTTGTGCTTTAACACTTTACAGAATACTTTTCATATATACTGTTTGGTATGTCTTAAAAGTGTATTGAATGTAGTAAGGGCTTCTAAATAAAAGCTAGAAGAACAAGTATAATATTTATACTTCCTATGTTACTTAAGATTCACTAGAACTTAGTTTATACTAAAGGACTACATTGGTAATATTTTCAAATTTTTAGGTTATGTGCTTTAGAGTACCAAAAAGAAAAAAGAGCTTTATGTAAGCTCTAAGCAAATGTAACTTTAAAAATTTATGTGAGATTTCTTTGGAGATAAATTTGAAATCTGTAAATAGAGGCAGTAGAGAAAGTTTTCTGACCTTTGAAATTAAAATTGGAAACTTATGGGAGGTTTTACAACTTTATTTTAATCAAAGTTGTATCTGTAAATGACTAATAAAGACAAAATAGTTTCTCAAGGCAAAACAGGTGTGGCCCACTGGTCTTCCCCACGCCTGATTCTCTCTCTGGAGCCGACCCCGTTTATATCTTTAATGGTTTCTCTGGGTATTTATCTCTGTATTTTTAAATAACATATTAATATGTCTCGATGCTTCAGTTGTAGATGTTGGGAACCAACTTCCCCCTGTGCCTCAGGATGCAGTTGTCTTACCGATGCCTCCGCCAGCACACAGGCTTCCCCTCCCCTCATCTTCTGGGACATTATATCACCTTGTAAAGAAATCAGTGTTCAGTGTTTACATTTTTTATGACTGTGTAAATATTATTTCTGGATGACGATTCTAGTGTACTATAATTGAATTTACTTTGGTTTTCTCTATAGTTAGTAATTGTCTCTTTTTCTCATTAGTTTAATTTTCTGTGTCCCTGTTGCCAATATAAATCTCCTTTTAGTACATTCAGACACAACAGGTATTCTGTCCATTTCAAGCCTCCTGTTCCTTCTGTTTGTGGTCTCCAGTTCAGCCTGGTCAACCTGCTGTACCTGGTTAACCAGAAAGTGGAACTGCTGCTTGTGTCATATGTGCATGCGGTCTGCACTTACTGTCATCTTGCAGATTTCATTTGTCTTTTCCTGTGTTGGACTTTATTTTTTGGACTCTATGTCTTACAGTTTTCTTGGTCTCTTCTCTCATTTTGGTGTAGCTGCCTGAGAAAGCAGACATAGGAGAGAAATTTGTTGACGCTTTGCATCTCCGAAAACGCCACATTGCTCTACTCTCATACCTGTTGGATATTTTAGCTGGGGATATAATTCCAGGTTGGAAATAATTTGCACTCAAAGATCTGATGGTATTTTTCTCCTGACTTGTAGCCTCCAATCTTGTATTTGAGAAATCTGATGTCTTTCTGATTCTTGATTTGTTTGTTATGGTGATCTAGTTCCTCTCAGAAGCTTTGAGATTTAGACTCTTTTTGTTGCCTTCATGTTCTAAAACTTCACAATGTTGTGCTTTGATGTAGGTCATTTTTTGACCATTGTTTTGGGTGGGCCATATATAATCAGGACACCTATGTCATTTGGTTCAGAGAAATTTTTCTTGCACTTCATCTTTAATATCTTCCTCTTCATGTGTACCTCATTCTCTCTCTCTGGAACTCCTGCTAGTCAGATCTTAGACTTCCTGGACTGTCCTCCAACATTCCTATCTTTTCCCTGCTGTTTATCTTATTCTCTGGGAATTGTTTTAACTTGATCTTCTAACACTTCTGTAAATAGGTTCATTTCTGTTATCATATTGTTCATTTCCAAGAATTTTAAAATTCTTTCTCCAAATATTTCTTTTTTAAGGTTCTATCTCTCTGAAGATGCTAATTGAAAATTTCTTCAATTTCTCTGATTAAATGGAACTTTTCTTCTGTTTATTAAATTGCCTGTTGCATTGTTTCAGTGTGTTTGTTTTAGATTTGGCTTTTATTTTAGAGGGCTAGTGTTCTTAACTTCTGCATTAGACATAACTACTACTGGTCAGTCTGGTTTTTCACTCCTTATAGGCACGTGAAAGGATTAACTTCTCTGCCTCCATGTGACTTGTTTGGGCCAGTGGAATGTGAACAGAAGTGATGTGCATGTCTCCCTTGCCTAGGTGATTGGACTCTCATGCTGTGATGGAGGTGCCACAGTCACTCAAGGTGCGTTCTGGAATGTTGGGCCGTGCTGTGGAGGCCAGCTGCCCTGGGGAGTTATCCAGAACCACTTTGAACTTGGCTGGAGTGGGAAATAAGTGTTTGTTGTGTTTAGCCTGTCAGACTTTGGTATTGTTTTTTCTTGCAGCATTACTTATCCTGTCCTGACTGGTAAAGCTGTCAGTCATACTTAAGAATGAGGCATAAAAAGCTGTTTGGAAGCTCTGTATTAGTAGGTGAGGCTTAGTTGTGTAGTAATCTGGCTCAGTGTTTCTGTTAGGGCCCTCCCAGATGTTAATGTCAGTAGATCTCTTCTCTTGGGCTTATTAGTTTTCCTGGGGAAAACTCCACCAATCTCTGTCCCAGCAAATGGAAGCCCAGCTACCAGGTCTTTGCAAGCTAAGTAGAGAAAGGGGGCTTGTGAGGCTCACAGGTCAGTATGTAGACTATCCCTTAATCCTCCTGTTTTTAATAAGGTCCTCCTTCTTTAGTGGTACCAGCTACCTGGAAGTCCACAGTCTCTCTGGTTGAGTCTCTCTAGAGAAGAAACCTTCAGTTTTGCCCACAGTGGGCAAAGGCAGGTTGAGGGTCTGATACCTTCTTAACAGACTTCTGGCTCATCCTCCACAGCCATACCACGCTGTCTGAAGTCCTCAAGGCTGAATTCCAGAGCCAGGTCAGGGGTTTGCAGTATGAATTGGTTGGCTTGTGGCTTTTCTCTCTTGCTGACCTAGGTCCCTATTCTCGGGCCTACTAAGTCAATTACCACTCAGCCATTTGCTTTCCACCACCCCAAATTTTGTTGCTCTTGTCCTTTGCCCCGCCCTTTGTCCTCTGTATTTATGCCTTTTTAAATCTCCTTTCTGCTATTTTCTAGAGGAAATGTAGGTCAACACATGTATTAAATCTGTTGTGTTTACTGGAATTTCCTTAATGAGAGATTTTTTTTCCTCCCAATTTTTTATTATGAAAAATTTCAAACATATGGAAAAATGAAAGCAATAGAATGAACTCCTGTATATAACTTCCACTTAGATCTGACAAGTAACTTATTGCCATATTTGTTTTATCTTCCCCTCCCTCTCTCTTTACATATATATGTGTATTATATTTATATCTGTATTTACTTTTTTTGCTGTAAGATTGGAAGGTATGTTACAGATAGTATGATGCTTCACGACTAAACAGTTTAGCATACATCTTCCAAGAACAAAAATATTCTCTTACACACCATAATACCAATGATCACAACTGTGGAAGTTAAAAAATAGTCTCATAATATCATCTAACATCTAGTATATTTGAATTACCCAGTTGTTCCAAGAATTCTTTTATAACTTTTTAAAATATAAATTGATATCTAATTGAGATAAACTTGCTACAATTGGTTGTTATTTCTCTTTTGGACTAGAACAGTTCTTCAAGGTTTTTTGTACTTTTTCCTTTAATTAATCTTGGGCAGTACCAGCATCTATAGAACTGGATAAATAACTAAGTATGAGGCCCTGAGAAGATGCTAGTGAAAGAATAGAGGAATAGGACGAATTTTATTTTGTAAAGTAATTTGAATGGTTTGTTTTTCTAACTCAGGTGCCAGTAATCTAAAACTTAATAAAGCATTGCTTTGCACATTCAGTTCATTAGCATTTTAGATAAAGAAGCAGTATTTATCTTTGCAGTGATGAAGAGCTATATTTAGAGTTTTCCCAGCCCACCCCACTTCACCTTGCATACTTTGCCAGCATTCAGCCTCATGACTTTTGTTTGCTTTGAATTGAATTTGAGTCTAAGCTCAAAGGGCGTGCATTTTTGTTTATGACTAAGGGCTGATCTCTGAAGTTAGTATAGTTATCAGGCATTCCTCGCATTCCATATGGCTAATTTTTAGTGCTTGGATCTGGTGCTGTGCCAGAGGAAAATAGAGGCTGGAGAGCACAAGGAAATACCATCAAGGAAAGTCTTCATGTAAGTTATAAAAGTCCGCTCATGTGTTTAACTAGCAAAACAAATGCTGGGTATGGAACTGATTTGTAGCATGTTAGCACCATTCCTTAGGCTACTTAGGAATATTTCTTAGTTTTCTGATATTTGATTCTTGAAATTCCAGCCCTGGAGCTTTAAAAAAAATCCGTGATTCTTTTGGTTTGTGTATTAGTTGTACTCAGGGCCAGGATGAAGTGCTTTTAATGCAAAAGCCTAATATCCTGAGAGTGACTTAGTGTGTGGTTGACGGGTCTTTGGGACAGATGCAGTGGTCAACAGAAAGTACCTTCATTGAGCAGATGTTGACTGAGCGAGCATCTGCCATCGTTCAGGTGCCAAGGACTACAGTGATGGACAAGAGAGGTCGTGGGGAGGTAGGAATAAAGACTCTATCAATAAACAAGATAAATCAGACGTGATAATAACATTAAGACAATTGACTGGGTGATATGGTAGACTGGGACTTCTTTAGATAGACTCATGCATTAGTCAGCTCTGCTGAGTTAACAAGCAATCTGCAAATTTCAGTGACTTCTACAGCAAATGTCTACTTCTTGCTCATATCGCGTCAAGTCAATTAAAGCATAAAATAAGTAGGGTGCTGGCCCCGTGGCCTAGTCATTAAGTTCAGCACGCTTCACTTCAGCAGCCCAGGTTCGGTTCGTGGGCGCAGACCTACACCACTCGTCAGCGGCCATGCTCTGGTGGTGACCCACATACAAAATAGAGGAAAACTGGCACAGATATTAGCTCAGGGTGAATCTTCCTCAAATACAACAACAAAAAGAATAAAATAAGTAAAATAATCGTCTAAACTATAAATCTAAGGGATGGGGATTACACATGAACTGTTGAATTGTTTGGTCACTAAAGATGCTTGTTTTAAAAGATATCAAATTTGTTGCAGTCCAGTATGCACATATACAGAAGAGCCAAATTAGATTCTGATGCTAATAACTTGAAATTATAACCTGTGTAAATTTAATAGAAAACAATTTAATACAAAGAACTTGAAGAAGGAAATTGTAGGACCGTTGGTCAGAAACTTTAAATATTTGTTACACTCCAAAGGCTAAAGAATAGAGGACTGTTTCTTCCTCTTAATAAAGACATTAAGTATAAAACATGTGAATAGGTATTCTGTAGAAATTGACTGTAATCAAGACTTACATCCAGGTTTAAAAAGCCTTAGCCAGTGTTACAAAAAAAACCTCCAAGACACATTTATGGAGCAGGCATATGTTCTTTGCATGTCTGTAAACAGTCATCTTTGAAACATTAAGCGAGCTTTCCTGGGTGGGCATTTTCTCCTGTATGAGAGGCTGCAGGTAACACAGAGGAGGAGTGACTCATTTATCCTCTCAAAGGTACCTTCTTTCTTTGGGAGCAGTCAGACGTGGTGTAATTGTGTGGGCATCTGGTCAGACGTCTCCGTGGTCTTCACATTCTGAAAGGCCTGTGCTTAGCCGAGAGTCTCTGCTCCGCTTTGGGCCCCTGGGAGACTCCTGGCAGTCCAATGCCAGCAAACTCCATTTGAGTCAGTCTTGAAGAGACCTCTTAATGCAGGACCAGGCTCTGCTAAGAGCATCACTGTAGTGTCAGGAAATGTGTTCAGTCAAATCTAGCAGGAATGCAGTGTTCATGTGGCCAAACCAGCATACTTCCTTGTAGCACTTATCCAGGCAGGATTGACAAAGTTGGGACCACTGAAGCAACACACAAATTAACGTTATGAAATTCGTTTGCTTTGTCTCTAGATGTGACAATATCTGTAGACTATAAAAAGGTAAAAATCAGAGGATAGACCTGAAGCACCGGCTCCTTCCACACGTCCTCGAGGCTTAGTTCTTCCAGCTGTGCACTGACAGCAGCGGGGCCTTTAAACCTGGACACTGCTGCTTGGTAGGGAGACGAGGGGACTCCAGCCCAGTGTAGCCGAGCAGTCCCTTCAGTGGCCGCAGGCTTCAGGGCTGCAGAACTGGACACCCCCCGAGTCAGATGCCTCGGCCTGAAGTCGCCTTCCCCGGGTGCTGCCACCCATTGTGGTGTATGTAGCTGCACAGCGGGCAGCGCTTTCTGAGGGTAGCTTTGCAGACCTCTGCCTGAGCAGACTGCTTGTCAGCATCTCCCCGAGGGCTCATTCAAGGATAGTCAGTACAGTGTTGTTTTAGATACAGTTAAAACGTCCATCGGTACTGGACTGCCCTGGGAAGGCTGAATATACCTACTATACAGAATGAGATAGCAACATGAAAAGCCTCTTACATTATATTGTTGGATGAATAAACTGCAGGATGACACAAGCAGTATGTTATTTATGTTGAAAGAACCCCATGCGTTTTCTAGCTAAATGTAGGGAAAGGTCTGGAAGGATCCCCACTGCACTGGTGATAGTGGATACTTTTGAGGAGAGGAGTGTGGGAACTGTGGTGAGAGCTGTAGGGTTGGTCAAAGGGAGCTTGAGCAGTATTGGCAATATTTTAGTGTTTTACAAGGAAGATATATTCATATAGTTTCTAACTAAAATTTTATATAAAAGGAGAGATTTAAAAAAAAGTTTCCAAAAGGTTGTCAGCTGCTGTGTGGAGAATGGGCTGCAGAGAGACAAGAGTAGAAACAGCAACCAGTTAGGAAGTTATGGTGCTACTCCAGGCAAGAGATGCTGGTAGCTAGGAATAGAGAGGGGTAGTGGAGAAGGAAGATTGTGTGGATGGAGGCTATGTTCTGCAGGTTGAGCCTGCAGGGTGTATGATGGACTGACCTGGGCAGGGGCGATGGAGAGGGAGCCCTCAGGGATGACTGCCTCCCAGGTTGTGACTTGAGCATCTGGGTTGATGATTGTCTCATTTTCCAAGATGGGGTCGTCTGGGGAAGGAGTGGTGTTGGGAGAGGTGGGGACATCAGGAGTTGTGTTTTAGGGGATAGCCCAGTGGTGGAGTGGTTAAGTTCACTCGCTTCACTTCAGTGGCACAAGATTGACAGGTTTGGATCCTGGGCGCAGACCTAGTACCACTTGTCAAGCCATGCTGAGGCGGTGTCCCACATAGAAGAACTAGAAGGACGTGCAACTAGGATATACAACTATATACTGGGGCTTTGGGGAGGGGTGGAGGGGGAGGAAGATGGGCAACAGATGTTAGCTCAAGGCCAATCTTCCTCACCAAAAAGCATACCTTAAAAAAAAAGGTAATAAGAAAAAAAAGTTGTGTTTTATACCAGTTACATTTGATGTGGCTGTTAGATGCCCCATGGAATTATCGGGTAGATGTTGGCTTTCATATGCCTGGATCTCCACAGAGAGCTCCAGCTAGAAATCACTTGCTTATTGTTTTCTCTAACAAACATCTGTCGAGCACCAAGTACCATGCTATGTGCTTAGAATACAGAGATGAGAGACCAGTAGGAACTCCATGAACTGAATAGACAACTAAGCTGAAAAATATAAACAGTGTGAAAAGTGACCAATTTGAATAGGAGAATATTTCCAAAACCAAAGCTCATACGATGTCATTAAATAGTACAGCCTAGGGAGCAGGATGGCTTATTTGAGAAGCTGATGCTTGAACTAACTTTTAAGGATGTTGAGTCTTAAAGGACAACTGTAAGGTGAAACTGAGGAAGGAGTGGGAGGGAAGGAAAGTGGAGGGGAGAGGAGGTGTTCCAGCTAAGGAGAACTGCACGTTTAAAGCTGGTTTTTCCTGCCTGTAATGACTGGTTTTTCCTTTTACCTCTCTTGGGCTCATTTTTGGTAGGTTTTCAGCAGTTGGTGGAGGAGGCATCTGAACTGCAGATGTCCTGCTTCTGAGCTGTGAAGCAGGATAACATTTCCACCCTTTGCCAGCTTGTCTAGTGAGTTCCTGGTGTTAATGAGGGTGTCTTGTTGGTTTGAGCTGGTTTTTCTTTCTTCTCTGATGTTTAGCATTTGTAGACCACCATGCCAATAACTTGTGCCAACCATGTCATGAAACCTGGGTCTTCCCACCAGGCTTGAAGTCTGATCATTTTTTTCCCCTCTCAAACGCTAGGCTTGGATGCAAATGTTCATAGCATCATTGTTTATAACATCTAGAAGCGGAAACAATCCAAATGTCTATAAACTGGTGAACAATAAGCACAATATGATAATCCATACGCTAGAATACTATTTAGCAATAAAACGGAGTGAATTCTTGACACATGCAACGACATGGACGTACTGCAAAAGCATTATGCTAAGTGGGAGAAGCCAGTCACAAGAAACCACAAATTGTATGATTCCATTTATACGAAATTCCAGAAAAAGCAAATCTGTATAGACAGAAAATAAATTAGTGGTTGCCTGAGGCCTGGGGTAAGGATGACGGAGGTGACTGCAAATAGACACAAGGGATCTTTTTGGGGTGGTAGGAATGTGCTAAACTTAGATTGTGTGGTGGTTTTAACTCTATAAATTTACTAAAAATTTCTGATTTGTACATTTACAATAGGCAAATTTTACGACATATAAATTAAGCTTCATTAACGCTATTTAAAAAAAAAAAAAAAAAGCTAGGCTTGGGATGCTTAAATTCCAGCATGACCAGTCACTGCTTCCTGTGGTCAGGGCGATCAGGAGAGTGAAGGTAGTTACTGGACTTGGTGTGTGGTGTGTGGAAAGGGAGACGACACCAATGTTGACTCTGTGCCAGCTGGGTTTCCTGGCCTCCAGAGATTGTTCCTAACAGATATGGAGTCTCTAGAGGTGGGAGACGGAAAAAGAGGCGCTTTAGTTCAGGGAGTCTAACATTGTGTTGTTGGTATGAGGATTACCTTGTGTTCCACTGAACTCCCACCTACTTCCACTGTTACAGAGTACCTCATGGTATTAGCTGAATCATATTCTGATGGTACAACAAGGAGTTCATTGGTTTCCAAAGCAAACATTGAGCTCCCACTGAGGAAGCGTTTTATACCACAAGACCCTTCACACCTAGAGGACAGTCACTGGTTGTGGAAAAACTGCTGGAGGACTAGAACCGTGCTTAACCCATCCTGTGTATCCCAGCGCGTGAAAGAGGCATTCAGTCTGTACTTGATGACCTGATGAATGCATGAATGAAATGTTCCTTTGTTGGTATTTCATTATTACTTCCTTTGGGCAGGAATGAAAAATTAGAGACTGAAGTGGGTTTTTTCCTCTTCTAGTTAAAGTCAGTTTTCTAAGCATTTTTACTGTTATCTCCTTTTCTCACATTAAATGTGGGCACATCCCAAGGCCTTGCCTGGCTCGTTAATCTCATCCATTATCCAATCTCCCTGTGGAAATTGTAGTCCATATTTTACCTGCATGTCCCTCTGGCACCTCACACGCAGCGTATTTTAAAGTTAATTAATTATTCCTGAAAAATTTGCTTACCTATGCTGTTTTTAAACTACCAAACCGTAGACTTGTAGACTTTCTCAGTGACCTCTTTCATGTTTAATGAGTGCATTGTTTCAGTAACACCCGCAACTTTTCATCATCCAGCTTCCACTTTCAAATATCCAGTGGCTGGGAGCTCTGCATTTCCTAGGAGCCTTTGGTCCTCCGTGGCCCCTCAGATCCTCTTGTTATTTCCTTTGCAGCAGCCCTCTGCACTGCCCCATGTTGATTGCCTTCCTCCTTGTCAGTTGCAGTTGCTTACATCCTGATGGTAAAGTGGAAAGTGGAGTTCCATTTCAGCCTCTTTCCAATCCAGTGGCCTTCACGCCGTAGCAGGCATCAGAATCATGTGGAGAGCTTGGCCTCACCCTCAGAGTTTCTGAGGTAGCAATTTTAGGGAAGGAACTTGAGAATTTGCATTTCTAACAAGTTACCAGGTGATGCTGATGCTGCTGGTTTGGGGACCACACTTTGAGAACCACTGCTGGGGTTACCCCTATATAATAAGATTATAGGGATTAAAAAACATCTTCCCAGTTCCTTAAGTTCTGATAAAAGTAATACGGGTTCATTTTAGCTATTTAATTAACGTTTTTAGGAGAGGAGTTGGCAATAACAAGGCTCAGTCCATCCAGAGAGGTGTGCTCTGAGTCACTTCTTCGTTGTTCTGACTGGAGCGTGTTCTCCAGAGTGAAAACTCAAGCTTCATCCAGTCCTGTCCTTGACCAGTGGTTATTTCTGTGCTGAAATCGGTAAGGGTGGTGTGTTGTTTGAACTGTAGGTATGAGGATGAGATAGTCTTGGGAGTTTTTTGTTTGTTTGTTTGTTTGTTTGGACAGTAATCTTTAAGCTCTCTTCCTCTCTCAAACATTCCTCCCTTCTTTGCTGGCATATCCACTTAAATTCTCAAACTATTTTCCAAAACCAAATAATCCAACAAGCAAACATTTCTTGGCACTTAGGAGAGAAAAGAGGTTTGGGTTAAAGTGTTTGCTGACTGCTCTGTTTTCTTTTGTAGGATCAAATACTTTCTTTTCTTTAACTTGCTGAATGATTGAGGCACCTGAGAGAAATTCTTTTACCTTTTTGTAACTAAGCGTCTGTTTTCTATTTAGCTATTCCTTTATGATACATACGGTAATTATAATAAACTAAAATGCATTATAGGACCAGATATTTTGTTGCAGTATTGAAAGATTTGTCTCCTATCCTGTCCCGCTGTCAGGAAATATATTTATCAGCTATTGGCTTAATATCAACCTTGATATTGTTCTTTCAGTAAATGCGTTTACCATTACATCTTGGTACCATTAAGTGAAAATTACAAAAAAAAAAAAGCCAATCATACCCTGATATAATTGTTTTCAGTTCTGTCCTCCTTTCTGATCTGCATCTGTTCAGTCAACGTTGATTATACGCCAGCTATTTACGAGGTAGGCATTGTGCTGGAGACCAGCGAGCAGAGCAGGGCCCTGCCTGTGCCAGCTCTTAGGCTGATGGGAGAGGCAGCTGTGTCGGAAGGTGCCTCAGGGGGCTCTTGAGTCTTTGTGGGGGTGGTCAGGTGGGACAGGATTCAGGGAACACTGTGTAAGAATAGCATTCCTCGCTTAAATGGAATTAACATTTTAATGGTTTTTTAATACTGCCAAATTGTTTCTTAAAAGGATTGTATCAAGTTCCAAGATCACCAGCAATAAATGAAAGTAAATGATTCCCCGCATCCTCAGTAGAACTGAGTTTCATCATTAAGACAAAGCAAAACAAAACAAAAACTCGATACTCCAATAGGCTTAAAATTAAGCCTCATTATTGTTTTGTTTGGCATTTCTTTTTCTTAGTGTTAGTGAAGTTGTACATTATCCCATATTTTTATTATTTTACTTCCTCTTGTGAAAATATTTTATTCACTTGGAGTCTTGGCATTGTTATAACTTGTTACTATTTGTAAAGAACAATTTATTGAGGTGAAATTCACATAACGCAGAATTAACTACTTTAAAGTGAACAATTCTGTGGCATTTAGTACCTTAACAATGTTGTCACCCACCACCTCTATCTTGTTCCAGAACATTTCTGTCACTCCAGAGGACCCAGTGAGCAGTTTCTCTCGATTCGCCGCTCTCTCTAGCCCATGGCACCCTTTGATCTACTGTCTGTGTGGATTTGTTTATACTGGATATTTCATATACATGGAAGCACACCATATGTGACCTTTTGTGTCTGGCTTCTTTCACTTAGCATAATGTTTTGGAGATTCATCCACATTGTAGCATGTATCAGTACTTAACTCCCTTTATGGCAGAATAATATTCCATGGCATGTCTATACCACACTTTATTTATCCATTCGTCCATTGATGCAAATTTGAGCTGTTTCTACCTTTTGACCTATTGTGAATAGTACTGCTGTGAATGTGTGTGTACATGTAATTGTTTGGGTTTCTGTTTTCTGTTCTTTTAGGTATGTACCTAGGAGCAGAATTGCAGGGTCATATAGTAATTCTCTGTTTAACTTTTTGAGGAATTGCCAAACTGTTTTCTACAGAGACTGCACCATTTTACATTCCTACCAACAATGTACAGGGTTCCCCATGTGCATGATTCCCATTTCTCCAAATCCTTGTCAACACTTGTTATTTTCTGTTTTCAATTATAGGCATACTAGTAGGTATGAACTGGTACCTCATTGTGGGGTTTTTATTTTTATTTATTTATTTTTTTTTGAGGAAGATTAGCTCTGAGCTAATGTCCGCTGCCAATCCTCTCCTTTTTTTGCTGAGGAAGATTGGCCCTGAGCTAACATCCGTGCACATCATCCTCTACTTTATATGTGGGACATCTGATGCAGCATGGCTTGATAAGCAGTGCATAGGTCGGCTTCTGGGATCTGAACCAGCAAACCCCAGGCCACCAAAGCTGAGTGCGTGAACTTAACCGCTATGCCACTGGGCCGGCCCCTCATTGTGGTTTGATTTGCATTTACCTGATGACTAGTGATTTTGAATACTTGTTACTATTTCATATATGAGTGAGAAAATGAAACCTTGCTTTGGAAGAACTTATTTTAAAATTATTTAAATGTCCTTTGATTCAAACGAAGAAAATGTTTCCTTAAGACTAAATGAAGTGGCCCAAATCTGAGAATTATTAAGCCATTAATTTTGTCTAAACGTTTCGTAGTTTTCGTAGTAGAGAGATTTCTGAAGCACAGGCTTCTGCCTCCAGTTTCATTTTTAAGTTGAGTTTCTTTTACTTTCTCCATCACCCGGGTGTATTAGAGCTGTAATTTGTGCCCTTTAACCAGTGGTTCTCAAAGTGTGGTCCAGGGACCCCACAGCATCGGCAGCACTTGGGAACTTGTGAGAAAGGCAAATTCTCAAGCCCTACTCCCGATTTATTGAGTTGGAAACTCTAAGGGTGGGCCCAGAAGTCTGTTTTAATGAGCCTTTCAGATGAGTCGAATGTACACTGAGATTTAAGAACCACTACTCTAAATTAACATTTTCAGGCCAGTCTTACATTAAAGAGCCCTCGTGGGAGATGTAATCCACAACTTTGGCCTTGTTAGCACCAACTTTTCTCATAGCTAAAATAGGCAGACAGTATAACAATTAAGTTGAATCATTTTGTAACCTCCTGTTTAAGAATTACATGTATAAATCATACAGTTTTACTTAGAAATTGCTATTCACTCTACAAATCATGTCAAAAAGAGATAAATATTTTTTAGAAGCTACTTTTGATCTTTGGTCAAATCTCTAAAGAATTGAAGAGTTGCGTGTCCTTGATATGTATTTTTACTTTTATCTGTGACTGGATTTCATCTTTTTGCTTTTTCAGAGCCTTTGCTCTGAAGATGTACAGTGTGAAGGCCTGTGCAGCAAAGCGTGCAACATTAGTGCTCCATAGCACGCTCTCTGGGGCAGCGGCCACTCGGCAGGGCGTCGTGAAGTCCGGGTCCCCTCTCCCTACAGAACTTTTTAAAGGGACCTCTTTCTTGCTACTTCTTCAGAAATTGGTGGATAGTCAAATCCAAGTAGCGTATGAACAGTTAAATCCATGCGTTAGGTGACAATAGTGATGGCCACATCCTGCGTAGTAAACATAATGGCTGGAAGCTACACATGTTGTCCAGGGAGGGGGGTGGGTGTTGCATAATCATTTGCTTATTTGATTATGAGTAGGTTTTATTTTTTTTTCCTGCACAGGCTGTTCAAATGGGGGTAATAATTGTATCTACTTTACAGAGTTTCATGAGCATTTGACTCACACATTTCTATATATTAAAGTATATATGGTACGTAGTAAGCACTCAGTAAACGTTCTTTATTGCTGGTATAATTACTATATGTAAAAGTTGACTTTATTTTTTTATATAGAATATTGAGAACATTGACATTTTTGCACGTAATATATGTGGGTCCCCAAAACAACAGCATAAGCAGTGTGCCCTTTGAAAGGTGAATCACCCACACATGTTGCCTCTCAGGAGTATGTTCATGAATCAACTGTAGAATTAGGTCAGGTGGCATAGGACGATTTTGGTAGGGCCTCCTAAATTCATCCTGATTTAAAATCTCTAGGTTAGAATGGGTGAAGGTCAAAGAGGAGCCAGAAGCTTTGAGGAAAGGCTTTTGTGGGGGGAGGGGTGTGAGGATATTTGTAGGCTGAGGGAGAAAAAATTAACTAAGTGAGAGAAGATTAATACTTAATAATTGATGGAGTGAGACTGCAGAGCAGAGAGAATCGGATGGGAGTAAGGCGGGCTCTTGAGTGGAGCAGGAATATGAGAAACGGTGAGAGGAATGGGGCGTTTGGGTTCTAGGAGAGCAGACTTGGCAAACAAGATCGTTGTGTTCAAATGTCCGAAAGCCCAACTTCACATGGAAGGGGGATTAAACTCGTTCTCTTTGGGATCAAGAGATAAAGGTAGCACCAGTGAGTAAAAGCCGTAGGAAGACCAGACCGAGGGCCGACATAGACGAGAATGGTCTGAGAACCTGGCACGTGCTAAGATGGCATGAACTGAATCAGAGGCAGTCAGCCGGGTTCAGCTACCCAGTTAGGCTCCTGACCAGCTGCTTGTCAGCGGGCGAGTCATTTGAATCTGGGAGCAGCAGTCTCCTCTGTACGCATTGCAGCGGCTGGGGGCCTCTCCTGCTGGCAGTTCTGCTAATATAATATGACTCCTTTTGAAGAATTTAAGCTAATTTCCTCAAAGACACAGAAATAACCTTGTTACCCTCCCCTGGAGTGGTTTGTATAATTTCTCTTAAAAGCTGTCTCTTCTTGTTCCCACCGTTCGCTCTTTCCTATTATTCTGCCTTTTTTTGTTCCTTTGCGTCACTAGTTTCCCAACCAGAATAGTGATAGAAAGAGAGAGAAGTTGTTTTAAGGGGACTAATCAACGTCGCCATTACGAATTAAAATTCTTTTAGAACTATAGAAAGATTTCTAGTATTTTACCCTCCCTTTAAAATTCACATTGTGACCCACATCCTCCCTTCTCTGTTCTCTTAGCGCCATTCAGTCGTGTCTGTGTGGACTGCCTCTATAGTCCTCTTGGACAGGTGACAGTACAGCTCTGCTCTGATTAGCCAAATGGTGACAGCAGCAGATGCTGCAAAGTAAAAATGACTGCAGACCTTTAACATTCTGCTGCACTGCGTGTTCGGGAGGCTTGGACTGTGGCAGGAGTTTTATTAACCTGAAAATGGTTTTCTGTCTCAAGTGCTTTTTAATTTAGTGCAATTAGTAGAAACTCAGTTTTTCTGGGGTTGTGCTTGCGCTCACGGAGTATTCACCATCATATAATTATAAA
This sequence comes from Equus asinus, assembly GCF_041296235.1. NCBI lineage: Eukaryota > Metazoa > Chordata > Mammalia > Perissodactyla > Equidae > Equus > Equus asinus. The sequence continues at coordinate 25,656,948 of NC_091816.1, read as the reverse complement.
GAGTAAACATATCTGTGTGTGGCATCTCATGTCATAGGACAGGTATCCATAACTTGACGATAAATACTAAATGACAGATTGTGTAAAACAATGATAGAATGCTCACAAGGAGAGGAAATACCATGTGGAGTTCCAATTTTGTATGTAAACTTTGGCAAAGTGCCGCGGTAAATTGCCGTTTTCTTCATGTTAGTCACGGCGCAAAGGAAGACAGTTTTTTAAGCAAAGAGTAATCTTTGGAATTTAGCATAAAGCCTCTTGCTAATTTCAGGCTTTTTCATGATATGTTCCGTTGTGGGGAACCAACAAAACACTCCATCCATTTTTACTTCCTTAACATCAAAGTAAGATTGGTTATTTCAGAGATTCCTTGTGCAAAACAAAAGGAAGAAGTTTAGAGGCTAATCAACATTTCTGCTCACTGTATTTGTCATGTTGTTTCTAATTTTAGAATACATCTTATTTCTTTTTGTTTTGTGTTACTTCTTAGTATATCATAGTAATATGTTTGCTTTATCAGGAGAGCAGCATAATTGAGCACTTAGTTTTGTTTGTTTGGACCTGAGAATGTTATTCTATTTATATTTTGTAGTTTGGATAAGAATTAAATGCTAAAATTTTGAAATTTGTAAGTCTGTATTTAATGGTTTTACTTAAAGTGTGGAAAAAAGATATATTTATCCAGATTCAGAAAATAGAATATTAAATTGATTTTTGAAGTAACACTGCAAAGAAACTTTTATGTCAAAATTTTCAGGAGTGGAAACGTCTAAATTTTTCACTGAGTTCACAATTATATGTATACTTATAGATATATTTCTAGTCTTAGAATTGTGACAGTTAATAAAATGCTTCTTTTCTGTTGAACAATTAATGAGAAAAACTGGATTCTTTCCAAGTATAATCAAGTTACCGTCACTTGTAATCATAGCACATGTTCTGAAGCTTTGTGACTCTAATTCTAAGAGTAATGAATGTATTCGTATCATACTCCTGCTTAACCATGTTGATTTGGTGCCAGGATAAAACGTGTAATAACTCTCTTTTGTCTGGTAAACTTCGCATTTCCATGTCTCCTCACTCTTCACTTCTTTAGGGTGCATGTGCCTTTTCGATGGCATTGATAAAGAAGGTAGGGAAAGAGAATAATGTGGAGGCATCCTAGCCCCGGGTCTTGCCCTAATCAGCTTTGCTGAGGTAGTCAAAGATCAGTCTCTCAGACTGTGCAGGAGGACAAGGCCACTTCCTATGATACGGGCATTTTTTGATACAGTATCTAATTCCTTTGTCAAAAGAAAACTCAGTTTTCCTGGGCACTTTATGATATGAGGTGGAATTTGAGCACGATTCTAAGAGCACAGTTTTTTGACTCAGATTGAGTTCCAATTGACTCCAGGTTTACAAAGTAAATATGGTAAGGTGCCCTATTTGGGCACGTCGCTTATATCTGAGACTCATTTCACTCATCTGATGTATAGTGAAGCTTAGTGTCAGGCATTATCCTGTTCAGTTCTCATTTAAAGTTCACAATCCCAACCCCACCCCCACCACCTTTTTAAAAACAGATCGGGAAACAGGGACTTTTAAGGTTAATAACCTGCCCTTGATTGTTTAACAAGTAAGTGGCAGAACAAGGGTTTGAACCCGGGTAGTTGATGCCAAATGTCAAGCTCTTAACTTCTGAGCCAGTGGTTCCCAAATTCTCCAGAATTACCTGAAGAGCTTGATTAAACACTACAGTGCTGGGTGGGCCCTGGAGTTTCTGATGCTGTAGGCCTCCTAGAGGGCCCGAGAACTTGCTATTTCCTACCAGTTCCGAGATGCTGATGCTGCCGGTCGTGAGGACTGTACTTGGAGAACCACTGCTCTGTCTGCTCTGCTACCTGACCTGCTTCCTGGAGAGTACGAGAGAATTCACGTGTTGTGCTTGTACTAATAATCACTAACATTGGTTGGTTATTTCCCATGTCCTAGACGCTGTTTTAAGTTACTCCCTTGTTACACACTGAGCTAGAGAGAGACGCCCAGTAAGGTGGTCTCACAGTGAGTCGGCGGCAGAGCCGGTTGTTCTCATTGTTACTTCTGTAGCTGAACTGGTTTTGATGGCCACCATCCCCACAGCCATCTCCAGAAGCAGATTTCGTGCTATGGGAAGGTTGGGAGAAAAGGAGAGCCTTCTTCCTTTCACCCATGGGTATTCTGTGTCCTTGGAGGAGCGCTCTTGCAGGCTTGGCCTGGGGAGGAAGGCTTTCCTTCCTTTTCTTTTCCTAGTGCCCTCCCAGCCTTCTGAAGGATGGATGATGCAGTCTGTTATCCTGATGAATGATGTGATTCTGGAAACGACCCGTATTTCAGTTGAGCTGTGAGAGGGTTGATATTCATTAGCACGGATAAAAGAGATTCCAGGTGATTTCACAGGTGGGAACTGTTCTGGTGGTGCCAGTGCATTGAATGAGCTCTGTCAGCTGATGTGGGCTGCCCTATGAGAGGGCACGCGCTGATCTGTAGTTTTAGCCTGCTCATGGCAGCTCCAACAGCCAAGGAAGATCTCGGAAGCAACAGTTAAGGCAGTGAGAGCGAGTCGACCCGTAATTAAGTCTGAAACATGTGCTCTGCTCAGGAAACTGTAGTTTCCCTGTTAGTTTTAAAGCTTAAAGGGAAAGTATAAGGCAATTTCAAAAGGTGAGATCACATTGATTTATAAATACTTTATGTGTTTGGTTCCATTAAAAATTCTGTTGAGTGACTGTTACGTACAAGATACTTATAACAATAAGATATGTTTGTCCTTCCTCTCGAGTGGACCTCACCATCGAGTGCTTAGTTAGTTAATATAAGAGCATCCAAATCTGAAGTTAGTGTATCTGACGTATGTATGCTGTCTCAGAGGTGCTGATCTGGTGATTCCCGTGATGCCGGGATTCAAACCCTGGGACACACTGCTCTTTTCATTGGGATCACTGTTTAGCTGTAGAGCTTGAGCTGGACCCCAGGCCTCCTTACTCTCAGCTTGGATTTCTCCCTGATTTAAGACGGCCAATTTATTTATTGTATGGACTTATCTCCCAGTCTTAAATTGTGAAATTTCAAAAGGGTATTATCACTTATTTCTGCTTTTTTGGATATTCATCTCTATATTTTATCCTTGTTGTTTTTTTCTCTTTAAGAGTTCAAACACAGTAGTGCCAACTTCAGAAACAACCCAGAGCGAGAAGGAAATGCAAGCTCGTAGTTAGGGTGCTGCATTTTGACCTGTGTGGTTTGGTGGGAAGAATCACCTGTGCGTCTGTTCTGGTTTCTTGCAGGTTGACGAAGCCCTTGTCGTTTGCTGACTGTGTTGGAGATGAGCTGCCGTGGGGCTGGGAGGCAGGGTTTGACCCTCAGATTGGCGTCTACTACATCGATCACATCAACAGTAAGTGTTCCTTTTTGGTGAAAGCAAACATCAGAAAAGTGATTCCCCCAAATCTAGAGTCATAGAAAAAAGCAAACATTTTACAAAGTGAATTTCTTTATTGAACTCCATTTTCCCAGGGACTAACAACAACAGGGATGTGTTCTGAGAAATGTGTTAAGTGATTTTTGTCATTGTCCGAACATCATAGAATGTACTTACACAAACCTGGATGGTACAGCTACCACACACCTAGGCTCTATGGTACTAATCTCTTGGGACCACCAACGTATATGCGGTCTGTCGATGATGAAATGTCATTTTGTGGCAGATGACTGTACTAGGTTTTATTGCTTATCAGTGAGTGATAAACAAATGCTTAACTGTTATGGTGGAAGGGACTAATTTTGGTAAGATTAAGTTTATGTTAAACAACTATAACTCATTCTTATGTCATTGTAAATAAACAATTCAGTGGAATATCTGAAATGTATCACGATTTAAATCTCACTTTTATACTTATTGTATATGGGTAGAAGTTGAGCTTTTTTTTCCTTAAATAATATTTGGGGAACCAGAAACAAACCTGCCTGTCATGGTTCAACAGAAATAAGCTCTCATGGCACCGAAATGAGAGAAAATTAATCCCCTCAACTCCTCACCCGCCGCCTACGGACTCGCAGGTTTCTAAACCCACCGTCAGGACGTTCTCCTCCATCTCAGCAGAGGAGGGATTCTGGGACCCCCCCACCTCTGAGATCCTCTTAAATAACTTTTATATCCCATCCTTTGCTCCTGTTTGGTATCTTAAAAAGTTATTTCCTAGTTTTAAAAATTTCTCCCTCCGTTTCTATTTCTAGTGGTTCTTTTGTCTTTAGTGTTTAAACACTGGAAACTCAAAATGAAAGCGAACCAAAACTACCCAAAGAAACTCTCTCTCTTTCACTCATACTCAGAACCGTCTTTCAGTCCAAATCCCCTCCTAGCTATGGTCCTCTCTTTTTCCCGTTACTGCAAAACTTACTGAAATCCGTAATCTGGATGAACTTCACTTCCTCCACTGTTCTCGGTCGTTTGACAGAGACTGCTCTTGCTGAGGTCACCTGAGACCCCACAAATGAGCAAATCCAAACAACACCGTAGTCTTGTGTTCCTTCACCTCACACATCCCTTCTCACCGTGGTTATTCCCGCTTGCTCTTTACTGCTCTGCATTTCATGACACCCTCAGTTGGAGTGTTTATGTACCTGGCTGCTCCTGCCTGCTTTTCTTTTCCCTGTCCCTTCTTCCCCTGTTCCTGGTATCAGGATTTCTGTAACAGTCTTCTGTTTGCACCCTGCAGAGCTCCTTGGGTGATGACTTCAGTTGCTTTCTTGAAGCTGATGGCTGCCAAATTTGTCTCCTAAGTCTTGTCCCCAGTTCCAGATGCATGTATTTGATTCCTTACTGTAAGGCTCCTTCCAGTCTGCCTCCATTTTCATCTCCTGCTCTCTCCTGGCCCCGCAGGACCCTAGCTGTGCCCTGTGCTTCCTCAGCTTTCTGCTTTTCTTTGCATTTGCTGGTTCCAGCTCCCAGCACTCTGCCTAGCCCCTACGCCCTCCCTTTTGGCCAGTGGCCACATCCTTCTGGGGCCCGATATTTTCCTAACTAGACTGAGCTTCTTATGGACAGTGACTGTGTCTTTATTTTTTGATCCTTGGGTGCCTAGTATAATGATAAACTCTTAAATGTTAGAAGGAAGGAAGAGCTCCTTTGTTTAACTCACAGATTAAAAGCTTTGTTTTGTTTTTGAAGAAATTAAAGTGCATTTCAAGTATAAATTATGCTTCAGAAAGCACCCTTGTGAATATTTGAAACTTGGTTATCAGAATACACGTTTGTAAGCCTCCCGTTTTGCTTTGGTGCGGTAGTGGATCCCATGGCCCACGGATTTACCGCGCCCTGAAGTGCCCAAATTACCCACAGCCAGTAGTTTTCCCACTAAGAACGATCTGGTCCATTATCTCATTAATCTTAAAGACATTCCTGTGAAGTAGCTTAGGGAGCAAATGGCATTATCTTCTCATAACAGCTGGTCCACGCGTATGTTGTGTCCTGACATTGTATAGTTTCAGCATTATTTTCTCTTTATTTTAATAAAAAATGAAATAAAGAATGTTTGGTGTTAATGCTATTTCTCTGTAACACTATTAAATGTCTAGAAGTAAAAGATTTGACCTTGACAGTGATAGTTATTTTAGGCCTTAAGTGTTTTATACTAAACTTCTCCTTTTAGTGGGTGTGTGTGTGAAGTTGAGGTGCACATGGTGGGAGATGTTTGTAACTAGTTAGAAATTAGTTATGAAGTACTGTTGATAAAGTTTTGGTATTATCACGACATCAAGAAGTGAATCACTTTGCAGTAGGGTCAGAGTTATACCTTAATTTTTTTCTTTCTTTTAGTAACTGAAGTCTCATTTATATATAAGAATGCACAGGTGCAGCCTGGTGGCATAATGGTTAAGTTCACGTGCTCTGCTTCAGTGGCATGGGGTTCATGGGTTTGGATGCTGGGCACAGACCTACACACCACTCATCAAGCCAGGCTGTGGCAGCATCCCACATACAAAATAGAGGAAGACTCACAGATGTTAGCTCAGGGACAGTCTTCCTCAAGCAAAAAGAGGAGGATTGGCAATAGATGTTGGCTCAGGGCCAATCTTCCTCACCCCAAAAAAAAGAAAAAGAAAGAAAGAAAATGTGCCAATTTTAAGTGTATATTTCAGTGAATTTTGACAAATGTGTAATCCTTTGTAACTACCACTCCAATCAAGATACAGAATATTCTCATCCTCCAGTAAGTTCTTTCCTGCTCCTTCCTGGGGACCCCTTCCCCACTGCTGCAAATTGTTCTGATTTCCATCATCACAACTTAGTTTTGCCTGTTCTATATAAATGGGATGTATTTGATTTTGTGCATGGAATCTTTCACTCAACATGTTTTAAGGAATATACTAGTGATACATCCAAGATCATGGATGTGTTCATAGTACATACATCTGACAAAGAATCCATATCCAGAACATATAAAAAAACTCCTGAAAATCAACGTTAAAAAGACAAACAAACCAATTTAAAAATAGGCACTCCCTCAACCGCCTCTTCATCTTTCCCCATACTTTCTGGCTCCCCTGGAGCCTCTTTTTCTGGTATTGTGGCTAATCAGCTGAGGCCTCGCCTCGTGACTGGATGCTTCCCATGACTGCGTGTGTCTGCAGAAAGTGGGGATAAAGTGAGCCTGTGAGGGGCCGCGGCCACCATTGCCTGCGTGGGGCTGCAGGTTTGTCCCTGGGGTGTTCCGGGATGGCCCTGGGAGACTCCAAAGAGCTTAGTCTGGTGGCACCCCCTCTCCCTGCCAGTCCTCTAACAGGAAAGTAGGTTTTGTCTTGGAGCCTTCGTGTCTGCGCGCATTTGCAGTTGCGTAGGATGTGGGAAATGCAGGAGATAGAGGGGGATGAAACAGTGGAACTCAGCGCCGTGGTTGTTCCGTGAGTTCTGACTGCTTCCACAGTCCTGCTTGCTCCTGCTTACTTGTCAGAGCCTTCCTTTGACTGTTCACGTGTGCCGTCCTTGGTTTTTAGTTGCACTTGGTGGGAGAGACTGGATGGCGTGTGCTTACTCCACGTTGCCGTGAACGGGTCCTCTGTATTAGCTTTGAAGCAACACGTGTGTTCAGGTTTGATGAAAATTCCTCAAGTATATATGATATTTTATATGGAGTTGTTTCCTGTAGAACAAAGGAAGTAAATTTTGGAACCCTTCTGTTTCACCTCTGTCTTATTTCATTCTTTATATTTTCCTAGGAGGTTAATCTATTAAGATATTTCATAAAGAAAAATCTTAAAATACTTAAAATATTCGAGTAAACATATGATGGTGGTAGTGATGCTAATTGTTAGTGGGCCTAACAATTGTGGTCTCCTTTTCCTCCGCCTAGAGGTAGAGCTGGTGTGGATGACTGTGCCTCTTCTTGACCCTGTTATCTTCCTTTCTTTAGACTGTTCTTCTGTCTCTCCTCATTTGAGTCATATTCCTCAAGTCCCTATAGCTTGTCATTCCCCAAAGATATGACCTCACCCCACATGCTGTCCTTTATCTCCACGGTATTTTCCTTTATTGTTACTATGTGAATGACTCTTCTGTCTATGTTTCTGACTCTGATTGTCCTAATATTTTGTCAAACATTTCCAGCTATAGGACACTGCTACCTATTTTTGCCATCAAAACTTCAAATAAGCACAAAATGGGATTCTTCAGTTTTCCCTTTGACTTTATTATTTTTCAAAACATTAAGGTTCTCATGGTTACTAAATTGAAAAACTCAGAATCATCTTGTCAATTTTTGCTGATTTTTTTCTCTATAATGTAATCTCAAATTTGCTCCTTTAGCCCCTTTTCCACTGCCATTTTCCTAATTCAGACCCTCATTACCTTGTGCCTTTTGTTCCTTTCCCTTTTTTTAAAAAAATTTTATTTTAGAAAAATAATAGACGTGCATAGGAGAAAAGTAGAAAATGTAGGTAAATAAAAGGAAGAAAAAGATTATCTGTATTCACACAACCCAGGGATAACTAAGTATTCTGAGCCTTTTAGTGTGTGTCCTTCCAGACTTTTTCATATTAATATAGACACACAGTTTTCAATATGTTTTATACCTCAAGTGGGATTATATCATACACATGGTTTTATAAACTGCTTTTTTCACTTAATGTATAATCTTCCATCAAAGAAAATTTCTGCACAATGATGTCAACTCTTTTGATAGTAGAACCTCACATTTCTGTCAGGTGATCCTCCTCAAATATAGCTAAGGTCCTTTCCTGCCCTTGCTTAGAACCGTTCTGTGGCACACCATTGCTTACAAAATGAGTTTCATATTTCTTCATCTGATGTTCAAGAAAGCAGAGGCTAGTCCCTCGCCAGGTACTGGGGAAGGAAAGAGAAAGCATAATCGAACGTGGAAAGACGCACCATCACACCAGGAGAACGCAGAGAAGCACCCTGTTCATTCTGAAGGGTGTAGCTGTGGCTACTTAGAGAAGATGCTTTAAGCTGATACCTGAAGAATGACTGAGTTAACTAGGCCTGGGGAACAAGGGGAGTGGGTAGGGTTAGGGGGTTGGGAGAAGGAGTAGCTTCCTGGAATAAGGAGGACCACAATAAAGCCAAAAGTCGAGAGGGTCCACAGAAAAGAAAGCAGGGCCTGATAGCATAAAGGAAGGAAAGAAATTCATGCAGTGAAGGCTGGCGTGAGTGGGGGTGGGGGAAGATGGCTGGAAAGTGAACAGAGGCTGGGTCCCGAAGGGCCTCTTGTCTGGAAACTTCCAGAGTCCCATTTGATCACTGTGTGTTCCATGGGACCTTACTTTTTCAGCCGGAGGAAACCCCTCTGTCTCTCAACTGCCACGGCACTTGACCATTCTCCTCTCAAGGCTTCTGTCACTTTCTACTTTGTAAATAGTTGTTGTTGTTTAAAATTCGTGTGTCATAGTTTCTTCTCTGTTCTGTAAGTTCCTTGGAAGGAGGGATGGTGCCTGAACATCTTGTTTCCCTATTGCACGTATTAGGTGGTCAATAGTTGTCTGTAAAGTAACAAACAGATAATAAATAAACGTAGCAGATAGTTTCTAAAAAGGAGGCTAAGCAAAGTTACTCATATTCATTTCATCCATTTTTCCTGAGCGCAGCAGAAAGCATAAAACTATGCATGATAGACAGAAATAATGTTCCTTTGAAGAGTCTGTTATCTTCCACGATAAGCTCTTAGAAGTTACAATGTGTTCTGTATCTGTAAAGTTCCACCTCTATCAAACTGATGGAATGTGAATTCCCTTGAGGTATGTGATGTTTTAACAGTATGTAATGTATCACTTCTTTCATATAGTAGACGACATGCAAATTATATTGCATTATAATACTGCAATCTCCCAAGGTTACCAGGTCTTAATAAAAAAATATCACATTTGTGTAATGTACTTTTTGTGAGTATTTACATTTAATAAATATTCTTCACAAATCTATTCAGCAAATATAACTGATGGAGATGAAGCACAATCCTACTTTATGAAGGCTTCTTCTAAGGGGCCTTTGGGAACCCCTTTTTGTAGTTTATATTTGAATTGTGCAGTATTTCAGAAATGTAAATGTTTCCTGTGCAAGCTCTTGTAGCGAACAGTATTTAAACCGGTCTGTTGGAGTGCTTCTGCTGATCTGTCCAAAACAGATGCTGACACTTTATTAATATTATTATTATTGTACTTTATTCATTGAAGTGTCAGTCAGTGTTATTTTCAGTGTTTTGTGGCGATTTAACTGTTGACAGGTATTTTATGAAAGTGCCAGTTCCCCAGTACGGAGGGAAATATGAGTAGATAAAACCTCCAAAGATATTGAAAGAGAACTGGGAATACGTATCTTGCTATAACTATTATAACTTATCAACATTTCAAGTTTTCCATATGCATTTTCAATTTATATTATCTCTGTATTTGCTTAGTTTATTAGTTATATATCTCACTATAACAAATTACCCCAAAACTTAGTGGCTTAAAATACGTTTATTATCTCCTGGTTTCTGTGGGTCATGAATCCAGGCCGGGCTTAGCTGGATCCTCTGGCTCAGGGTCTCACAGGCTGTCCTCAAGATGTTAGCCAGGCTGCGTCATCTCCAGGCATGACTGGAGAAGGATCTGCTTCCAAGCTCACTCATGTGGTTGTTGGCAGGATTCTGTTCCTTGTTGGCTGCTGGCCAGCGACCCCCTCATTCCTTGCCTCATGGGCTCTCCATAGGATGGCTTACAACATGGCAGTTGGCTTCATTAGAGCAAAAAAGCCAAGAAGAGCCAGGGAGAGAGAGAAAGAGAGAGCAAGATGGTGTTCACAGCCTTTTACCTAGTTTCAAGTGAGATCACATCGGTTAGTCTGTGTGGTTGCACGAGAAGCGAGTCACTGGGTCTAGTCCATATTCAAGGGGCCTGGACCCTCGGAGCTGAGGACTGTTGCAGGTCATCCACAGTTATGAAAACTTGAAGACTATAAATTTCTATTTGTTACAGGATGATTTCTGTACTTTGGGTCAGGTTGCATTCATATCTGTAAATATTGGAAATGAATATAAATATTATGAGTTTGGATAACCAGAGACCTGAGTTAGACTGAATATTTAAAATTGAGAAATTTAGGCTCTTATTGACTGACTTCTACCCGTTCTCCATGTTCTCCAGATGGCCCGGCTGCCCTCTGGTGATGACGTCCTTGAAGATTCTTGGCTGGAGGGGCTGTCCATGTAGGACTGTTCCCCTACATCTCTTCTTTAGACATTGACTCTAGCGTATATTCTCCCACAGTTATGTGAGATATGCCTCTTTTGCATATTGAAATACTTACATCTTTAAAAATTGGTATTCGAAATACTTTCCCCACAATTACATGAGATATGCCTCTTTTGCATGTTGAAATATTTACATCTTTAAAAATTGGTGTTCAGAATACTTACTACTTTAGAGAAAGCTCAACTTTATTAACCAGTGACTGTGGCGTGAGGCCTCTGGGTCTGAGGCAGTGGTTGCAGTGAGTCCGGCTGACCCAGGCCATTTTGTTAATCACCCAGGGCATCTCTAGGCCCTAAGGGGACCCAGCCTTCACAACCTGAACCACTTTAGTTTAGTGTTTTCCATTATCCCCAGAGACCAGGTTAAACATTTCCAGAACCAGCCTGGCCTCTAGAGCCCCTTTGGTCCACATCGGATCACTTCATATCATTCTCTGGGTTTTGACTTACTGCAGCCCTTGGGGCCAACCAGAAATACTGAGTTGGGGTACGTTAAGATTGAGCTGCACATGCCACGCACTTTGAAGACAGTACATGCCACTGGACATTCCAGCAAACTGATAAATTAATTTTCCCATCCTGATTTGTCAGGAACAGCGGGAGCCCATATGACCCATCTGTTTTGATTGTACCTGGGATTTAGTTTATAGAGGTGACTGAGTGACGGCACAGAGAAGTCATTGCCATTGTCAGAAGTTGCATTACTCTCAGTTCCCAAGAGAATGGGGAGCGCCACCCCACGCAGGGCCACGTGGGAAGCACCTGGGTCAGCCAGGAGGCAGAAGGAGGGAGGAGAAGGCTTGGGCCGGAGACTTTGTTGTGGTTTCCTGGGGAGGGATGTGCACGGCGTGGTAGGCAAGGTGAGCAAGTGTGGGATTGGCCGGTTTCGGTGGTTTCAGGGAGAAGGCAGCGAGTGAGCGTTTGCGGAGCCTGTTCTCGGTCTCGCTGCTCACTGGAGCCACACGAGGAGCTTTCGGGCTCGCTGCTGCCTGGCTTCCACGCGCAGAGACTCACTGGTCTGGGAGTGTTTTTAGAGCTTTCTAGGTGATTCTGGGGTGCAGAAGCACAGAACCGAGAGCCAGGCCTTAGAATATTCTCCTCAAACCAGGACCAGGGTTTGTCTGTTTTTAAATTTCTAACCCACTGTGGACTGACTGAGTGTTGTAAAATACAATAAAAATGAATTATTGGAAAAATGAGGAAAAAAATATAAAATGCAAGCCCCAATATTGTTAGAGTCAACAGATGTCCAACAATTGTATAACATTGCTATAAACCTTTCAGAATGTTTACTCTTGATTCTGTACTTGTTGTGTGGACGCGTAACCGAGTTCGTGGACAGCGCTGGTCTGCGCCCCGGACTTTGAGTAGCGCTGGTTTAGAGGGCAGCACGGCGAGAGTCCTGGAGTAAGTGAACGGAAGCCTGTGCCATGCGAAGTGGATCGGGTTCCCGTCATAAGGGCCTTAAGTGCTGCCATAAATTGCTTGGCTTTTATTCTGAAGTGTTACAGAACCAGAGAATTCCTGAAAGGAATGCCCTGATCACAGCCATGGAAGCTCACTTTGGCAGCATTGTGTATGATGGATTCACAGCGAGAATAAATTGTTGACAAGGACCTGAAAGGGAGTGGGGGTGAGGAGGAACAGGGTAAAATAAAACAAAACTGTATCAACTTTCTGGAGAAGCCACTTCACAAATACTAATAAACTGTCTAAGAATTAATGCTAGCTACTTTTTTTAAAGCTTAAATAGTCCAAAAAAAGTAATTAAATTCTAAAAAATAACCCACTTAATGTACTTTCAGAAACCACACAGATTGAAGATCCAAGAAAACAATGGAGGGGGGAACAGGAGAAAATGCTCAAGGACTATCTCTCCGTGGCCCAGGATGCCCTCAGGACACAGAAGGAGCTGTACCACGTGAAGGAGCAGAGGCTGGCTTTGGCCCTAGATGAATATGTACGGTTAAATGATGCCTATAAGGAGAAGTCAAGTTCTCGCACAAGCTGTGAGTACCTGTGTCTGCTCAGACTTTAGAAAGGGGGCACAAATTGTAGATAACAAAAGACCACTTGGGTTTCTGTGGAGTTTCCTTTTGAGTCCTGTTCCTTCCCAGGCGAGAAAGAGTCCTTCAGAGCCCTGAGAGAGGGTGAGGACACACCGCAGATTTCTCAGTAAAACCCTTCCACCCCGTTCCAGATAAAAGTCTCCTCATTTGGGGACTATGTATCCCTTCTGTTTTGGCTCCTCCCTCTGTCTGATTGCCTTTTATTTATTTATGAGTTAATTTTTACCTTTTCAGATCAAGGCAAATACTTTGGCCCTTTTTGCTGTTCTTGTACAATATTTTTAGCTCAGAGGAACTGGAACTATTAGCTAGAATGAAGTTTCTGTTGGCCACCTACCTCTCTCTCATCTCAAAAATTGTAATCTGGAGCTGGCCGTGATTAAAGAAGCAGCTATGATGGGCTCAGAAGTTAAATTATAAGTTTCTGGATACTGGAAAGCTCTGATAAACTGTCTGCAGTGAGGTCCTCTATAGGTGTAAAATCCAGGAGAAAATTAAGCACCAGGGTCTTTAGGACATTCCTGTTTCTTTAGTTATTAAAAAACTAAAAAGGTTTGAAGACAACTTTTTATGTTTAGGTGTCTGATGAATGAAATAAAGGAATTATAAAGAAGTTAGCCACAGAATTGTGTAAATCTTGTTGTTTTTAGAGTTTGTAAATTCTAAGCTGAGAACTAGTGCAACTTGTAGAAGTTACTCTTTTTTTCCTTTTGTCTCTCTGAAAAGTATTCTCAGGATCTTCATCCAGTACTAAATATGATCCTGATATTTTAAAAGCTGAGATCTCCACCACACGATTAAGGGTAAGATTTTCTTGTTGTGGTTCTGTGTTGAACATGTGCACAGAGTAGGACGGTGGTGGGAGGGACTTTTGTGGCCGTCTCCATTCCAGGGAGGAACCTGCTCTGCTTACCCTGATGGGTGGTCTCTCTGCTTGTGTTAGAACATGTTCAATGATTGAGATTAAAACAGAATATGTTCCATTACTGGGCACTTTATTATTTGTGGTTAGTATATTGAATCAAAATTTGAGTTTCGAGGGGCTGGCCCCGTGGCTGAGTGGTTAAGTTTGCGCGCTCCGCTGCAGGCGGCCCAGTGTTTCATTGGTTCGAATCCTGGGCGTGGACATGGCACTGCTCATCAGACCACGCTGAGGCAGCATCCCACATGCCACAACTAGAAGGACCCACAACGAAGAATGTACAACTATGTACCGGGGGGCTTTGGGGAGAAAAAGGAAAAAATAAAATCTTTAAAAAAAAAAAATTAAAAAATAAATAAAAATTTGAGTTTCGATAACTTCCTTTCCTTTATCATGCTGAAGTACGTCTACCAGAGTTGAGGCCACCTGGTCTTTCACCAGACAACCCAATATTTAGAGATGCCCACAGTTCACGTCACCAAGTCATCCCTTTTGTAGGTCCAGCTTTGGTAGTTCTCACACTTCCTCATGGGTTGTTTCCTGATCTTTACCCTAAATCTTTTTGACCAAACTGCTGTTAAGGTCATAGCTTTTTTATCCTTGATTTTTGGAATCTTACAGACTGCTGAGCAGGTAAACAAAGTCATACACCCATATCTAGGTCATGCAAGAGATTATTACCCTGGTCCCAGAAGCCTCCTCATTACATCCCCTCGTCATCATTATCCTTCTCCCTCACGGTAACACTAGCCTCATCAGCACTGTAGGTTAATTTTTTGCCTGGCTTGAACTTTGAAAACTGAAATGTTACCATGTGTATTATTTGATGGCTTCTTTTGTTCGACAACCGTTCATGATATATCCACATTCGCTTTTATTGCTCTAAAGCATTCCCCTTTTCTATGCATGCCATAAATTCTTCATCTCTTCTACTATTGATGTACATTAGAGTTTATTCCAATTTCTGATAATTAGAAATTATGCCTTAATGTCCGTGTCTATTGTACATGTCTTTTAGTGCATATATGTACACATTTTTGTTGGTTGTACAACTAGAAGAGGAATTGCTGTGTCAAAAAATATACATACCCTCAGCTTCAGCAGACACTGACAGGCAGTTTCAGGCCTTCTTCCGTTCTAATATCTGCCCTTAAAGCTCGAAATTACGTTCTGCACATGGCTTTGCCTATATCCCACAGGTTTTGAATTTTGTATTTTTATTATTAATCAGTTCAAAATATTTTTAACTTCTTTATGATTTTTCGTATGAGTGTATTGCTTAATTTTTAAGCAGTTGGGGATTTTCTTTTACTGTTGATTTCACTTTAAGTCCATTGTGTATTTTTCAGTTCTAAAGTTTCTATTTGATTATTATTTATTGTTTCTAGTTACTTGCCCAAATTCTGCACATTGATGTATAATTTGTTGAACAAAGTAATCACAGTTATTTTTAAATTCCATGTCTTGATTAACACAATATCTAAAATTTCTAAGTGTTAGATTCTCTGGTCTGGTCTGTTCTCTTCTCTTGATTTTTGGTCAATATTTGACTTGTTACAGCTGCTTACTTTTTATTAGGAGCCATATATTATGTATGAAATATTCTAAAGATAATTTGAAGTTTTGGATGATCCTGTCTTTATTTCCAGTTTACCCTTTCTCTTGGGGCAAAGCTCTTCAGAATCCCAGTTGAACTCCTGGGATGTTTGTGAGGGCTCCCTTTGCTTGATTGGGGCTGAGCTCCAGCCCTCTCCCCGAGCCCCTCAGCTCTGTGGGGCTGCCAGGAGCGCTCTGTAGCTCAGACTCACAGTCACTGCATTCTTCCAACTTTTCAGTTTCTCTATTGAGTATACAAATGTCTCAAAAGGAAAAACAGTGCCAAGTTTGGATCCGGATTACGGGCTTCCCCTGTCTTTTGGATCTTTAACGCCAGTGCTTGCTGCCTTGGTAATTCTCCAGAGTCTTCAACTAGGTGTTTGGTTTGGTTTGGTTTTTCCTCACAACTTTTCTATTTGTTCTTAGAAGAAGAGTATGAAAAAAAATTGTCTACACTTTCTGAAAGCCAAACCTCTCTTCAGTTTGGATTTCTGAGTTTAATTGATGAAGTCTTTGCTAGAAGTGTTCTGTGTCATTCTGCCATAAACGTCCCTCCGATGTATCATAGACCCTTTACTCTGTCAACCTGTCCATATTTCTCTCTACATATCTTAAGAATATCATGCGATGGTTTGCCAAACGCCTTGTTGCTGTAACCCTGTACTGTGTCTATACATCTCTGTGACCTACTAGACTAGATATCTTATCTAAAAAAGGGAAATTAAGGTATTTTGTCAAAATTTACTCTTAATAAACTTCAACTCTCACTTGTGCTGTGTGCCTCTGAGGAAGTTATCACTTATTATTACTGCTCTTTGAAATTTTAACCATTTTTCACAGTTCTTATCTTTGTAAGACACCTGAATAGAATAACCACAACAGGCTATTAGAGTCTGTCCATTTAAATCCCCTTTTAGGAAAGATGCAAACTAAGGGATTTAAAAACAAAAACTTATAGGATATCCCATACAAGCAACCGTTTAGAAGGAAATGCAGCCCCATCTCAATCAGGGAAATCCCAAGTGGTCACATTCCCTAGACCTGTCTCCTAATGCAGCAGAATCCCTTAGATAAAGCTTATTTTATGCCAGCCTTAATGTGCCCTTCGTATCAGAACCCTGTATTTCATATATATGTTTCATCACTGTGAGACCACAAAGATGAGTCAGACAGGAGCCCTCCTCAGGGAGCTTCCCTCAAGAAGAGGATTTAAGCCATTCATACGTAACTGTAATGAAAGATCAGAAGGGACACTCTCTTCTTCTCTTTCATTAGTGAATAGGTGCCTGTTTGACACTTCCTGTCAGTGTAAATGCCTTTTTATAGAAACGTTCCCTTAGCAAATTGGCCCTTGTGGTCTGTGCTGCTGTTGGGATGTTTTGAGCTGTGTCGTGTTTGAACACTGTGGAGCAGCCGGTGCGGTCTGTCTGCTGTTTGCACTTTTTGGCCAGGTACCCTTTGAGATGCCCCAGCCGTTCAGATGGGGTCTGTAACTTGGCAGAGTCTGACGGCTTTTGATAACCTGGCTTTTCCTGGCTTGCCTACCCTGTAAAAATTCTAGTGTAGACTAGTCTCTTTCACAGGTGAGTGCCACAGAAATAGTAACTTGTGAATCAACTAGCTCTTTGTTGCTTTGGTGTCTCGGAGGACCTGCCTGTGTTTTTGGTCACAGTGACAATTTTTCAGGTATAGCCAAACAGTGGTTTCATGCTTCATTCTTTTGATGAAGCAATATTGGCAGGGTGCTCCCTCTGTTTTACTGAATTAGAGCGAGTGAGTCAAGTATTTGGGAAGCAGGCATTTAGGGATATCTGTCTAAAACATGTGTTTTGTATTATTTTGTATTATGGTCATGGGTATTGGTGATCATTGCGCTTCAGTTTCCTCTTTGGGCGAATGGGATAATAGTACTTCTTGGAATCTTATTTCTAGTTGTTGAAATAGTGAAACGAATAAATTAGTGCTCTTTTAGTAATATACTCTGATAACTTTTAAAGATGATGTTTAATTGCTTAAGAAAATCTATTTTTTAGGAAGAGGAACGTAAAAATTTTTATTGCAAAATTTATTACTTCATTTATTCACAATGGATACTTAGACCATAGCCTTCTTGGGGTAGAAAATGGAATATCTCATACAAACAAAACCTTAAATTCATCTGATATTTAAAAAAATTTATACCTCAAATTACAGATAGGTGAGATTTGGTGAAAATTTGGTGGAGAAAATTTTTGGTGAATTTTGATTAAATTTTTACTGTTGTTTATTAAACTGAAATAAAACATTGGAGGTGTAAATGCATTTGAGAAATTTATTGAGCACCAAAGCATACGCTCTGAAACAACTTTTAATTTTGTAAAAAAAGAATACAAAGGCCCCTTTGGTTAAATTATTTATATTCCACTCCAAACACATGGCTGGTTAGTGGACACTGCTGTTTATAACTATGTACTATCTTTTGCTCTCAAAAGTATTTACTCACACGTTGTTTATATAAGTTCACTTTGAATTGTTTTGGGGAATGGTGATGGACTCAGAAAACTAGTCTACAATCTCATGTATATGTAATCTTGGGCATAGATTTAAAAGGATGGCAATTGAATTTAAGGTTTGTTTGTAATTATGAGTAGAGTTAACTAATGTGCTCATCAATTTATGCCACGTTAACCAGTGATCTAACTAATGTACAAAAATCATAGCAATGTGCTTCAGATGGAAAGAAATATGCCTTCTGAGAATGTATATTGCTACAAATAAGGATTATCTCCTCTAGACATGAGAGATGTCTTTATTCTTGTACTACATTTAAAACTTAGCTTACATCCCTTTCATTACTTCTTTCAGCTGTGACTTGGCCACTTTCAGGATATTGAAGGAGATGGAATGATACAAATTTGCAACACCATGCTGTGCGTTAGATATGGTTATTCTTTTAGGATGTTCGGGGAGGAATTTGTGTTGTAGTTGGTGTTGGGTTAGAAAATAGTAGAACAGTCTTTGTGAATTTTGAATGAAATGAAAAATGATACAATTTGATTCACATTCACTAAAGAAAAAGAGAGCAAGATTGAAAGAGAAAATAAGAGAGATAATCTTTTTAATGCAAAAACTGGTGTTGTCTCTATTATGACGTGCTAGTAACTTAAAGTAATTAAAATTCATAGCAAAGTAGCGCTTTTTTCAAAAGGCATACTCAGCCCTTGAGTAGAGTGAAATTGTAGGACTTAATCACATTTATTGATTTCATAATGTTTTGTTCCTCTCTGGTGATTTTGGTCTTCTTCTCTAGCTTTGAATGGTACCATACTGCAGCTAAATAATATATACTTCAAAAGAAGTCCTTCCTTGATTCTGTGTTGTGGGGGAGGAGATATTTACTTTTTTCTCACCTGGATAAACTACCATATCAATCTCTTTGGCCATGACTTCCAGACTTGTCCATTTTAATTCATAAACTCCCTTATATCCATGATGCTCATGGCATTTTGCAAAATTAAATGCAGTTAACATTTCCTATGAGAGAATAAACAATCTAAGCAGATAGGAACAGGAAAATAATGATTCATAAATGATGATTTTTAAATGATTCTATAAATCCTGCATTTGTTCTATACATATATATGCGTATATTATAAATTCTATAAAGCTCATTCTCATTTTTTGAAGGGCTATGGGACTTAAGCTTTGTGGAGCTGTATGAGATAAAGATATTATACTGAATACATTCAAACCAACACTTCCCTAGATTTTGACACGTTTCCTTGGCATATGCACGATAAATACATCAACCTGATGTGTTCACTTAAATTTTGAGAGAATCACTCTCCTGAGGCCATGACAATGAAGTAGTGAGAGAAAAAATAGCTATTATACTGCATACATTTTGAGATCTTCAACACTTTCATGTGCATATTTATATCTAGAGTTGAGGGTGGTAGACATAGTACTCTCAGCTTCTGTTTAATCAAAGAACCAGAATCTGACAGAGTTCCTTCAAAATAGAGTGGAATAGATTTGTATGAGATTAGCCAATTGGATCCAAGATTTAGATTTTGTGCGTTGAGAGAGAGAGAGAGAGAGAGAGAGAGAGAGAGAGAGAGAGAGAGAGAGAGATTGATGAAACAGGTCCAACAGGGAGATATTCTGCCTAAAATTCGGTCTGTTGGAATCACATGAATATCTTTTAAAAGATCCAGTTGACTTCTGTTTTTGCCCAGGGAGGAATAACTGCTATAGGAATTGCCCTCTAACAACAGACAATTAGAGAACTGGACAGACTCTGTAAGACAGCTGTTTTCAGACTTTGGGTAACAGGCACTAGAGGACTGTGCTCCCTAATGAGGGGAGGCAGAGGAGGCGAGCCCCGAGATCATCCTGTCTGCAGTGTGGGGAAGGACTCACACATATTCTAGTGCTAGGCCTGAGTTGAAGAGACTAAAGAACAAAGTTCAGTGAAGTGGAAGTGTCTCGAATTTGTGGGGAGTACTGGAGAGGAGGGAGCTAGAGAGAGAAAGAGAACAAGAGCCAGCTCTGGAGATTTCTAATGGGATCTCCTCAAATTTTGAATATCAGCTAAGTAAACATGGTATGAGATAGGACTAGGCTGAGGAAAGAAAGCAGTAGGACGGACCATTGTTGGAGCTCACGTGGGGCTGGGAATGGTTTGTGTTTCCACCAGCCGGAATGGAGAGACCTTAAGACATGGGGCGTTAGATAGAAACCTCAGTAGTGGGACCAAATTAGTCTAAGACTAAAGGCTGCTTTGGGCCTACCCTAACAAAAATTAAAAGCAAACCTTGAATGGAACAAATTAATTTAAAATAATTTAACTGTGTCCTAGAAGAAAGTCCACCATTCTTTAAGAGGATACAACTGAAATCTAGCACCAATAATGTAAAATTCACAATGGCCAACGTCTAGTCAAAAACTTCCGTGCATGTTGGGAATGAGCATAGTGGGGAGGGGCGGAAGGAAGGAATTACCCAGGGGCATAAGGAAGCTTTTAGGGGAATGATAGATATATTCCTTATCTTGATTGTGTTGGTGGTTTCATGGGTATATACATATGTCAACATTTATCAAAGTATAAGGCTTAAACATAGTCACTTTATTATATGCCATTTATACATCAATAAAGCTGTTAAAAATTACCAGGCATTTAAGGAAGCAAGAAAATATGACCTGCAACAAAAGGAAGAAATAAAGATACGATTTAATTAGCAGACCAACATGTTAAAGCATATCATACATATGCTCAAGAATGTAGAGGAAAACCTGATGAGGAGAGAAAATAAAGATATAAAAAGGATCAAAATGGAGCTTTTACTATTTAAAAATACAATGTCAGAAATGAAAAATACACCATATGAGAATAACTTGGATGCCAAATAAAAGATGAGTGAATTTGAAGACATAGGAATAGAAACTATCCAAGATGAATTACATAGAGGAAAAAGAGCCTGAGAAAAATGTCACAGCACATCAGTGTCCTGCGGTACAATATTGAATGGTCTAATGTATTTGTAATTAGAATCCTCAAAAAAAAAGAACAAAGAGGAGAAAATCACAAAGAACATTTGAAGAAATTAAAACTTTAAATTCATAGATGAAGGTATTCCAAAGGGGAGTAAAAACAAAGAAGATCATATCAAAGTACATCGTAAGTAAATTACTGAAAATAAGTGATACAGAAGAAATCTTAAAAGCAGCCATAGAAATTAGACACATTACATACAGTGGAACAAAGATGGTAATTGCAACAGACTTCTCATCAGAAACTATGCAAGCTGCTAGACAATGGAGTGAAATCTTCAGAGTACTAAAAGAAAAAAAATGTCAACCTAGATTTCTATACCTGGTGAAAATATCTTTCAAAATTGAAGGCAAAAATAAACAACCAGCTCAAAAATGGGCAATAGACATTTCTCCAAAGAAGATATGCAAGTGACCAATAAGCATATGAAAAGATGGTAAACATCATTAGTCATTAGGAAAATGCAAATCAAAACCACAACGAGACACCCATTACACTCATTAGGAAGGCTGTTATAAAAAAAAGTGGAAAATGACAAGTGTTGGTGAGGATGTGGAGAAATTGGAACCCCTGTGCAATACTGGTAGGAATGTAAAATAGTACAACCGTTGTGGAAAACCGTATGGCAGTTGCTCAGAAAGTTAAACATAGAATTACCATGATGTAGCAATTCTGCTCTAGGTATACCCAAAAGAATTGGAAGCAGGGACTCAAACAGATTCTTGTACACCAATGTCCATAGCAGCATTATTTGCAATAGCCAAAAGGTGGAAACAACCTGTATTAGACAGGGTTCTCTTAGGAAACAAAACCAATAGGATGTGTATATATATAGAAAGAGATTTATTATAACAGTTGACTCACACGATTATGGAGACTGGGAAGTCCAAATCTGCAGTGTGAGCTGGCTGATGGTGCAGTTCCTGAGCAAAGGCTGGCAGGCAGAGACCCAGGAGAGCAATGGTGCATATGAAAGCTGAGGGCAATCTCCTAGAGAATTCCCTCTTACTTGGGGAGGCTGGTCTTTTTGTTCTAATCAGACCTTCAGCTGATTTAATGAGGCCCACCCACCTTATGGAGGTAAGGCTACATACTTGGAGTTCACAGATTTAAATGTTAATCTCATCCAAAAACACCCTCCAAGTTGACACATAAAATTGTTATTATACAACCTATATGTCCATCAACAGATGAATGGATAAAATATGGTCTATACATACAATGGAATATTATTCAGCCTTAAAAATGAGTGAAATTCTGATACATGTTACAACATGGATAAATTTTGAAAACTTTATGCTAAATGAAATAAGCCAAACTCAAAAGGACAAATATTGTATGATTCCACTTATGTGAGGTGCTAGATGAGGTAAATTCATAGACGGAAAGTTGAATAGTTGTTACTGGGGTTGGGGGAGAGGAGAATGGGGAATTTTGTTCACTGAGTACAGAGTTTCAGTGTTGGGTGGTGAAATAGATCTGAAGATGCCTAGTGATGATGGTTGCACTTAATGCCACTAAATTGTACATTTAAAAATAGTTAAATGGTAAATTTTATTATATGTATTTTTTACCACAAAAATTTTTAAGTGAAGGCAAAATAATTTTTCCAGGCAGACAAATGCTGTGAGAATTGATTGCTTGCAGAACTGTAATATATTAATGTTAAAGGGAATTCTTTAGGCAGAGGGAAAATGATACTACATGGAAATTTGAATCTACATAAAATAACGAAAAATGTAGGCTACAGTAAATAAGAATGTGAATAGAAGACTTTTTAATGATTTAAAGTTTCTTTAAATATAATTGCTTATGTAAACATAATAAATATGTTATGGGGCTTATAAAATATTAAGGAGCAAAATATAGTATATCACAAAGGACAAGGGAAAATGGAAAGATCCAATCATAAGGCTCTTAGAGTATACATAAAGGAATATAATATCATTTTCAGATAGACTGTATATTTTATATACTAGGGCAGGAGTGGCCCAACTTTTCCTATAAAGGGCCAAATAGTAAATACTTTCAGTTTTGCAGATATGGTAATCAGAATTGCAAGATATCCTCCAAGAGTCCCCACTCCCCGACCTTCCCTGTTGTACACACCCTACAGTCTCTAGGCTGTCTGTCATGAACTTCACTCTTGTGATTGGGTTGTTTTATAGGACACAGCTGACTTTAACATAAGGAGATCATCCTGGCGGGCTGGAGGTAGTCACTGAGCCTTTTCTCTGGCTGGTGGTAGAGGAGAAGTCAGATGTTCAAAGCACAGGGGACATTCAGAGCACCATTTCTGTATTAAAGAGGAAGGGACTCATAGAAAGGAACTAAGAGTGATGTCTGCTGTAGCCACTGAGGAATCTGAACCTCAGTCCTGGAGCTGTGGGAGCTAAATTCTGCCAACAGCAAGAGTGTGGTTGAGAGTGGACTCTCCCCTGGAGCCTCCAGATGACAACTCAGCCTGGCTTACACCTCAGTTTCAGTTTTGTAAACTTGAACAGAGAACCCAGCCAGACCTTGTGAGCTATTAAATAAGTCTAATTTTAAGCTACTAATTTTGTGGTAATTTGCAGCAACAGAAAACTTGATATAGCAGGCCATGTACAGACTCTGTCGTAGATTTTTCTTTTTCCTCACTGTTTCTGGGAAAATAATAAAAAACGTGAAAACCATTCTTAACTCATGAGACATCAAATAATTAGTCTACAGGGTGGGTTTGCCCCACAAGCTGTCATTTGCTGATTCCTGCCCTAAAATAACCACTAGGAAAATATAGAGGTCTTACCAATAGTGGAGATAAAATGGAATCATAAAAAAATTTAGTTAATCTAAAAGGAGGCAGGAATAGAGGTAGAAAGGATAAAAGAACATATGTGACAATTTAGAAAACAAATATAAAGATAGATTTAAACCCAACTCTGTCATTATATCAATGATTACACTAAATGTAAATGTTCTAAATGTTCCAATTAAAGGGTAGAGATTATCAGAATGGTTAAAATAAGACCCAACTCTATGATGACTACAGCAGACCTATTTTAAGTGTAAAAATCCAGGTCGGTTGAAAATTAATGAAAAATATATAATGTGATAACACAAATGCAAAGAAAGTTGCAGTTGCTGTATTTAGATCAAAGTAAACTTTAGAACAAGGATATTATTACTAGAGATTTTATACTAATAAATGAGTCAGTTCATCAAAGGACATAAAAATCCTAAAGATGTATGCACATAATAACAGAGCTTCAAATATCTGAAGTAGAGACCAATAGAACTGAAAGGAGAAAGACAGATTCACAATAATAGTTGATATATCACTGCTCCTCTTTTAGTAATTGACGGAATATGTTGACAAAAAATCAGCATCGTCGTTGGAGATGTGAACAGTACTGTCAACCAACCTGATCTAATGAACATTTGTAGAGCACGCCCTCTGAAAACAGCAAAACACATACTGTTTTCAAGTGCGCGTGGAGCGTTCACAAAGGAGACCTTACACTAGGCTGTGAGAAGAATTCTCAGTATTCAAGGGGACTGAGACCAAACTGACTACAGTGAGATTACACTAGACGTCAAAACGGTACATATCTGGAAAGATTTCCAAATACTTGGGTTTTATTAGCTTACTTCTTATTGATGAAAGAAGAAAGCACACAAGGAACATTTTTAAATATTTTGAACTAAATGAAAATGGAAATATACTCTAAAAATTTATGGGAATAAAGTAGTGCTTAAATGGAGGTCATTGGCAAATGGAACTCTCATATATTACTACAGGAATGCAAAATAGTACAACCACTGTGGAAGACTGTGTAGCAATTTCTTACAAGGTTAAACATACACCTAAAATGTTACTCAGCAGCCCCGCTTGTAGGTGTTTACACAAAAGAAGTGAAAGTATATACCCACACTCAGACTTAAGTGTAAATATTCACAGGAGTGTTATTCTTACTAGCCCAAACCTAAATGTTCATCAGTGGGTGAATGGATAAGTACATTGTGGTAGATCCATAAAATGGAATAAAAAGGAGCAAGCTGCTGATACTCACAGCATGGATGAATTTTGAAAGCAATTGATAAGTGAAAGAAGCCGGTCACAAAAGACTACTTAGAGTGTGCTTCCGTCTATATGAAATTCTTGAAAAGGTGCATCTGACAGAAAGTGGGACAGTGGTTGCTAGGGGCTAGGTGGGGATAGATGACAGAGGGGCCTGAAGAAGTATGTGGTGATTGCCTGGTAGTTACGTGATTATGTATGTTTTTCTAAATTCATCATATTTCCTATTTTCAGTTGGTGAATTTTATTATAAATCATTTATTCAGCAATAAAGATAATTAAAATATCACTTTCTACATGGGGGAAAAGATTTAAATGAATAATTATTAGAAGCAATAAATAGAATATGTGTTTTTTATACATACAAAATATTTTTTACATACTTATAGCTACTTAGAAAATATAGTGTGAAAAATCATATTCATAATAGCAAACAAAAATCATACCAAGGAATAACTTTTATCAAGAAATGTAGAGAGAATTATAAAACATTATTGAGGGATATTAAAAAAAGGTTTTAATAGGTAAGAGTCATACATTTTTCTTGAATAGAAAGAATAAATATTATAAGGAAGGACACATTATCAAATCCTAATTTGGGAGTGGAGGAGGGGAAACAAGGTAAAATTTTGCAGAATATCATCTGGACAAATGACTAAACAGGAATAGGAAAAATTTAAAAGGAGTTAAACTGGAGGGGGTTGTTTTAGATTAAAAAATACTTTATTATGGGAAATATTAAACACTGTACATGAGTGGAGAGAATGGTATAATTATCTCCCTATTTCCATCACATGCCTCAATAATTTTATCTTTCATTCTCTCCCCAGTCCACTGAATTATTTTGATAATTTGAGATAGTAAATTATTTTGATAATTTGAGATAGTAGATCATTTCTTCTATATATATTTCAGCATCTATTCCTAAAAGCTAAGAAGTGTTTTCAAAAATATAACTGCTGTATATACCATTATCACTTTTTGAAAAGTCAACTTAGAATTCTTTGGTACCATTCAAATATCCAGTCAAGGTTTATGTTTCCCATTTGTGTCATAATTTGTTTTTCTGTTGGTTTGTTTGAATCAGGGTCCAAATATGGTCTATACCCTGCAGTTGGTAGATATATTTCTGAAGTCTATTTTAATCACTCTCTCTTCTTTTATGTGAAGCTGTTCAAAAAACCCAGGTCACTTGTAGAAGTCCTCGTCTGATTTTTGTATTTCATATCCTCATAGTCTACTTGAACAAATTTCTTGGCCCCTTTGTTTCCTGTAAATTGCTAATTAGATGTAGAGATTATGAGATGTAGTTTTTTGGGGGGGTTAGGATTCATCATAGTATTATACCATCTCAGGTATACAGTATCTCATTTTTTCCCTTTTATTATAGTAGTAATCATTCATGGTCATCGTCTAGATTCGTTATTTCATTAAGGGTTGCAAATGATTTTAGTCTAATTGTGTTATTCCCTATTTATTTATTTATTTGTTGGGATACTTCTCTAAAGAACCCCACCCCCACCCCACTGCTATTTGCTATTTGCTTACCCTCATCTCATATTGGAAAGATGGATAAATATTGGATTGTTTTCCTTTTTTTAAAACCTGTTTTCAAATGATGAGCTGTGGCTTTGCATCTGCCAGAGGTGACTAACAGAGTTGAATTTGTTTAAGTATCAGTATGTGCTCACACATATAAACATTATCGATGTCCTGACAATTATCATTCTTATTGAACTCACCTTGTCCTGTCTCATGCATAAAGGAGCCTCTTTATACTGGCTCCTGAATTCTCTGATCCCAGTATTCTTATAGTTTCTTTCTCCCTGGTCTGAAAAGATGTTCTTGACTTTTTTTGCCCTAGACCTGGAATCAGACATTTTTCCAAGAAATTCTTATTCTTTTTAGTGAGAAATGGTATTTAGAGACCACAATCTATATGCATGAATGTTTATTACAGTTGGGTTGGCAATAGCCTATAGGTATTTATGTTAATATATTTAAAGTACTTAAATCTCCAGTAATTATAAAAGTGTGATATTGACACAAAAATAGGAAGATCAGTGGAACTGAATATCCAGAAATACACAGAAATGCCTCATTGAATTTAAAATATGATAAAAGTGGCATTCTGTGTCATTAGGGAAAAAATTGATTATTCAGTGAATGCTTAGGGACATCTCTTTGCCCGTTTTACAGGAAATTAAGGTGGATCTGTACCTTATCCCTTATATAATAATTCCAGATGGATCAGTGATTTAAGTGTGAAAAGTTCAGTCATGAACTTATTTACTTAAATTAACGACAAAACATTTAAAGCGATGAGTGGCAGAACTATGGGGAGTAACAGACAAAGCCATGCTCATAGTGAGACATTTTGATAAATCAAGTGCAATAACTGACAGGATGGCAAGTCTTCAGTCTTTTATTGGTTAAGCAATTATTTATTGAGTGCTTCATACATGCCAGGTACTGTTTGACACATTTGCTATAGCAGAGAGCAAATGGAGTACTTAGCATAGGTCAGGCACTGTTCGAGGCAATGAGGAATAGCTGAAACAAAACAAGAGGGTTGCTCTTATGGAGCTTATGTTGTATTAGGGTGGGGAGTTCAAACAACTAAGTTAATAAACTTAGTCTAATCGTTATATGTGGAGCCCACCAAACAGTGAATGCAGATTTCTTTCCAGCACTCACTTATAAAAATTAACGACATGCTAGCCATAAAACTGCCCTGAAAAAATTAATACAATGGGGGCCAACCTGGTGGGGCAGCAGTTAAGTGTACATGTTCCGCTTCAGCGGCCCGGGGTTCACTGGTTTAGATCCCAGGTGCGGACATGGCACTGCTTGGTAAGCCATGCTGTGGCAGGCATCCCACATATAAAATGGAGGAGGATCGGCACAGATGTTAGCTCAGGGCTAATCTTCCTCAAAAAAAAAAAAATTTAATACAATGAATTGATGTCAAACTGAGCACATTGTCTGATCATGCTGCTAATTAAGTTAGAAATCAGTAACAAAAAGATAAAACTTAAGAAAATCACAAAATTCTTAGATGGAACTTTAAACAATTTTTAAATAGAATTTAGCAGTATTCATGGATTAAAAAAATCAAATGGAAATATAGAAAGTAGTTAGAATTGAATGGTCATAAAAATACATAAAAAATTTGTGAGCTACAACTAAAGCAATTTTTAGTAAGAAATTTTTATAGTCTTAAATGAAAAAGAAATGTTAGCATTAATAACTAAACATATTAAAAAGATTAGAGAAGGAGCAGACTAAACTGAAAGAAAATGGAAAGAAATGAAGATAGGAACAATAATTAATGAAATAAAAAACAGGGGTACTATAAAGTAGCTCTAAAATAGAGCTACTCAGTAGAGCAGCTCAATATTTTTACAGGTGTGGAAAACCAAATCAAGCCTTGTCGTGATATCACAAGAATAGGAAAGAGAAAGCACAGAAAACCAACGTTAGGGGGCTTTTCTGTTAACAGAATGGTGAACTCTATGCCCACACTGCACGTCTCCTGAGGGTAACTAAAAATGGTGACGTGAATATGATATAAATGAAGAAAAGTAAAAGCATGAATGAGCTGGCAAGAAAGGCATTCACGGAGACTGTCAGCTAGACATGGAACCCGGGATAATAATCAGAGCACGAAAGCTGGCTTTAGCCCAAGGGAATTGGCCAAGCTGGGTGAACATCACCTTCCACATTCTTGCTTTCATGGTCTCGTGGAGACAAAGCCCAACTGCATAAAAGTGGGACCCCAAAAGATTAAACCCTCAGTAAGAGAATACTAGACTTAAGCTCAACCAACCCAGCCACCCCAGCATACCTGCCACTGCCATCACCACCACCACCACTTCTAGAAAGCAGGAAGGAAATTTGTCTATTTGGAAAAAACAACGCTATGTTGAAAAAGAAAAAAACAATTTGGATCTTTGAACTTATCACCATCTGATGCCCCTTACATGGGTTTGTAGCCTGAGCTCACATTTATCTGGATGGTCTGAGAAAGTGCAAGCTAAACACAGTGTAAGCTGTGACAGGTTTAGGCAGTGGCAGATAGTTGTGCCTCCAGTTGCCTGCAGGTGCGTATCCTCTCTGGAAGAAGACTCCTGCATGAACTCAGAGCCCCAAATCACAAATTTAATTAGAAACAAGATCTCATCAATAAAAACTAGCAGAAAAACAGACAATAAAATCAGGTCTTCAGATGCTTCAAATTATGTTGATTTTAGGTAGAGAATACAAAATATGGGTGGTTCGTATGTTTCAAGAAATAAAAAAGGAATTGAAAATATGAGTAAGGAAGATACGATGAAAATGATCAAGGATGTATGAAAAAGAACCAAGGAGGGGCCGGCCCAGTGGGGCAGCAGTTGTGTGCACGTTCCTCTTTGGCGGCCCAGGGTTCACTGGTTCAGATCCCGGGTGCAGACATGGCACCACTTGGCATGCCATGCTGTGGTAGGCATCCCACATATAAAGTAGAGGAAGATGGGCATGGAAGTTAGCTTAGGGCCAGCCTTCCTCAGCAAAAAGAGGAGGATTGGCAGCAGTTAGCTCAGGGCTAATCTTCCTCAAAAAAAAAAAAAGAAAAAGAACCAAGGAGAAATTCTATAAATTAATCATGTAATGATTAAAATTCAAAGCTACCAGAGTAATAAAATCAACAATTCGACAATAGCTGACTATTCCATAACTGTGATGGAAGGAAAATGATAGTGTAATACTTTGAGTGTTCTAAGAGAGAGTAACCATTAACCAGAATTTTATACACAGTAAAACATCTTTCATGCATATGGATGAGATAAAACCATTTTCAGACAAAATCAGAAAGTAACATATGGCACCACTATTTCTTCACCACTGGAAATACTTAAGAAAGCAGGAAAGAAGAGAAGAGAATCAAAAAGGCAAGCCAAAGGAAGCATCTAATATAAGATGGTAAAACTAAGTCTAAATGTATCAGTAATTAGAATTAAGTGTAATTGGATTAAATGCTCTAGTAAAAAGACAAAGATTGACAGACTGGTTTTGGAAATAAAGATCTTGTGATGCTTATAAGAGACACCTAAAATAAAGATATAGAAAAGTTAAAAATAAAAGGATGGAAAAAAGATGCAACAATCAAATTCTAATCTGAATAAAGCTGGTATAGCTTTGTTAATTTTGGAAAAGGTAGATTATAAGGCAAAATGCTTTGCTAAGAAAAAAAAAAGAGGACCATGAATCTCTAATGCCTCTGTTGAAATACAGGCCCCAAAATATATAGCAAACATTGGCAGAAAATCCAAGTAGAAAATGACAAGTCCACAATCACAGTGGGAGATTCCAGTGTAACATTCAATAATTGATAGGTCAAACAGATAAAAAAAATAGTATAGAATAGGTGAATAACATGATTGACCAATGTAATCTAATTAATGTATATACAACATTGCGCCAAAAAAGTGGGGAATAAAAATTCTTTTTAAACACAGTACATTTATGAAAACTAACCAGATATTGGGCCATTAGGTTAGTTTCAATAAGTTTCAAAGTATTGATCAGACCACACTCTGTGACTATAATGAATTTGTTAGTATTCAATTTAAAAATAACTGCTTCACACCATTTAGAAGAGCTGAAATCAAAAAGACCAACAATACAAAGAATTGTCAAGGTGTGGAGCTGCTGGAACTCCTTACTGCTGGTGGGAGTATAAAGTGACACATTCGCTTTGGAAAGCTGTTTGGCCTTTCCTAATAAAATTGACCGTGTGCACACCTGTTACCACGCAGCTTCACTCCTGTGAATAAAATGCTCATAGTGTAATAGCCTGAAACTTGAAATGTCTACCAGCCGCAGAATGGCTGAATTCGTTATGTGTAGTCACTAGAACATTGTATAGCGGTGAAAATAAGTTAGTACAATTGCCTGCAGCCACACAGTGTTGAGCAGATGAAGCTAGAAGTAAGACAATACACACTGTATGATTCCATCTATATAAAGTTCAAAAAAGACAAGTCTGTTTATTGGGTTAGAAGTCAGGATAGTGGTTACTTTGGGGAGAAGAGAAGCTTCAGTAATTTGGAGGGGCACAAGAATGGCTCTGGGATTCTGATAATGAATTATTTCTTGAACTTTTGGCCTTTCCATGGGTGTTTTAACGGTGGGGTCATTCATTGGGTGGTATACTCAAGATTCTTTCCTTTTCTGTGTGCATGTTTTACTTCTAAGTTTAAAAAACTTAGAAGCTACATAATTTGGATATCCAGAACCATACACTTCTAAATAATAATGGGTCAAAAATATATGAATATTCTTTGCTAAAACTAGTGAGTAAAACTTTGAGAAACAGGATGTTTGTGTAGCTTCAAAGTATCTCCCCCCCAGTACGCATCACTTAACTCGGATTGCTTTAACATGTCCACTAATGTTTGATACTCCTCTCTCCTTGAGTATGGACTTCTAATGAATAGAGCATGGAAAGGGAAGAAGAGTAAGCTCACAGTGAAGAAATCTGGCAAATACTACCATAACCAAGTGATTAAGGTTAATGACTTATTGTCACCAGCGATAAGTCAAGTTGATAGCATGTACCCAGATAGCATTTGTTGAGGACACATCACCTCTGTGGTGGTCTTCCTCCAAATTTAGAACCTCAGTCTATTAAGGAGAAAGCCTCAAGCAAACTGACGGTACCCACTGCAAAACATCTGACCTATTCAAGAACGAATAGATCTTTAAAGACAAGGAAAGGCTGAGGACGTGTCACAGATTGGAGGAGATTGAGGAGACAGAAGTAAATACAACATGGTGTCCTGAGTTGGATCCTGGAATAGAGGAAAGACAGTAGTGGAAAAAGTGGAGAATCCTAAAAAAATCTGTAGTTTAGTTAATAGTGTCAGAAAAGAATTAAAGGAAAACTTAAAGCCTTAATTGCATGTACTAGAAAATAAGAAAGTCTTAAAAATTACTGAGCAATGAATTCAACCTAAGAACACCAGAATAAATCTGAAGAGTAGAAGAAGGGAAATAAAGTTAAGGGAAGATATTATTGAAATAGTGAACATGGCTGTAATAAAGAGTATCAGTGAAAGCAAAATTTAGTTCTTTGAGAGAATAATAAAATTGACAGATATCTGTCAGGAGTGACTCAAAAGTGAGAGGAAAAAGAAACAAAAATATGTAAGGAATGAAAAGAGGTAAAACTCTAGATGCTTAAGAAATAAGAGAAATAAGCAAATTTATACTATTACTTTTGAATTTCAAGATGAAAAGAATAAATTTCTATTAAAATATCATTGACCAAAAATGACTCAATATGAAAGAAAAAATCTGAATAGCCCTTTTACGATAAATGAAATTCCAGAGACACCCTGCAGATTACGCTGGCATAACCTTGGCACCAAATTCTGACGAGATAATATGAGGGGAAAAAAATGGCCAGTCTTATTCATAGGCATAGCTGCCAAAATCCTAAACAAAATATTGGTAAACCTAGTACAGGAACATTTAAAAAGAATATCATGGGTTTTTTTGTTTCCAAAATCAGTGCAGCTAAGAACAGGTGCTGTAGAAGAGGGCGTGGGGCTGCAGTTCGAATGGGGTCTTCAGAGTAGGTCTCGCTGCAGTTTGAATGGGGTCTTCAGAGTAGGTCTCGTTGACAAGGCGACAGTGAGCAAAGGCTCAACAGAGATGGTGAAGAAGTCACCTAGATGGGGAGGAGTTGGTAAAGGTCCTGATGCTGGAGAAGGTCTGGAATCTTCAAGGAACAATGAGAAGTCAAATGCGGCCACGTTAGAGGGAGGGAAGGTGAGAGAGTTAACTTCGGCGATGAAAGGGAGATGCAGCTTGTAGGCCTCGTGACCGCCGTGAAGACTTCGGGTGTTAATCTGAAATAGGACGCCGTGACCAAGTTTCTGTGATGTGTGTTTATTTTTTATCAGTTTAATTGGCATATAGAGATACCCTGGTTTTCAGTTTTGTCTTTGTTAGGAGATGATTTGGTTTTGTGTGTGGGTGATGTTCTACCTTTTCTGTTTTCCATTTGTTGGTTTGCGTTTTTTTAAATCTAACAGCTTTATTGAGAAATAATTCACATACCGTACAATTCACCTATTTAAAATGTACAGTACAATGGGTTTTAGTATATTCAGTTGTAATTTATTATATTTAGTTGTATACCTGTCATCACAATCTAATTTTAGAACCTTTCTGTCTCCCCTAAAAGAAGCCCCGTACCCATTAGCAGTCACTGCCCATTTCCCACACTCTTCTCCTCCACCCTCAAGCCCCAAGCAACCACCAGTTTATTTTCTGTCTCTCTGATTTGCCTGTTCTGGATATTTGTATAAATGGAATCATACAATATGTGATCTTTTGTGTCTGGCTTCTTTCACTTCGCATGATGCTTTCAAGATTCATCCATGTGTAGCATGTGTCATTTCATTCCTTTTTATTGCTGAATAATATTCCATCGTACAGATAGAGTACATTTCATTTACCCATTCACCAGTTGGTGGATGTTTGAGTTGTTTTCCCTTTTTGGCCATTTTGAACAGTGTCATGATGAACATTCCTGCGCAAATGTTAGTGTGGACATAAACTTTCATATTTCTTGGGTGAATGCCAAGGAGTGGAATTGCTGGGTCGTGTGGCAACTTATTGGTTTATTTTAACTTCTTGTGGAGATGTAGCATTGACCTTCCATATTTGTATCTATTATTTGTATCTTAAGATAGTGTCTTTCATAAATGTCTCATATAATTTTTCTCAGTGGCTTTTGTTTTGTTATTCCCTTTATATTGTTGTTAAACAAAACTTTGGGTTTTTAAACACAATATTGTATTCAATATCTTGTTTCTGATAACTGAATCCATTTATTAGACATCACACATGGCTCTAATGGCATCTGGGATTCTGTTTTCCTCTATTCTTTAGTAAAATCAAAAATGTTTTCATTATTAATTCTTTGACTTTCTGAAGCTGATTTCTCATTTTCTTTAAAGATGACTTTAGAGAGGAGGAGGGTGGTGAGGATTTCAGTGAGGTGGAGGCGGTAGTGAAGAGAAAGATTTCCAGAAGGAGCAAGGTGACAGTTGCCCTTTGTTGGCTTGCTTAAGGGGCTCCCGGCCAGACAATGGAAAAAATGGTGCAAAGGGAAGGTGGCCATTAGCAAAATGCCATTTCACTCATTACAGCTTTAACGTCGCTGGCTTCACTTTCAGGGCACACTTACGAAACCTGCCTGTCTTGTGATCCTTCCAAGGTCCACAGGTTCTGGAATTTACTTTTCCTTCATTGTCACCTTCCTTCTCCCCCTTTTAAAATAAAGCTTATTACACACTAGGATTGTGAGAGATGGTCGGAGGCTCTGTGATTTCCAGTCATACTTATCACATTTAATCACAGTATCTTCCTGGTTTTCAGAAATGACTTTAAAATCAATTGAAAATGTCAGTGGCTTTAGTGTAGTCAGTTTAGAAAGCAAGAAATGTGCAAAAGTCCTGGGTCTCTTGCCTCCAATTTGGTGCTCTGGGTTGTGAGATTTGATTCCACAGAAATAGGTCTGTAAAATTAGATGGTTGGCTACAGCTGCAGAAAGTAGCCAGGCTCTAGGGCGTCTGGGCTGTTCATATCTTCAGTTGGGGATGGGATGCAGGAATAATGAAGTTTCTAAGGAAGAATAACAGCCATAGATTTTATTTAGGTTATTGTGCTACAATTCTAGTTTGTCTTTGATCTTACATGTACTGTCATGCCATTAATAGCCAAAACTTTTATAATTGTAGTTAAAAAAAATTCTCCTGGGTTCTGGACTGCTTTCTGCTGCTTAGTAGTGGTGTAACCTTCAGCAGATTACTTATTCTCTTTAGATCTGAGATTCCTCAGCTACAAAATAAGAATTAAAACTGTCTCTACCTAATAGAGTAGTTATAAGGATTGAAAACAGGTATTTATATTTAGCACAATGCCTGGAATACATATAGTGCTCGTGAATTTTAGCTCTCATTATTGCTCCTAGCAGAGTCCACATTGTGCTAAATTTGCAGGTGAGCATTAGCTCATCGTTTAGCTGTGGTCCAAGGACACTTGTTTTTACATCCCGTGTCCTACGTTTGAGGCTAGGTTGGAGAATGGAAGAATAGAAACAGTGATCCTTTAGTAGCTAATCTTGTCAAATGGTTCTCCGAGAAGAAAGGTGGTTGAACGAATTAAGACCTTACTCTTAAAACTAAGAGCAATTGGAAGTAATGTCTGGTTGCAAATAATGTGTTTTCACTTGTCAGTGGAGTAGAATCACACTTTTTCATAGTTAACAAAATAAAATGCAACATTGATATTCAGGAGCTGAGACTCATTCAGGTCATCCACTAAGCAGACTTCCCAAAATAAGAACAGGAGCTTAGAGCCAACTTTAGGTAAAGTAAATAATGTGGAGGAAAAGAAAGCACGGATTAGCTTCCTCCATCATTGTCAGCAAACATACAGTAAACTCTCACTCCCATCACTTAAACAGAGGAGCATCTGAGTTGCCAAAAGTTAACTTAGATTTTAAATGATAATTTTTGGAAAAATTAAATTAGTGTGTCATCACAGTCCAAATGACTTTAAGTAGAAGGCTATTTTCTGTCAATGAAATATACTGATTGTTTAAATTCGGTTGTTCTCAGTGGGCTCAATATTACCATTGTTTGTTTGTTTGTTTTGAGGAAAATTAGCCCTGAGCTAACGTCTGCCACCAATCCTCCTCTTTTTGTTGAGAAAGACAGGCCCTGAGCTAACATCTGTGCCCATCTTCCTCTATGTTATATGTGGGATGCCGCCACAGCATGGCTTGATGAGTGGTGCCAGGTCTGCACCCGGGATCCAAACCGGCAAACCCTGGGCCGCCAAAGCAGAGTGCAGGAATTTAACCACTACGCCACCGGGTCAGCCCCAATATCACCATTGTTTTTATCAACTGTGTTTCCAAAAGTAAAGACAGGTTTCGGCCCAGCTATTTGAGTTGCTATTGATTTTTGGATTAACTGGTTTTTTTTTAAATAAAAATGTTACAGTCTTTTTGGTAAAAAGCTCTTGAGGGTGCGGCCAGAAGTAGAAGTACATGCCGAGTGAGCTCTTGATTGCTGATGGCTCTCTCGACGCGATAACGGTCTAATGCTAAAGGTGAAATGTCTTTATGACACAGTGTGAATGAGCTCATTGCTCTTCATGAATATTAAAGCACCTTCAAAATCCAGTTCAGATATCTCCTCCTCCATGAGGTCAGCCCTCATCCCCAAGCCATAAGGAATCCTTTCCTCTTTTGAATTCCAAAAGCATTGTTTATACCTCTGTTAGTAGTTATAAATCAGGCCTTGCAACACAATTATTTGTATTTCCTTTTCCCTAATAAAATATAAGTGCCTTAGGATACAGACTGTGAAACATTCAGATAAACTTAACAGATAAATTATTGAATATCTACTATATCCAAATTGTGCCCTTAAGTATGGGTGTTAACATGGGTATTACTCAGCTCCTGTCCGTGTCATTTTATTCCTCGTAGTACCCAGTCTCCCTCTTGGCTTTCTCTCTCTTTTATTCCGTGATGCTCTTTTTTTTTTCCTCCAGTTACTCTTACCACTACTTCGTGGCGTGTTTTGTGTTTTCCTCTAGTAGACTTCTGAATGATGAAGATGCCCAGGCTGTGTTCCTCACTCTCTTCTCTTTTCAGTCTTCTCTCCAGGTGATCTCATTTATTCTTATGCATTTAAAATATCGTCTTTATGTCAGTGACTCCGTTTATGTCTCTAGTCCAGGCACCACTTCTGAACATCAAGGCCACGTATTCCAATTGCATTTGAAGTCTCGTGGGTATCAGAAAAATAAATATCTGAAAGAAAACCCTGGTCTTTCCCCCAAATCTTGTCCCACTCTTTAGGAAAGCACCTTCATGCACCCTACTGGCAAGCCAAAATCCTGGAGGTGATCTTAGGCACATCTTCTCCTTCACTCTCCACTTTGAGTCCGTCACCAAGTCCTGTTGATTCTGCCCCAAAATACATTCTTCCTCTGGGCTCTACTCTCCATAGTGCTGCCTGCACCCGTACCCACAGTGCTGGTGGAATGGCCCCTTTTGGCCCCTCTGGTCTAATGACCACAGAGTCATCACAGTGATGTTTTAAAATCATAAAGCAGAGCATGCTTTCAAATCCCTCCTTGATTCTCATTGTTCGTAGGATAGGTTTTAGAAATCCTCAGCATGGCTTCAAGACTATGTAATCAGGCCTTCTTTTCCAATCCCTTCTCATGCCGCACACCACCTCTGTAATCCAGCAATGCTAGCATTCTTAAATCCAGAGATTTGCTGAGTTTTCCCCTCCCACAGTTTAGGGTTTGTCTGCAAGCTCTGCCTTTTTAAAAAATTATTTTATTTTATTGAGGTCATAATATTTTATAACATTGTGAAATTCCAGTTGTACATTATTGTTTGTCAGCTGCCATATATATCTGCCTCTTTACCCCTTATACCCACTCCCAAACCCCCTTCCCCTCTGGTAACCACTAATCTGTTCTCTTTGTCCATGTGTTTGTTTATCTTCCACATATGAGTGAAATCATACAGTGTTTGTCTTTCCCTGTCTGGCTTATTTTGCTTAACATAATACATAATACATAATACATAATTTTGTCTTTTTTTATGGCCGAGTAGTATTCCATTGTGTGTGTGTGTGTGTGTATATATATATATATATATATACACACACACACCACATCTTCTTTATCCATTCATCAGTTGATGGGCACTTGGGTTGCTTCCACATCTTGGCTATTGTGAATAATGCTGCAGTGAACATAGGGGTGCATAAGTCTCTTTGAATTGTTGATTTCAAGTTCTTTGGATGAATACCCAACAGTGGGATAGCTGGGTCATATGGTATTTCTATTTTTAATTTTTTGAGAAATCTCCATATGGTTTTCCATAGTGGCTGCACCGTTTGTATTCCCACCAGCAGTGCATAAGGGTTCCATTTTCTCCACATCCTCTCCAACATATGTTGTTTTTGTCTTGGTAGTTATAGCCATTCTAACAGTTGTAAGGTGAAAGCTCATTGTAGTTTTGATTTTCATTTCCCTAATGATTAATGATGTTGAACATTTTTTCATATGCCTTTTGGCCATCTGTATATCTTCCTTGGAAAAACATCTGTTCATATCCCCTGCCCATTTTTTGATCAGGCTCTTTGTGTTTTTGTTGTTGAGTTGCATGAGTTCTTTATATATTTTGGAAGTTAATCCCTTGTCAGATATGTGATTGACAACTAACCCAGGTGCGCAGATCCGCGGCTGTCTCCTCCTGGATCGCACCAGCTGTTGTGCTTTGTGGGCAGGATCTCCCCACTGGGTCCAAGCCTGGGCTGCTCCCTATCTCCACCACCTCCCTGGGGGTAGTCCTTCCACCTTCAGATGTATCGCTGCACAGGTCTCTCAGGCATCCTGATGTGCAGTGTGAGTATCCTCCACTGATCAGTGAATGTCCATTTTGTTGTAATTCAAAAGCGGGAGAGATGAAGGGAGCACTTACGCTGCCACGTTGCTGAGATCCCTGGGCAAATTCGGCCTTTGGAGGACCCCGTTCTACCAAGTGAAGCCCCACTAACCCTCTCAGCTTAAACATCATTTTCTTAGCAAGGCTTTACCCAACCCCTCAGACTAAATTAGATCCTGTTCCCCTTTTATATCTTGAAGTATCCTGAACTTTTCCTTTGTATCACTTGTGGTAATTGGTAAGATTTATTTTATCTGATGATCATTTGCTCAATATATGGCTCCCCCATTGTTCTATTGAGAACCTGTAAGACCTATTCTGTTGTTCTATAAGACCCTATAAGGGCAAAGATCGTGTCTGTTTTGTTCACACTTCAGACCCAGGACCTGACACATGGTGGAGAGTCAGTAAATATTTGAGGAATTGGTAGAATAAATAGGAAATAAAAGTTCAAAAGCACATTGAAATACGGTGTAACAGAATGTGCTTAACACTTAATATATGGAAGTAACTTTCTGATACATGTGAAGACCTTCTGTCTGTGACTAAACCAGGCTCCTGCTGTTTTCTGATCTATCAGATTTTAGTGTTGTTATTACCAAAGAATGTACTTGGCAACAGGAAAAAAATATTTTTTATCAGTTTGACAACAAATATTTATTCATCACCTACTGTTTGCCTGGTACTGTTCTAGAAGTTCAGGGCACCGCTGGTGGGACGTGGCTTACTTTCTCCTGGGGGACAGACAGGAAACAGGTACAGAGAGGACTTCCGCTCTTGAGAAGTACTGTAAACTACATAGAGAGATGGCAGGAAGAGGGCAGTTACAGTGGTCTTCTTTGAAAAGGCAGTGCGTGAGCCAAGACCTGAGTGAGTAGGAGTCAACTATTGAGTATCTGAAGGAAAGCCTGCCAGGCAGAGGGAACAGCACGTGCGGAAGCACTGAGGCAGCTCCTGCCTGGCATGTTTGAGAAACGGGGTGGCCAGTGGTCCTGGAGCAGAGTGAAGGAAGGGTGAGGACAGAGTCAGAGCCACCTTGGTTTGAAGTTCTGACTCTCTCCTTACTGGCTGTTTATCACAAAATGGAGACAATTGTCATGTCCAGCTCAGAGGAATATTGCTAAATAAGATGATGAAGGTAAATATTAGTGATAATGTACATTATTGGTAATGTAAAAATAATTAATCTACCTTCCATAGAGTTTCTGTCAAGGAGAAACTAGTAGAGTGAATGTTAAACTAATGACTGATTATGTGTTTAATAGTTTACTAATGGATTATCTTTTAAAGCAGTGTTGCTAATTATTTACAAACATTCATATTTACATTGATTTCTCACAAAAGGTTAAAAAGCTGAAGAGAGAGCTCTCACAGATGAAGCAAGAATTGCTCTATAAAGAACAAGGCTTTGAAACATTGCAACAGTGAGTATAAAAATCCTAAAATTGACTTTAGAATAATTCAAAGCCCCCTAACTAAGACGAAGGAAATAAAAGTACTTTACATAAGAGATTTCTCAAAGAAACATAAAGTAAAAAGCTCAAAGCTCTGCACCAAAAAACAAAAAAGCAGTCAACTGACAAACAAGAAACTTGGGAAAATCTATACACTTTGAAAACGTCTGAAGTTTTTAGTAATCATTAGAGATCCAAAGAAGCTAAAGTGAGAAACTTGACTTGTCTCCTGGGCGCCGGCAGCCTGTCTGAGATGGGGGCGTGCAGCCAAGGCAGTAGGTGCAGGGAGCGCGCTCCGCGTTCTGCTCTGGGGCCAGACTCTGAGCTCCACTGCCCTGGGCCCTGGTGGAGGCATCTCTCTGCCCTCCGTCAGCCCAGGCGTGCCTGGACCGTGGCTGAGCTCGGGAGCAAGTCAGGATCGTGCGCAGAGGAGCTGGGTGAGTTCCTCATTTGCCGGGTTGCCTCCTGCCCTTTCCAGTTATGTACTGAAGTCTGATGGGCCATTGGCATAGCTCTGGGCTGGGCCAGGTGAGATGGAAATGTAGATGGCAGAGGGGAGCGGGGCCTGGAAATCCCTGCTGCATTGCCAGCCCCCAGAAGCCGCTGCTGTCACTGCTGATGATGCCCGGCCTAAGTAAGCCCTGACAGGCACACTGAGACTTTCTAGCTCTCACAATTCCCAACACAGGGTCTCTGATGCAAGAGAAGCAGCCGATGGTTTCACAGCCACATGACCACAGAGAGGATCAAAGGCGTTATCCCTTGAAAGGCACGCAGCTGCTTTGTACCTTCCTTCTCCATGATGCAGGGCTCAGTGCCACCCGTTGTGTGCAGTCTTTATGGGGATCTCCCTGATGGGTTTCATGTCCAGGCAGGTTCCTGCTCTTCCCTGCCTCTCCCTCAGCAGCAAGCCAAGGCAGCAGGGCGTTTCCCCATTTACAGATCCTGTATGTTCTCTGGCCAGGCAAACATGAGCTGATGGTTCTGTGTGTTGGATGATGAGCTCCATCTCGGGATACCCAGCCAGGATGCCTGACCACCAGTCACGTGACTTTGGTTTCAGATGTTTGGTTTTGTGACTCACTCTTCCTTTTTGCCTATTCCCCTCATGTAATCCTGACCATGATATTCTGTCAGATGCTCCTCCCGCCCTGGTGGTTCTCAACTGCTTATTAGAATACTCTGAGGAGCTCTTTAAAAAATACCTGTTTCTGGTCTCCACCCCAGGTAGATTTTATGAGATCTCCAGGTGGTTCTTGAGTACAGCTGTGTTCTAAGAAATTCATCTGGTTGCAGAGCTTGCCTAAAAACTGGGCAGACCTGGGATGACCTGAATGTGTTATTTAGTAATTGTTTATCAACATAAAGGAGGGCTTTCTGGTAGGAGTGGAGGGAGAAAACAAACTCTGAAGAGCGCCACAAAATGTTTAGCCATACGTTAAACATTTTTAAGGCACGTGAAATTATAACTCATGTCACCACCCGAGATTAAAGGTTAGCCAAACTTGCTGTTTTTGTTATATTGATGTAACAATGCTGTATTGTTTCAAAGCAGTTTGCTTGCAAGCAGTTTTTATAGGAATCTAAGGCATGTTTAAGAATCTGTCAATAACATTCCACAAGAAAACAATGGACATTTGTTGTGGAAATTTAGGCCTTCTCTTACAATGATTCTAATCCCTTGAACCAAGAGCAGGAGGATATGATATCTAACATCAGAGACATCTCTTGTTGATGTTAACTATAGACAAAATAAAGCTGTTTGCATTCAGATGTTAACCACCATACTAGTAGAACCTTGAATAATGATTGATTGAACCCCGAGACCATACTTTTCAAGAAACCACATTCCTGATACTATAAAGGGACGTTTACTTAGGGTTATGACAGGAAATATATTTCAGGAAAAGATTTAAATAGAATCCCACTGAAGGCTTTTGCAACTTTTCACGTATTCACAATAGAATGGAATATTTTTGTTGAATCTGGAATTATAATGTAATTTAAAGTCAGGCTTCATTTTACCTGGTGTAATAGTTTATGCTGGATGAATGAATGTAGTTTTATGCTCTATGTTATTCATTTCAGTCTCTGGTTCCCAAATTTGACTTTGGCCTAAGC
Source organism: Equus asinus (assembly GCF_041296235.1). NCBI lineage: Eukaryota > Metazoa > Chordata > Mammalia > Perissodactyla > Equidae > Equus > Equus asinus. The sequence goes on along the minus strand of NC_091816.1, from coordinate 25,614,893 downwards.
GAGAGTGTTGCTTATGTGTAGATGGATACCAGGAAGGAGCATATTTCTACTTTGCCACCTCCAGTGTTCACTCAAAATTGGAAAATGGGAGGTGATGAAACACCCAGCAAGCCAAAAGTATATGCAGAGTCTGTGAAAGTTTGGCTCTAGGGGCACATATTTTCCAGGGAAAGCATGCAAATGATAATCTCTTCTCTTTCAGAAGAGGCTAAGATATGGGAAAAATTAATTATAGGGCACAAACCAAAACTTTTTTAAAAATTTGTAGGGAAAAATATAAATGGCATTTCTGAAATTAAGAACAGAAAGCTCAGTACTTTGCTTTAAAAATCAGCACGTAATGCTAATATTTTATTTTATTGTCAGGGTCAAATGAGAGAAAAGTTGGGAGATGAAAAGTGGAGGAGAAAAAGGAGAAACTCGGAGGAAAAGGAAAAAAGCAACATTTAAAAGTAGAGAGGTTGACAGGAGGCAAAAGAAAGGGAAAAAAGGCCAAAAAGGGTTCCGTGGCGCACGCTGCGCTGGGATGGCTCATTCTTGTCGTTTTTAACTTGTGATTGAGCAGTGGATAGCCAAGAAGTTTTTGTCTATTTTTAAAGCTCTCTGCAGTTTAAATTAGCAGCCTGAAGTAATCCTGCTTTTATTTTCAAATGTTATGGTTGATTTCTGAATTAAACATTTGTTTTACTGTTAAATTCTGCAGGTTTTACACAAATAGGAAGAAATTACTTGGGCTCCAGCGATTTATTTTGACAGTTTGAGATGCCTATATTACTAGCTATTTCATAAAATCTCACCAATTTATTTTTTTTAATTAAAATAAGCCTTTTGCCTCAACTAAGTTGGTAGATATAATACTTCAGGGGGCCAACAATTTCACTGACAAATGCCTTCCCAAATAAATGGAATTAACCCATATTCAAAGTACTTCCAGTGTTCTTATCAAATATTATAAATCTAATAGTCGTAAGAGCCCCAAGCCCAGGCCTATGAGGCTAGTCGCCCTACAAGCGGAGTGTTTCTGCAAATTTAGCCCCTGAATTGGCCTCGGTTTCTTCATTTGGAGGAAGTGTGACTCGTAGATCTCCAGGGTCCCTTCCCACCCTGAACACTTGGTGTGTGTGTGTTTAATTCAGTGACTCCATTCGTCGTACTTTATTATCGAATGACCTTATGATGAAACTTATTTTCTTAGATTCTTTAAGGCTTTAATTGCTTGTTCAGCAGCATAAAATATTTAGTAAAATAGTGCTTGGGGTAATATGTTATCTACAAACTGCACTTGTTTGAGTAAATTTTGCTTGGAAGAGTGAAAAAGACGGCATTGTTTTGGTCTTTTTTTCAGATTATACCCTTCACATTAGAATAAATATAAATTATTAAATGTTTTAAACCAAATGAGCTCAGAGCCAGTTTTCTGTGATTTAATAGGTGCCATTTCTCTAGAGAGTCTGTGGATTAGACAAAGAATCTGTCCAAGAATGTGTATTTGTCTGTGGATGAGACCAAGAATCTGTCTGAGAGTGAGAGTTGTGGGCTGGCGGGCAGAGGCTGAGTCATGTGTTCCTCCAGTGAAGCCCCAGTCGTTCGTAAGGAACCTTGGGCATAGGTGGCTAGGAAGAACCAGCAGAGGGATGTGAAGAAATTGTTGAACTATTTTTAGAAAGAATTAGGTAATTTGGTTAGGCCCTTCAAACACAAAGAATTTGGTTACATGAGATCCTCTGACATAGGGTGACCATGTGAACTGTAAGGACATTTGGTGAGCAGATCTGCAGAGGAAATAAATTAGCTCATAGAGAAGCTCTTTATTCAATGTTGGTAGACAAATGAACATATCTGTCCGTCTGCCTTGTTCCTAGATTTGGACTCATTCAGCAAGGCAAGCAATTTTATCTTGACTCACAACTGTCATAAAAATAGAATAAATACTTTCCATATATTTAAAAAGAAATAAGAAACTAACCACACAGTCCAATATTGTAGGATATGCATTAGTATAAGTAATAATCACTACCATTTATGAAAGGCCTACCAAGCCCTGGGCCCTGTGCTGGGTTTGCACAGACATCGTGGCATGTAAACTTCGGCGGCATGGATGAGTCCTGTAGTTCTGTGGTTGTCTGGTTGATTGGCATTTCTGTCCTTCTGCTAAATCGTCTCCCTGCGTCCTTAACCTTTCTCAGGGTGGAGCTCAGGATCAGCATGTGATGAGGTTTGAGTTCAGTGGGATCACCCAGGCAGACTGAAGACAAAAGGCTGAGCCTGAAAATGGTTAGAAACAGACTGGATGTGAGGTGGGGGATGGGAAAAGTCATAGCTAGAAGTGATTAGAAGAGAAAGGAGGAGAAACGGCTTGAAGGGATGATACTGGCATGTGAGTCAAGTAATAAAACAATCAGGACTAAGACAGCCCAGAAACCAATTCCTGCTGGTTTGTTTTTTTAACTTGTACTATCGTTCTTTAATTTCTTTTCTTTTCTTCTTTTTCTTTTTTTTTCTTTTAACAGAATTGATAAAAAAATGTCTGGAGGCCAGAGCGGCTATGAGCTCAGTGAAGCCAAAGCCATTCTAACTGAGCTGAAATCTATCAGAAAGGCCATCAGCTCCGGAGAGAAAGAGAAACAAGATCTGATGCACGTATGTTATGGAGCATTTTGTTAAGTCAGACAGCTACCTTCTGGGGCCCTGGAAACTCTCCTTGAGGCCGAAGTTCTCCACCAGAATCTGGATGGCCCTTTGTCACACCCGCCTAATTCATAGAGAATTTGGTCCCGTAGGAAACTGTTACAGGCACTAAGGCAGTTGGCTGCCATGGAGGAAAACAGATTGGTTCCAGGGTTCTGATATGTTTATTTGAAGGCAGGCTTTAGATGGCCTTTAAGACACAGGGTGGTGGATCCCAGAGCCCATATAAGGAGATTAGCATCCTGGCGCACCCTGCAACTCACTGAAAACTTCATGTGGAAGCCAGATCAGCAGGGTTATCAAAACCAGTGGTCCTCAGCCCCGGGTACATAAAGGGTATGTCACCTGTCACCAGTAAGTAGAGGATATGCCTTGAGGAGTGTGGGGAGGGTATGTGAGGAGCTTAGAAAAGCTTTTCCCCACCCCAGGTGATCGGAGGTGCTAGCTAGGGGTTGGGTGGGGAGTGTTGACCCAGCAAGGGGCTATCTGTATAGTCACCTGAGGAAAGCTGCTAATGGCAGTGGATCCCCTCATTACACCTGTGCAGTCCTCAGCTTACGGGGCTTAGCTCCCAGTGACGCAGCCTTGTGTGCAGAAAAAAACAACCATTCAGTGATCAGTATTCTGCATTTTGAATATCTATATTTAGCGGATACAGTCAGTTTTTCAAGAGTGTGTCTCTTCCTCCTCCTCTCTTCCCTCCAGCCCATAATTATCACAAGTGCTGAGAATTCTTTGTATTTCAGATATTTGAAGTTCTTTACTTAGCCGAGTAAGGTTTTAGTCTGTCTTTGGGAAAATGTTAGAGCCAGTAGTGGTGTTTGCGTTCTTAATAGAACCTCTACATTTAAGTACAATATTCAGCTATTTCATGTCAGTTTTCAAAATGCTAGTTGAATATAGGTAAATATTCCTGAACCCATATAATTTTGCATTGGAGGAATTTTTAAATAACTTGTAAGAAGAGATCAAATTGAAAAGATAACAGTAATAATAGCAAATATTTATAAGTACCGACTGCCAGGCAGTCTTCTGCCTGCCTTGCATCGGAATAGTTATTTAATTCTCCCAAGAACCCTAAAGATAGGCACTGTTATTATCCTCAACCTACAGACAAGGAAATTGCAATACAGAAAAGTTAAATAACTTAAAGTCACACAGCTGGTAAGTGGCAGGACTGGGTTCAAACCCAGGCATTCTTGCTCCAGAATACAGTCGTATGTCACTTAATGGTGTCGTTAGGTGATTTCGTCCCTGTGCGAACAGCACAGGGTGCCCTTACAGAAACCTCAGTGGCACAGCCTACTCCACACCTAGGCTATATGGTACTAATCTTATGGGACCACCGTCGGATACGTGGTCCCTTCTTGACTGAAACGTCGTCATGTGGCACATGACTGTGTGTGGTTTTAACATATACAAAACTTGGATATATTTTGATTTTGTTCCACGATGATCTTGCTGATTAAATCAGTAATTCCTGAAAGGTGCATAATAGTTCCTTTGAAAAAAGTTAATAGAACTTGAACAAATTTATATTGGAACTTCATAATTCACCAATTTTAGATCATCTTTGATTTTTCCTATAAATTTTAGATTTATACAAAGGCCAGATTAAATTAAAAGATTAGGTTCCTTTTCAATTACAAAAGCACATAAAATAATTATTAGATACAGAAATGAACAATAGAGCTGAGAGAGACATTAGATATCTTCTTGACTTTCAAACCTCTGACCATGACCCACAGTAAGAAGTATATTTTACATCAAAACCCAGTAAAACACAAATGTCTTTACCTGTAGATACATACACACACACAAACGCACAAAACAAATTTCACAGAAATATGCCTGCTCTTAATACTAGTAACGCACTCTGATTTCATTTTATAGTCTCTTCTATTTCATTAAAGAACATACTAGTCCTGACCTGCTAAATTGATTGAGTGCATTGTCATCACAGATAGGTTTGAAAAATACTAATCTTTTCATTACACAGATGAAAAAGTAGCAAATACTTGCCTAAGATCACTGATGGTTTTCTTTTCTGTAATATATTATTTAATGTGGTCATTTAAGTTTTATCCCTCTTGTATATACATTTTTGTATCAATATCCCTTTGAAAGAAAATAAAGAAGGTTAGGTAAAAAACCAAATATCAGATCTCTTGATATTTCTACTTCCTTATCATGAGAATTGTAAACATCAGAATTAAATCCTGACTCTTCTTAAAGTTGATAATAGTAAGTTTCTTACCATTTTTCTTAGTGTTTTTTAGGAGGTTTTTGGATAGCAATTTAGATGAGATCTTTTCCTTTTGAACAGTAGCCTGCTCACATCCCCCTCTAAAGTAGATTCAGTCTGTTAGACTTGAGTGCAGACAGTGGGCACATTCACTCTTGATTATTCACTGTACAAACCACACGGATCGCTATAGGCAGCGCCGTGCAGTCGACGGACAGACGGGCTCGGACTCACTGCTGGGACTGCAACTTCTGGGCTTCGGTTTCCTAATCTCTAACATTGTTGTGAGCCAAGAATCTCTTGGGTCCCATCCAGATGTACAGTGGCATAATTGTAGAAGTCTTCTAAGTAGGAAGTTTTCTTGCCATAACCAAAAGGAGATTGCACTATAGGTGTTCCGTGTTTCCATAATTTCTACTGCATAAAATGAGTAGTTCTTTTTCAAATAGAGACTTATTTTCAATGGAATTTTAAAAATAAGAATTACTTGTATTAAATGTGAAGATACCCTTATTCACAGACTGAATAATTCCCAGGCTGTCTTGGGAAAGGTAAGATGCCCTGTTTAGTATGATCTCACATACTTCCAAAAGTCGTGTGTATGTGCAAAATTATATTCTACTCTTGTTTTTTCAATAATTTAAAGTGATAAGGACCTACTAAAATAATTGTTTTTTCCATTGAGATTAGCTCTTTCCATTTAATTTTCCCCGGTGGGGAAGTTTTGCCCTCTTACACGTTCAGCCTTCTGAAGCCCTTTGTATTTCCTGAACAGAGTCTTGCTAAGCTGCAGGAGCGGTTTCATTTGGATCAGAGCATTGGCAGATCTGAGCCCGACCTGAGATCCAGTCCTGTGAACTCTCATTTATCTCTTTCCAGACAGACCCTTGATGCCGGGTCACAAACAAGCATTTCGGGAGATGTAAGTTATCCATGTGGAAGGGCTGGCCCCAGCGCCGTCCTTGATGGGCCTCGATTACAATATGGATGGCAAATGGAACAGGAGGTGGATAGGTGCTTTGAATCCCTGCAGTGTACATTCAGTATTTCATGCTTATACGATTGGTTTTAAAAATCATAGCCTTATCTTTTCTGGCTAGGTGCCAAGCATATCAAGATTTGTCCATAGGAATACCTTTGTTCAAATATTCTCATGCTGTATTTATTCAGAGACACTATTGAGAGGCTAGAGACACGTGAGAATTTAAGTTTTTCCCATAAAGTTTAGAGTCATGGAAATTTAGGTCCTTTCCTATAAACATTAAGGCTAAACAGAAACATAAATATATGTCTTTAAAAACTAACAAAAAAACTTGTTTTTGTAAATCTGAAGTTGTTTATTAAAATGTTTAATGTATGGTTTATACCTGGCATTCAAAAGTATTTAATGTGGCTTAAATATTATTAACTATTTTACATTCTCCCGTTTTGGGACCATTAGCAGCTATTTACTTTCCAGTAAGTTCCCAGTTTTTTTTCATATTCTCCTATGCTTCTTGAATTCTGTGCCTTGAAAGTTAAAACAGGTAGAGATCAACAGTAGGTCTTACCTATTTGAAAAATTATTTTTTGAAGTTATTTAGTTTATATTTTATGCATTTGAAAGCTAAATGATGGAAACTTTGGCTCATAGAGACAAGGAAATTAGTTCCAGTTCATAAATTTTATTGACCTGTACACCCCTCATAAACTCTTAGAAACCAGAAACGTTTACCTGATATTTTTTATCTTGAATTTAATGTGTGGAGAAAATGGTGTTAAAGTCTTTGAAAAGCAGACAAGCTTGAATTAAGAAGAAATGCGTTGCCCCTACTGAGACTGGAAAGTAAGTGCCTGTTTCAACTGGTGTTCCCAATTTCAGTACCATCTTCTTCAGCTTTTCAATTACTTGTACTTTCGAGAAACAAAAGCAGTTTACCTTCATTCATTAGCAGAGTTAATTGACTTTTTCCCTTTTGTTTTTTACTAGGTCGGAATGAGAAGCAGATCAAATTTAGCTGAAAAGGTCAGGCTGAGCCTACAGTATGAAGAAGCCAAAAGAAGGTAACAACAGGGGTGCGGTTTGTCCAGTGGTCGGCGGGCTTACACAGGATTTTCTTTTCCAGAATTAATCTTTGCTCCTAGAGTGACATCTGCTGGGCGCTCCCCACAAGTTCTCACCAAGGCTACCCTTCTGTTTTTTAGAATGTAAGGTTTTCAGAGTCTCCTCTCTGCTCCCTGTCTCTTCCTTTCCCCCTCCCCTCAAAGCTGAAGAACAAGGAAAATTAATGAGAAGTGTGGCAATGAAATTGTCCGCTTCTCTTCTGAAAGAAAGAAGCTTTGAGCTTCTACAAGACTTTCAACCAAAAGTGAGAAGGTTGGTTTCTCAGGTAGAAACGATGCAGTGGCTCAGGTACAGGACTTGACAGCAGTTGAGCAGCTCTAAGGTAAATAGCTTTAAGCGTGTTCCTTCGCTTTGGAGGGAAGACCGCCTGCTAATGTCCTGGAGGATGCTGGGGTGTCTGTGCCAGTGACTTACTACAGGGAGAAGGCAGAGGGAGTCTTACTTCTCTCCTTTGCCTCATGGACTCCTGGTAAACGCTGTGCTGTCTTCTTACCTGTGGCTCGGCTTGGGTAAAGCGTAGGAGGCTTCACTACCCTGTCTGGTAGGCAGACTCGACTTGTTTTCATAATATAGGACACTTTGCTTATCTTGAGAGAGAAGGTCATACCAATACACTTGATTTCATTATTTTCCTTATATCATTTAAGAAGACACTGAGGAAAAAACTATTCTCCTCCTGTGGGGGCCGGAGAAGTTTATCCTGCTCCTCCTCAGGAGCATGGAAAGCCCAGCTGAGCGCCTGCTAGAGTGCTACGGTTTCCTACCAATAAGGAAGACCATCAGATAGACCTCGAAGCATATCTGTGATTACTGGTGGTGATGATAATTTCGAAGTAATTGGCCAAAGTTCTTAGAGGTTATCTGGCTTTAACAAAGTAATTGCTTGGTCTGCCTAAATACAATATTTGCCTCTGTGTAGCGTCTTACTAATATTGCTTGGTTCTTTGATTTACTGAGAGAACCCCAAGCTGTGTTCCACGAATTATTAACCGTGTGAGCTTGAGCAAGTCCCTCAGTCTCTCTGAACAGCATTTTGCGCAGCTAATTTGAATGCCTATCAGTTTTCCCAAGCAGATTGTAAATTGCCTGAGGTTAGGAAGAATTTTGTGTACTTTATTGGCTGCTTCTCAGTGCCCAGCCAAGTGCCTTACCCTCAATAAGGATTGGAGATTGCTTTGTGGTTTCGTCACCTGGGGCGTGGAAGCCGCTGGTGGATGCTGTTTGTGGCCCTTCTGGCTGTGAGTACGCCAGCCCTTCAGCAGCCAGAACTCCTGGGTTCTGCTGTAAACAAAAGCCCAGGATTTGTGTCTGGTTCTCTGAAGGAGAACAGCAGTCACTCAGAGCGAATCTTGGAGAGCCAGGCCCCATGCCCCTAGGTTCTTTGGGACTTGACACCACTTCCCCTGGATCAGCTTGAGTGCAGGGGTTTTTTTGTTTTGTTTTTTGGTGAAGAAGATTGGCCCTGAGCTAACATCTGCTGCCAGTCTTCCACTTTTTTCTTGAAGAATATTGTCCCTGAGCTAACATCTGTGCCAGTCTTCTTCTATTTTGTATGTGGGACACTCCCACAGCATGGCTTGATGAGCAGTTTGTAGATCCATGCCCAGGATCCGAACCCTTGAACCCCAGGCCGCTGAAGCGGAGCATGTGAACTTAACCACTATGCCACTGGGCTGGCCCCAGCTTGAGCTTTTGCTTTGCTTTGGCTACTAACAGTTCAGTCCATCGGGAGCTCACAGGGTATTTCTCTTCCTCAGTGTTCCCGGAAACCTTTACATTTTGTTCCTCAGAATTGGTGTGCCCTTTCCAAGGAAGACTGAACACCTACCTAATGCTTGGTCACACAAGTAATAGGTGCCTTTCTCTCTTTCCTTACCTTGCTGCTCCCGGTTCACTAGGTTAACTCAGTCACATCCAACATGCGGGTTCTTTCCCATTTGGTTGCACTGCTGTTCTTTTACCGTTTGGGGTTTTGTTTTAAAGATGAGCAGGTAAATCTCAAGGGTTTATGCATATGCTGAAGATGCTTTCTCTTGCTCAATTCTGAATAAGAGGCGGGTTTTGTTTCTCTGAAACCTGTTTGCTCCTCCAGCCTTTGTTTTTTGTGCTTAATGAAGCTAATAATATCATGCTTATTTAGCAATTTGATGATTAATTTTCCAGTACGTTGAGACAGTCGTTTATGGTTTTGTGGTTAAAGCTGAAGAACGACTGATGTTACATCTGTCATAAGTGCAGATGGCAGGTGAAAATCAGAAGTGCGTTGTATACACAGTGCCATTTAAGACGGCAGTTTTATTTTTAACTAAAACAAGAAACTTACGGCACACGAATGTGGAACTACTTCCATCTTTGTCCTGATAATGTTTTTGTTCATGTTTTTTCCTCCCTTCTACAACTTCTTCCATCAAAAGGAAAAAAAAATTCCCCCCTTTCTCTTTTTCCTGTTCCTGTGTGTGCTGTAACAAGATCCAAAGGAATCAGCTGACATTTTTTATAAGGATATGGATTCCTTGTGCCAGCATCAGTTGTATTCTTAGCTTACCTTGATCTTGTGCTTATGGTCAAAACAGCCACGTGCCGTGTACCTCTTGAACAGTTCTGATTGTCCTCTCAGTGCCACAGAGCAAGTTATTTCATTCAGTGGTGAGAACATTCTAACTGAATTGGGAGTTAACGTTACTGTTTGGTGTGAAGCCCTGGATGCAGTGAAAGCTGGGGTCGGGTGAAATTACGACGCCAGGGAGCTTTCCCTTTGCTGCCTTCTGCCCCTCGTCCCATCCCTGCCCCCTGACTGCAGCACGTGCTGTCACTCTAGAGGGGCCACTTCAGCTGCCTGTGCTGCTGCAGGTCCACCAGCACTGCCTGCTTCTGTGCAGCCAGATGACTGTAGGCAGAGGAGAACCAGGTCGAATGCAGTAATGTCCACAGTGCTGGCTCAGTGAGCTCAGTAAACGGTGTAGACACCGATCCAGGCCCTGACAAGGCCGAGACTTCTCCATGCACAGCTTAAGGGGAACGGGGGTGAGGAAGCCAAGCCCCGCGCCCTGGTCCTGGGCCATGGTGGAGCTTGATGGACTGACTGTTTTAATCCTGGTGAGCCCAGCCACTGCTCTCCTTTCTCCCTCTTCCTTCCCTGACTGGCTAATGCCCTAGCTGCTGCCCAGCCTCTCCTGGGGACTGCCATGTTACTAAGGGACAGTGTTGTTATGCAGGGGAACAGAATCTGTAATGATAACATTTCAGGCATTGCTCACCTTGGTTTTCTTCAAAGGGCAGCCCTCCAAGTCCCCTCCCGTCCTCTCCTGTCCCCTCACACAGGCAGTCACACATCAGGCTGACCTGCCTGTGGCTCGCAGAGTGCTGTGCTGTCTCGGCCTCTTTGTACTTTGACCGTCACCCTTTTTTCAGACAGGTGGGGGTGCTTCCTCTTACCGTAAAGGTGGGGAAAGTGAAGCAGGTGACAGCTGAGTGTAGAGCCAGGCCCAGATGGGAGAGTGGCGCTGCCGCTCCTCCTTGGCCTCGTTCCAGGTGGTCAGCCCTCTCCGGGGAAGCTTGCGGGGGAAAGTCAGCATGTGCACCCCACACCCAGCCCAGTTTGTGTTTTCCCTCTCGTGGGAGATCTAAGTATGTGCACGCCTCTTTTATCTCTGTTTTAGTATGGCCAACTTAAAAATTGAATTGTCGAAGTTGGACAGTGAGGCCTGGCCTGGGGCGCTGGATGTTGAGAAGGAGAAGCTGATGCTGATTAATGAGAAGGAGGAGCTTTTGAAGGAGCTTCAGTTCGTCACTCCACAGAAACGCACTCAGGATGAACTGGAACACCTGGAAGCCGAGAGGCAGCGGCTGGAGGAGGAGCTGCTGTTGGTGAGGGGTGCGCCCAGCCGGGCTCTGGCCCAGAGGTTCGTTTCTGCCCTGGGGACACGACTGGTGAAACCTTGCGGGTGTGGCTTAGCTGTGCCTGGAGGCCAGTTCCCCTGGTCTCTGGAGATCTCAGTGGCATCTCAGCGGACTGAGAACCAGCACAGAGGACTTCCTCTGACCCTCCTCGTGTCCCTCAGTGTCCGCTCCTCTGTGTGTGTGAGGAACGTGGAAATGCTGGGACAGATGCTGAGTAACTAAGGAATGTTGACTTAAAGCCGGGAATGAAGTGCATCCTTGACGGAGTCAGATAACAATAGCTATCAACTGCCAAGCTCTGATAAGAAGGATTATCTGGGCTGTGGCAGCAACTGAAGCTTCCTATCCAGGGTTTTATTACTCACAAGAATGCAAAAGTTTATTGCTTTCCATTTCACAAGGAAAAGACAGCTTGCTCCCTTTGAGATCTTAACAGGTCACAAAATGTTCACTTGGGTTTTTGTTTGTCAGTTGAAACCCTCCTCTGACGTAGGTGAAATGTAAAGAAAAATATTTTAAGCAATTCCTGATCTTTCCGTGGGAAGGCGTAAATTGATTATCTAATCTGAATATCCAGTTGTGTAAGCAGAGCAGCTGGAATATTGTGCTGGGGAAGGTCAGTCTGTCAGTCTGGCATGCACGCGTCTGCATAGGAGCCCTGAGTGCAGGCCTTGCTGACTGGTACGGGCAGACCCCTCTCTCAGCCATAGGCCAGGTAGCCCTTTAGAACCATGGCACATCCATCCTTTAGGCCAGCGAGTATCAGGGGCTGTGCCTGTCTCAGGATGACGGAACAGAAATTCCATTCGTATAATTCCAAGTGACCTAGAAGTAAGTTTAAAATGCCCAGCCATAATCCAATTGCTTTTATTTTTTTTAACTTCTTGGCTTCTTGTCTTCTAATTCCTTGTCCTCTATAATGTTTAAGGTTGAGTGTCTACAAAATACCAAAATCTTTGAAAAGTGTGATGGGGGCAGGGGGAGGGAAAAAGCCTCGACGTTCCTGGTTGGTTGTAGCCCGTGGACTTGCCTACCCTGAGTTTAACCATCTGGGGGAGGTCACTTCTGTGAGTTAAAACGTTGATGGAGATGGTGCGTAGCTTCACCATCCCAGCTTCAGGGAGCCTGGGAAGGATCAGCCGGGAAGGCCTCTGCAGGTGACCTTCGTATAGCATCCTTGGTAGTTCACAGTGCCCCGCCTGCCCTACTTTCCTTCCCCTGCTGTGCTCACATCTTTGTCTGGTGCTGCTGCCTGAAGGCTCAGCCTAAAGGTAGGTGTGAGCAAGGCTGGCCAGGGCAGGATCCATCAACAAAGACCAAAAGGAGCAAAAAGGTGGGCTGAGAAGGCCGCATTCGTTGTTTTCCGGAATGACCTTGATGTCCTCAGGGTCTGTGTTTGCGTATCTTAAATTTCTAGGATAAAAGTTTGGCAGTGATCAGTAAATATGATGAAGTGGGTAGCTTCGTGTGGCCCATGAAGAAAACACCAGTGATATTTTGTGTATTATGTAGCACTTAATAAATGTCATATAATCACACGGGTCCGCCAGGCTGCGTCCATCTCAGCTTTCTGCTTTGTGGTATGCGACTCTGGGAAGGGCCCATGAGCAGACTTTAGATTTGTTCTGTGATGGAGTAAACAGGCGTGCGTTTGTTTGTTTGAATCAGTTTTGCAGGCGTGATGTCTTGTCTTTTTTATTAGGGCTAGAGCTTCAAAAATGACGAATGAAGTAAGATGAAAAATACCGTTTGTTCCTCAGTGCCTAGACTGCGGCCTTTATACTTCTCTAGGCACGCACATAATCCCTGTCATCATTCCAGCAGAAACAGTGGGTTTGAACTCAGCAGGAGGACAAGCTGTAAAATACTTAGCTATCGAGTGAAAGCCGGTGAAAGCCGGCCGTGGGGTTTGGGCCATTTGGGGAGTGAGTGGTCTCGTGTCCCTCTGATTTGTGCTTCCTGCATGGCCCCATCCCTCACACTGGGTGTTAGCAGGAAGGGAAATGTGTATGTTTTATGTTTGCAATATGCTGACTCTTCCGAGCCATTTGGAAGAGTCAAGTCATCAGCATTACAAAAAGTGAGCCCTGATTTCCTTTCCCTTGTCCGTGGCCAGAAGCAGAAGCAAATCCCCAGAATCAGGCTGTTGTGTAAGGTTGAGGGGCTTATACTTTCCTGCTTTAGTGACTTCAGCTTTTCTGCCTGCTTTCCTTGGACACAAAACGGCCCAATATTTCACATGTCCAAGGAGCCGAGCCAGCTGCCGGGTGAGCTCTGGGTCCTCTGTTTCCCTGGTAAACACAACCCCATATGGCTTCAGGGTTTGTTGTTAATGCTTTTACTTTACTCCCCTGCATTCTCTCACCTTGTCTTACTCTTCAGCCTTCACGCTTTCTTCCTACTACGTGGATGTGTTTCTGCTCCGCTTACTGGTGCTGTTGAACGAAACAGGGGGTCGTGGAAGGCAAGACAGTGCCTCTGCAAGCTGTGTGTTTTCTCGTGTAAAAGCTGGCGGTGGGGAGACGCTTCTGGGAAACAGCTTTCACCCTGGGAAACTGGATTTCATCACAGAACCAGTTGTGCTTCACCGACGCCAAATCTCTCAGTTTCTTCTTGCTACCTGTGCAACCATCGAGGAAGCTGCTTGCCGAATTCCCCCAAGTTTTCTTGTTTTCCGTTTATATCGTGGGTTTCCCATTGTTTCAGGAGTGGCCTCAGGCAAGATTCTGAGTCGTTACTGAATTGTGGTCTCTGAAGAGCTACGCTCACATGAATTTTCAGCCACTGAGTGTGATCCTAGAGCTCTGCAGCTACGTGCCTGCCAGCGCTGTCCGCGGTGTCACCAACTCGCCCGGCAGCAGTGACTGAGCTCGCCACCTAGTGGTCGCAGAGCCCGGGAGAAGAGAGCTGCTCCCTGTGAGGGATCATTGGCGAAGAGAAATTGCTCTCAAATGAGAGTCGTGCAGTGTAGGCTTCCTACACATCTTTCATGTGCTTTCGGTGCACTCATTGAAATGCCTCAACTCTGTGCCTGTCTGCAGCTGATGAGCGCTTGTCACTGCTCCTTATTTCCTCACAAATTTTAGGGGTTTTGTCTTAATCTTGCCAAGATGTCTTATTTGTTTCTTAATTATATGAATGTTTTCTTCACTGATTCTGAAAAGATTTTTACAGCAAGTGGGTGAGGGTATGAGTGTCATTTTTTAGTGGGAAAGGCACTTCTTAGTTCCATAGCTGACATGGAATTTTCCCCAAGTGGGAAGTTCTGAGTGGTGTGAATCAGGAGAGAACAGCCAGTGCCTCTCTCCTGAGGGCACCAACCGCAGAGGTAGGAGGGTGTGAAGACCCTGCTGATGAAGGGATGGTGCGGGGCAGCAGGACCGGTGGGAGGAGTCTTCTCGGGGCCAGTTGTACAGACCCTGTCTCGCCCAGGAGGACTAGAAGGACAGAGCTTGAGAAGGGCTTAGAGACAGGGACGCTCCCTCTCGAGGGGCTGATGTCTGAGCAAGTTCTCCTAATCCCTGGTCCCGAGGATGCGGAGGAGGTCGCTTCCCACGAAGGACACCTGGAATCTGAGGAGGACTTCGGCCCCCACGAGGAGAGGCTTTGGTGATTCCATCAGAGACAGGAGTGGAACCCTTGACCAAGGACAGCGACAGCCACCCGGCCAGAAGGGATTCTGTGACCCTCCAGTGCCTTCTTTATGCTTCTCTCAATGAAGATGTTACCCAGACTCCTGCCGAGGGGGATGCTGGGGCCGGGCCCGGCTCTTCAGACAGCCTGGGTAGAAGAGGGAGGAAGAGCTGATGGGTGTCTGCCGGGAGCTTCGGGTCTGACTGGGACATGCGAGCAGGAACGCAAAAGGCGGGCTCAGTGGCTCAGAGCTTCGGATCTGACTGGACATGCGAGCAGGAACGCAAAAGGCGGGCTCAGTGGCTCAGAGCTTCGGATCTGACTGGACATGCGAGCAGGAACGCAAAAGGTGGGCTCAGTGGCTCAGAGCTTCGGATCTGACTGGACATGCGAGCAGGAACGCAAAAGGCGGGCTCAGTGGCTCAGAGCGGCCATGAGGGCTGGCAGGGCAGGGCCTGAGCAGCCCGCTGCAGGAGGGAGAGGGCCACTGCTTGTGACTGGGCCTGGATTTTACATTCCAGCACGTGACGCCCTGATGTCAGACTGAAGCTGCCTCACCACACCAGAAAAGCCTTCATTTGTGCAATATTTAGTTTGAAAACTTACTTCAAAAGTGCTTCTCCTGTGTCAGAAGACATGGATTTTACTTGATTTTTGGGCTTTCTCCAGACCTTCATCTGCCTTCTAATTCAGTTAATCTGCTTTGTATGAATATTTTTTCCTTTTTGAGTTTTTGTTTATATTTAAGAGATTAAAAAAATAGGGACTGCACTCCTTTTCAAAATACACCTTTGAAAACTGCGAATTAAGAATTTATCACTCTTTGAAGTACCAAACAAAATGACAAGAATTCCTTTTTTTATTTTAACATATAATGAAATTGTGTTGGTGACACATCAAAGGAAAGATACCTATAAATAAAATATGGGCATGTTTCCTTACGGCCTAGAGGACACAGCATTTCAAAGGGGTTGGAAATTAGGAACATTTTCTTTTTCTCCAAAGGAAAGTAGCTAATTTCTGTAGCCCCACCTTGCAGGGCCTGCTGAGGTTTTGAACAAGGGAGGTGCGTTTTGATGTCTGTGGAGCACTTTCTTGTGCATTCCTCCATTTGATCCCTTCAACAGCCTCAGCAGGCAGACGCGTAGGATCGTAACCACCATTTTACAGATGAGAAAGCTGAGAGCCTTGATTAAGGGACTGGCCTAAGGATACAGAGTGAGCAGCAAATCCAAGACCAGAGAGCAGGTGGTTCTCTGGGTCTCTTTCCGCCTTCCGTTGACCACTGTAAACGAGCTCATTTAAATGTCGTCTAAAGACCTCGAGATGACGTAAGCGATCCTCATGCAGGCTCTGTGTTGCAGAAACCTCTGGCTGCTGGATCTATTTTTAAGTGACTTTTCGGGTACACAATTCCATAATACTCAGATTTCTAAGAAACCTCATAAACACTTGTGCAGTTGAAGTGGATGAATTTCATGATAATCTGGTGCAGGTGATGAGATGTGCTGTAGACAGGAAAGGAAATCACTTTTATGACTCTTTCTTGCTTAAACAGTTAAGCCCAAATTAGCACACACTGGCAATATGGACTAATTTGTTTCTTAATCGCTAAAATTCTCATTAAATTGAGATTGGAATTTTTATCACTAAATATTATTCGGGAACAGTCCTTACCAAATTCAGTACTTAGGACAATCTTTTCTAATTCTCTGTTATTACTGTCAAACGTTTTCGTAATGTAAACCCAATTCACAGGCCTCTAGAAGATTCTGTGATCTTTGTTAGTTTTTTGTTGTTTTTGTCCTCACTCTTTCCCTAACTCATAAGAGCATGAGGGTTTTTTACCCATTTGAGAAAATTTTTGAATACCAAAATTTAAAACGCCCTCGGTAATGTTGGAGATGTGGTATGGATCTCCCCTTTGTTCAGCCTGGCTGTGGATGGTTCTGCCCATGTGGCTGCTTGCTGGTGGTTCTGTTTTCCCTCTGTTGAGTTCATTCGGATTCCCCTCAGGGTACAGAATATTGTGTAATAAGAATCTTTCTTTTCTTTTCCTTCAGTTTTCATTCTTTATTGTAATCATATGAAAATGTGTCCATTTCTTTTTTTTCCCTAGATTGAAATTGGAAGAGCGAAGAAAAGAGCTGCTACAGAAACTTGAAGAAACTACTAAATTAACTACGTATTTGCATTCACAACTTAAAAGGTAAAGTTACAAATTTGAAGTTATGTAAATTTTTTTTGTGAACCCCAGGGTCATATTTGGACTGTGTCTGAAATATATTGTCAGAAGAAGGTATGTTTTAGCCCTTGTTACATACTGAGGAAAGTGGTGTGTTCCCCCACATCAGTCCTTTTAAAAAGGGAGGGTGGGGAGATTTGCCTTAAAATAGCCACATATTTACTCCTTAAATACACACAGAGATGAGGAAAGAGGAGTGAGCACCCGGTCTTTGTGTAACCTCTGTCTTTATGAGCTTACCTTTTTTTCTCTCAAAATAAAAAGTTTTATTCTTTAAGCAAAGTAACTGTGTTAACACTTTATGCTGTTTACACCCCTCCCTTCTCTATTTTTTAATTGCACAGTTGCTTCTGAATATCTATGCAGGTAGATTTATCAATAGGTATTTGTACCCCCACCCCCTTTTTTTTAGCTTTTGCAGAAGGGGAATGATTCTTAATAAGAGTAGGCTTGCTGCTTCAAGAGTATGTAGAGAGCCAGGTTGAAAGTGTTGGTGAATAAACGTGGGGATGTGTGGGATAACAGCAAGTTCCTTTTCCCCGTTGTTGAGTATGTTCTTTGGGGTCACTGGGTTCATACCCTCTGGGGTCCAAAGCGGGTTGTGTTTGGGTTTTCCGTATCATACCAGTTTTTACAACATGTGTTTTTCTTCTCTCAGCCTCTCCGCCAGCACCCTGTCCATGTCCTCTGGGAGCAGCCTGGGTTCCCTGGCCTCCAGTCGAGGGTCTCTGAACACCTCCAGCAGAGGGTCGCTCAATTCCCTCAGTTCCAATGAGCTCTATTACACGAGTCAGGGTGACCAGATAGATGCGGATTATCAGTATAAACTGGACTTCCTTCTGCAGGAGAAGGGTGGTTACATTCCTTCCGGACCCATCACCACCATCCATGAAAACGAAGTGGTCAAGTCTCCTAGCCAGCCTGGCCAGGGTGGTCCCTGTGGGGCGGCAGCTGCAGCGACAGGCCACACCCCCGCACTGACTGAGGCCCCCAAGTCTGTGACGTCCCTGTCCTCAAGGTCATCCCTTTCCTCCTTGTCCCCTC
Source organism: Equus asinus (assembly GCF_041296235.1). Taxonomy (NCBI): domain Eukaryota; kingdom Metazoa; phylum Chordata; class Mammalia; order Perissodactyla; family Equidae; genus Equus; species Equus asinus. The sequence continues at coordinate 25,597,034 of NC_091816.1, read as the reverse complement.
CTGGCTCTCCCTTGGTTTTGGAAGGCACATTCCCCATGTCGTCTCCTGACGCCCCCCTCCATCAGTTCACTGCTGACTTCGAAGACTGTGAGTTGAGTAGCCATTTTGCAGACATTGGCCTTGGTGAGAATCAGGTATTGTTGGATTCTGATTCAGGCGGAGCTTCCCAGTCTCTCTTGGAAGACAAAGACCTCAGTGAATGTGCGAGGGAGCCATTGTATGAAGGACCCGCAGGTAAATGCAGACCTTTGCTGTCGTGTTTTCCTCTTGATTATTTTAAGGAGAGTGGTTGGAGGGCTACTTTTTCCACATAGACAGATGCTCCTAGTCCCCCTTCTCTGTCTGATGCTTGTTCATTTCGGCTTCATTTGAGGAGTTTTTATTGAGATACCTAGACATTTTTTCTTTATCAAATAAAAATGACCTTCCCTATTTAATAGCTTTAGTTATTAAGACTCTGTTCCCTTGTCCCAAGGCCTTCTGTGTATGCCAACTGCCTGGGAAGGGACGGGTTTTGTGAACACACTCCACGCTTCTAAAATGATTCTGTTTCTGCAATAGCAAGGCAAAGAAGAGGGCCTTCTTTTAAAAGTTGGCCTAAAACAGATTAAAACCAAGGCAATTAGCATACCAGCTAATTAGTACCAGGGTTCAGTGTTTAGGTAGCTCAGGGAATTCTATATAAATACAATTTTGGTTTTATGCCAGACCCACCCTCCCTGCGGGTTCTGATGTCTGGTCTTACCCTGCCATCTTCTGGCCACAGGACTAGTTACAGCCCGAGAGAGAGGGCAGCGGATTGCCTTCAGACTCCTGCGTTTGTGCTCAAAGAGACAGAAACAGGGAGAATTTAATCTTTTTGTAATTGTTTTCCTTTGCAAGGCAGAAGCTTTTAATATACTAGATGTGGCTTTAAAGAGAACAGAAGGGACTCTGTTGGCAAATGATCACAGTTCTCGTGCGAGGAAGATGATCTAGTGGAGAGGTAGCCAGGACGAAGTGGGAAACAAGCTCCAGTGCCGGGCCTGCAGCCCTGCTCAGACCTGCACGGGCTACTGTGAGTCCACAGCACACAGGACAGGCCTCTTTGGGAGTATTTTCCTGCTGTTTTGAGAAGCATATTTCTTTTGTATTTATGGTCCTAGGAATTCTAAGTATTAATTGATCGGCCAATTCAGATGTTTAAAAAGATAGATGAATCCATGTTGGTTGTATGGTTTCAAATACCAAAGACTGAAGCCCCACCTGCCTGCCAGTGGCCTGAGGCAGAGGCAGAGGCGGGTGCAGAAGACATCTGTGTGGCTCGTGTGCTGCTGCCTGGCAGGTGTCAGAGCTATGAGTAACGTGTTACTGCAGTAGTCATCTGCAAAGAAAGTGAGCACAAGAGTGGTGTTTACAGAATGGCTCCAAGAAAGCAGAAACCTGCTGGGACCCCCTCCCCACACCCCCGCCTGCAGGAAGGAATGTGGTGTGCTGTGCTCCACCCCTGGAGCCAGCCAAGCCTGCACTCCCATTTTGATTGCCCCATTAACTGGCTGTGTTCTGGCAAACACGTTACCCATCTCGAGCTTGTTGTTCCTCATCTGCAAAGTGGGGATGATACAATATCCACCTTGTGGGGCCCTGGGAGGCTCAGTGCCATAATCGTCTAGGGCAACTGACCGTGCCTGAGCTCAGCACTCAGGTCACGGTAACTATTATTACCTAAGGACAGTAAGTACACAGGCTCTGCTAAACACAGTTTCTACCACAAACCACTGAAGTTATACAAGGTGGAAAGAACAAACGAGAGAAGAAAGTGGAGTGGCTTTTGTGCCATTCTTCTGTGCTTTGGACTTGAAGGGTCTTACATTCCTTGAGCATTTCAAAGCTGTTTTTGCTCTTCATGTATTTGGAGTGTTCCCTGGTGACCACTTCTCCACTTTGGCGGGGCTGGTAAATGAGGCCGAGTGCTGGAGCGGGGAGAGATCTGTGGGAACGCCGCCCAGGCCGGTCCCCACCTGGCGGTCCTGAGCCACTGAGGTCCCTTCCTGCAGCGCCTCTGCCAGGCCGTTACCTGCTCCTGGCCCCTGGGCCTGCTGTGGGGTCTGCTGAGAAGCTCTGCCCAGAGACCAGTCCCTCTGAAGCTTCCATGACATAGCTTTTAACTTTTTAAATGTGTATTATATTAGAAAACTGCTCTTAAAAAGTCACCCAAAGGGAAGATATGTCTAAGAGCTTTGTTTGCAAATAATGTTCAGTTTCATGTGTGAAAACATTTTTAACTGTAAAGGCTAATTCTCTTGAGGTCAGGTCACCAACGCTTGGTCTCTTCAGGGGATGTCTGACCTGATGTCACGTGGGGGCGGGTGGTGCATGGTGGGAACACCGTTCATCTCTCTCAGCGCTCCAGAGCCTTATGCAGGTAAAGGCAAGTTCCTTTCATGCACATCTTGCTCTCCAGCCCCATTCCCTGCTGGGTGACAGAAACCAAGCTGGAATAACTACGAAGTCCTTCCACAGTCAGTCTCTGTCATTGTCAAAGTCAACTTCAGGCCGCTGTGGTTATTCCTGGGGGTAATCAATAAATCATGTCATCACCTTCACCCCTCACAAAGGGGGGTGGGCGGAGAGAAGGCACTTCATCATCAGTGAAAAAGCATTCCCACTGCCAGGAATAAAAGGGAAAATGCAGCAATCAATCCTGTAATCGGAAGCCTCAAAACTTAAACATCTTAACAAGATGTAAAGTCACGGATCAGAAGGGGGCGAAATGCATACCAGAGCTGCTCCCTGCGCACTGCTCAGGATGAAAGGACTCCACAGGTCCACCGGCTGGCAGCCGAGGACAGAGGAACACGGCTGTAATGAATGCTCCTTGCTCACCACAGGAAGCTGGTGTACGAATATGAGCTAGAGATAAAAGTGAAGTGGTAGCTGGTGAGGAATTCTGCAAGTCAAAGATGCTTTTTCTTTAACTTCTGTTGGAGGAGGAGCAGAAGGGATGTCGCATTTGGCCTGTGGAGAGAAGGGGAGAGCAGCAGAGGTGGAAGTCTCTCTGACACTGAGTAACTGGAAGCTCTCCATAGCAGAAATCTCTAATACTCCAGGGAGGCGCCCGAGCGTGTGGTAACTGCAGGGACTGCCTAAGGGGGGCAGCAGACCAGTGAGACTGTGCAGCTCATCCCTGCCCTTAGAATATTTCAGGACAGAGAAAAGCCGTATCCTTTCTCAGATAGTCACCAACAGCTGGCATCCCAGGAGTCTTATGAGTCATGGTGCCTTCAACCATCACATTTGTTGATTTAAATAGTAAGATCGTTGGTTCTCAGATGGAAATTATATTTTGGATTTCTCACAACCTAACTGGGTGTATACTTTATGTTTACCTTTTCCTAATAAGGAATCTTAATTAGTGCTGTCACTTTCACCTCCCTAGATGTGGAAAAATCGTTACCAAAAAGAAGAGTAATCCACCTGCTTGGGGAGAAAACCGCTTGTGTGTCGGCTGCTGTGTCTGATGAGTCTGTGGCTGGAGACAGCGGGGTCTACGAAGCTTTCGTGAAACAGTAAGGATTGAGCAGGGGTGCCTCTCCGTGAGGCCACGTCTCCTCATAGCCGTGCCTGTGGGCGGGAGGCTGGGAGCGTGTTGCCATTAGCCACTCTGCTGCAGTGAGGGCTGTGGTGTGCCTGAAAATCTCAGTGTACTGAAACATCCCATCAGCAGGGAAATGATAAACGATAAACAGGTTGGTGTACTCAAAGACGACTGATCGTCTTTAGGACTTAAAACTTAGAATGTTGGAGAGGCTGGCCAGTGCCTGTTTGGCGCGTGAAGCCTCTCGTGTTATTTCTGAGAGCCTGGAATGTGTCTGGGGGTGTGGTAAACCCAGGGAGGCTCAGGAAAGTCAGGCATCAGAAAGTCCCCTGAGGGCTTGGAGGCAGATGCCTCTTGACAAGGTGAAAAAGAATCTAAGAGTGAGCCCTCGCTGGATCAGCCCCACTGGTGGTTGAGGGGTGCTGTTGCTGCAGGTTCACTCAGCATCGTTAAGTAGCAAATAGTGACCATGCTGATCCGTCTCCCCGGTATTAAACTCTTCCTACGCCTGCAATTTCCCTGTCCCTAGGCCTAGTGAGGTCGAAGATGTTACGTACAGCGAAGAGGACGTTGCCATTGTGGAGACTGCCCAGGTGCAGATCGGACTCAGGTACAGGGAGCTGCATGGGGGGAGGGGCAGTTCCAGCACTCTCTGCAGCGACGAGTGGCCTGTGCTCTCTCCTTACTCCATCAGCTTCTCTTTTGACAGATATGATGCGAAAAGGTCAAGTTTCATGGTGATTATAGCACAACTCCGAAATCTTCATGCCTTCTTGATACCTCATACTTCAAAAGTGTAAGTAAAATCAGTGAGAAACTTAAAATTGTCCACGTAGGATCCTTTTACATTGTGATCAAGCGATTCATCCGAATGGAGATACGAAGGAAAAGGCACAGCAGGGCTGCTCATGTCCTATCAGCAGAAGACAGAGATGGGGAGAAAAGGGGAACGTGAGAAAAGTAAACTGGGTTTTGATCCTAATTCAACCATCTCATTATTAAGTATAGGAACCAAGACTTTATTTCCCTTTTCAACCAGAAATTCTGTATTGTCATGTGTTGGAGCCTGATTTTTTGAAATTTAACTAAAATTTTCATCATTGCCCAATTGTGACTACTGTTGGTTTGGAGGAATTTTCTGATCTTTTACATGAAAATGTAGCAATTAAATTTTATTTATCAGTACAGCTTTGCCAAGCATCATATCATGCTACATGTAAGAGTACCGTGTTTTTATCATTAAGCTTTCACTTCCCTATGACCGGTCATTTCTTAAAGTTACTTCACTTTAAGTTATTTCGCTTCATCAAACCACGAATCCCAAGGACTGCTACCCAGTCTGTGGCTCAGGGACTGTTTGTTTCTTGCCAGATATTTCTAGAGACCTTCACCACCACTCACACTTTCCAGAGTCAATGTTTCAGTGACTCTCTTAAGGGCCCATGGCTAGAGAGTGCCAGAAAGAAGCCAGATTTCAACATAGCACCTCTGACTTAGAATCCAGAATTTTTATGTCCACCCTACACTTACTAATACGTTGAATAAGCCAGAACAGGCCTGGAAATAAGAGAGAGTGAGTAAGAGTGACCCCTACCAAGACCCTATACCCAGGCAGGTGGATTTCCTTAATGATAGAATATGTTCCTCAATGAGAAGGATGTTTAGTAGAGTAAATGTTAAGAGTTCTGGATGTTTTCCCTATGGGTTTACTTTTAAGTTCACATCCTAATATTTTAAGAATTGTCAGAGAAAAGAAACTGGATCTAAGAAAAGAAGAGCTAGGTTATTCAGTAGGCAATAGAAGAATGGAGCTAGTGGATGTCTGTGTTGATGAGCATCAAAGCTGGAGGGGGTAGGATGCTGGGAGGGGAGTGGGCTCAGAGGGCCTCCCAAAATCAAGGTGTGGGGAATCCACGTTATTAGCGAGAGTGGTAAAGAGGAAGGCGTAATGGAGGCGTGGCTTGATCACCCCGGAGAGCCTGCTTCCCAGGACTGAGATTAGGAATACCCATCAGTAGTATCTTGGGGAGACAGGCTGATAATACTATTTGTGATTTCTCCCTACTGATAAATACTCTGAGATATTGGCGTGTGCCATTGGCAGCCTTTTCATGTTAGTATAGCCTGTCAGGGTGAAGACAGGTCCACCAGGGATCGAGTCTCTGAGCAGTGAAAGCCAACCCACAAGTCCAGGAGAAAACTGCAGAGCCCCCGAGAACACACACTTTCTGTAAACTCAGATCGTAAGGACAGTCCTACCCAAATGTTCCTGTGACACGCTGTCTCAGTCACTCTCGCTCACCTCGTAGGAAGTCACAAGAACAGTGCCTGTGGGAGGTTTGGCGGTAGCCTGTGTAGTTCAGGATCAATGGGAGGCTGAACCGGGGAAGGCAGCCAGCTGTTCGCTGTGCAGCTGGTACGCAATTGCTTGTCCAGTTGGTCTGAACCTTCCTGAGATGGATAGCAACGTGTTCTTAAGCCCATACACAAAAGCCTGGGCCTGCATAATGGCACTGTTAGAAATGGCAACTAACTAGTATGAAATATCCTTAAAACAGTTCTTTTTCTCCCCTAACTTGGAACTTATTTTTGGTTATTAATTACGACCAGCAGAGTTTGTGCTTCAACTGGTTGGCAGCAGCCGCGGTGTTTGCTTGAGAGGCTCCTGACTCCCCAGACCTCCTACGGCAATAAGAGAAGAGCCCCTGCCTCCTTCCCCTCTGCCTTGGGCTCTGAACCACGTAAAACCTGATTTTTTTCATGGGGAAACCTTTTAGGGTCATGTAACTGGTTCGTTTACTCAGTTTCAGAGTAAAACTGAAGTCTGGAGAAACAGAACATTCCTTCTCTCCATTCCAGCTCTCTAAAATACTTCCTTTTATTGCCTTTCCATGAAGGCGGAGAAAAAAGATTTCTTCTGAATCTCCAGCCTTAGCAGCAACGGCCCGAGGTCCACTAGATTTTAGTGCTGCAGCTCCGTAATTGACGTTGATATCAAGCACAGCAATAATACGACATTCCTCAGTTCTGCATGTGGACTTACAGTGTTTATAATTGGAGAAAGGCACCCTTCAGAGTATGAATTAGACAAGCCTGGAAGGGGGAGGTGGGCATTTAGTGGGTGTGCTCTTTCTGGGATTTAAAAGGAAATAACCTCATGCTGTTTCCAAGGGTTGTGAGTCCTCGTATAATGTGTGCTCAGAAAATTCACTTTAAAGTAGTATTAGAAGTTACTGTTTTTGGTAACTCTTCCTCTGAATTTTACAAAGCATAAACTCTTGAGTTCGTCATATCTGAGACTTCTGAGATGCCGGACAGTGGTATTTTTGAACTGTGAAATTTCATCTGTTTTGAGTTTTCTCAGCAATATGCTACTTAGCTTTTCTTTTTCTCTAGTAGAATAATGTATTCCATTCCTGAGAAACGGTCCTGCGCAGCTCCTTTAGCTCTCTGCATGAGTGTTCTTTGGGACCGTCACCAGTATCTGCTTAGTATGTGCCTGCCTTCCCAGGCTCAGAAACAGCTGACTTTGGAACTGGCTGTGCCTGGGCAGGAGGGACATGAAATCCGGCTGCCCACGGACTTTCCTCCCTGTTGCTTTCCTGCCGTGCACCTTTGCCGCAGCCTCGTGGTGACCGGCAGGCTGGGCCGTTGCATGCTCTGGGGCACAGTCGGCACGGCTGGGATAAGAAGAGAGCCTCTGCACTGAGCAGGGACCCACATGGCAGCAAAGCTTAAGGGTGATAATGGACTCCATCTTCCCCCTCGTTTCTCTCTTTTGCAGATAATTTCAAACGATAGCTGTGAATCCAGTATCCTTGCAGCGCCTCTGAAATCCATTTTACTCTTGTTCTTTACAGCTATTTTAGGGTTGCTCTACTTCCCTCCTCAACTGATGTCAGCTGTCTATTTCGAACAAAAGTCCACCCAGCCACGGAATCCATCTTATTCAACGATATGTTCAGAGTGGCCATTTCCCAAGCTGCCTTGCAGCAGAAGACGCTGCGAGTGGACCTGTGCTCTGTCAGCAGGCACCGGAGGGAGGAGCGCCTGGTAGGGCCTCATAGCTGCCATGTGAAACCACGCTTAGGACTGGCTGCTCTGAGATTAATTTCCTAGTTGCTGTTGCGCCAGCCCTCATACCACTGCAGATCTGCCCAAGGCCACATCCAACGGTGGTTTCATTTTTTATCTGAAGTAGTGATTTCTAGTTTTCCTTCTCTTATTCCAGACCTTTAAAAGATGCTTAGAAATTATGATTTTCTATAAAATGTACTTTCTACCCTCTGGCTAAAGAAGAACTTTGGCCTGTGTTATGATAATCACTATGGAGTATGTTTATTATTCCCAGGACGAGTCTTGTGCTGGGTGCTTTGTATACATTATCTCCTTTAATCCTCATGACAATCTTAGGAAAAGGGTTACGATTACCTCTATTTTCAGATAAAGAACTGCTTAGAGAAGTAATGTGATCAGGGCCACACAGCTAGTGAATGATGGAGCCAGATATCAAAGACATCCCACACATAAGTCACTGTTACAAACTTAGATCAAGCAAGGCACTGAGTATATAGTTCCTTTGTTCAGCTCATTTTCCCCAGCCATGGTTTTAGAACTTCTCATCACTTCTCAGCCTTTTGGCTAAGACTAAGTGTGGTATTAGAGCTTCTAGGAAGACCTAAGTGGTGTTTAGAGCAGTGTGAGGTCTAAACGCTAAAGCAGAAGACATCATACTAACCAATAGTGAGTTTAACACACATTGTGCGTAATAACCAGAAAACCGTCATGTACCAGTGAGGTCAACAGGTGTTCAGGTGCATGCGCGTGGAGGTGTGCCCATATGTCCCAAAACAGCAGGGTCTCCACTTAACTCTTGTCTGCAGTCCACTCGGAAACACAGAAACACACGGTTCACGAGGAATAAAATGTAAACAGGTGATAGATTTCTTATTAGTATTTCCTTTTCTTTATATGAAAAAATATATTTGATAATATTGTTTGACAGTAAATAAAGTTAGAAGCAAAGATAATAGACTGGTCAGGCTGTTGGAAAGGCTTAGTATAATAGATATATATGTCACAAGCTCCGTAAAGTTAATAAATGTGTTAATTGATAGCCTTTTAAAAAATGGTGCAGTTTAATTTAGATTCTGGCTGATACGTGTGATTTGGTGAAATATAAAAGCTTTTAACCTTTAATTTTTTTTGACATTCTCTTAACTTATCCAGAGAGAAAAATTTTGCTATCTGATTTCTCATTTAAGATCCACAGTAGACTTTTTGTTTGTTTTTAAATTTTTCAGTGGATAGTGGGTTTTGTGAGTAATAAAGCACTCATGGCATATTGTAAGATATATTATGGTCTATGCTTAGTCATTTATTTTTTTTCTTTTTCTTTTTTAAAACTTTTCATTTAAAAATAATTTCACACTTATTAAAAATTTCATGCTTAGTCATTAGGTTTTGGCAAAATAGTATCTCACAAAATAACCCCAGGGTTGGCTTTTTTTTTTTTTTTTGAGGAAGATTAGCCCTGAGCTAACATCCATGCCCATCTTCCTCTACTTTATATGTGGGACGCCTACCACAGCATGGCAAGCGGTGCCATGTCCACACCCAGGATCCGAACCGGCGAACCCTGGGCTGCTGAGAAGTGGAACGTGCAAACTTAACCGCTGCACCACTGGGCCAGCCCCCAGGGTTGGCTTTTAGATTGGGATTATTTCTTATTTAGTCACACCTGAAAATATAAGACATCTCCAGGCTTTTAAAAAATCCCCCAATGCTTTATATCATGAGTATTGTATTTTTTTTCCCTAAAACAAGCTTACCCAATAATCTTAATTGTATCAGAGGGAGCAAATATGAATTTAAACATTTTATCTTCTCTCTCTCTCTTTTTTTTCCTTTCTTTTCCTGTAGGCTGGAACTCAGATCAGCCTGGCAGATTTACCATTTTCCAATGAGATTTTCACTCTGTGGTATAACTTGCTTCCTTCTAAGCAAATGCCTTGCAAAAAGAATGAAGAAGAAAATGAGGATTCTGTATTTCAACCAAGCCAGCCATTAGTAGATTCTATAGACTTGGTGAGTCAAAATTAGAGAATAAAATTCATTACAATTTAATAAAATAGTATGGAATATTCGCTTTCACTATCCTTATTTTTTCTTTCACAGCTTACCCTTTTTTCCTGGCTTTCTAACCAAAAAAAAAGAATAATTGAAGCTTTGCTTCAAGTACAGTTTGTAAGAGAATCGCTCGTTTCTGCCCGTACTTCCTTCCATAAAAGTAAACTGATGTGGAGGCTTCACTGTTTTAAGTGACCGTGGAAAGCCTTTTGATTTAAATTTACGCTTCATATACGGTGTTCACATTTTTGATTCCACTGTCAGATTATACGTTTGGATTTCTTGTTTTTTGCAAACTTTCCATTTGTAGCATTGATATCTGTAAATATTTTCTATTAAAAAGTTTGTTCTAACCAGCAGTCATGCTTCAATACTTCCAAAAAATTTACCAAGGGGCGTCTTGTGAGGCCGTCCTTCTCTGATTTGGCATTTGTGGGTATCGTTATGGAGTTCATTTATTTCGGATGATCTATGAGGAAAGGGTTTACTAAGCAAAAGTCACATAATTCAGCAACAGTGCTTTGTTGTTCATCTACTATGTGCAAGAAAGTATCGTGGACGTTATGGTGGGTGGGGAAAGGGAAACGAGCGTGTTGGTAGAGCTTGTGTTCCGTGTGCAGGTTTGTGGAAGACACTAAGTAAAGCATACGAGATGATGAAATATGGTTTCTGCCTTTAAGAATGCTTTTATAATGGTCACACTGTGTATAAGGTTTTTTTAAACAGCTTAATGCAATATAATTTACATACCATACAATTAATCTATTTAAAGCATACATTTTACCCATTAGAAGTAACCAATTCAGTGGTTTTAGTACATTCACAAAGTTGTGCAACCGTCACCACGGTCCAGTACTAGAACATTGTCATCATCCCAAGAAGGCCGACACCCCTTAGTAACTCCTGGTTCTCCCTCAGCCCGTTCGCCCAAGGCAACCTCTAATCGTCTTTCTGTCTCTATAACTTTTCTTATTATGGACAGTTGATGTAAATGGAATAATACAATATTTGTTCTTTTGAGACTAGCTTCTTTCACTTAGCATAATGTTTCAAGGTACATCCGTGTTGTAGCATGTATTAGTACCTCATTCCTTTATATTCCCAAATAATATTCCGTTGCATAGGTACACAGCATTTTGTTTATCTGTTCGTCAGCTGATGGGCATTTGGACTGTTTCTGCTTTTTCACTATTAGCAATACTGCTGTGAACATTTGTATACAAGAGTTTGTGTGGACGTATGTTTTTATTTCTCTTGGGTATTTACCTAGGAGTGGAATTACCGAGTCATGTAGTAGCTCTATGTTTTGCACAGTGGCTGCACCATTTTACGTTCTCACTAGCTGTATAGGAAGGTTCCAACTTCCTCACCCCCTTGTCACATGTTATTAATCTTTCTTTTTGATTCTAGCCCTGCTAGTGGGTATGAAGTAGTATCTCCTTGTGGTTTTGATTCACGTTTTCCTAATGACTAACGATCTTGAGCATACTTTCATGGACTTATTGACCATTAGTTAGTGTACCTCTTTTTTTGAGAACTGTCTGTTCAGATCCTTTGTCTATTTTTTAAATGGGCGATTTATCTTTTTTTGTCGTTGCGTTTTAAGAGGTCCTCATATATTCTTGATACAAGTCTCTTATCCAATAAATGATTTGAAGATATTTTCTCTCATTTTGTTGGTTGTCTTTTTACTTCTTAAGGGTTTCATCTGCAGTAGAAAAGTTTTAAATTTTGATAAAAGTCCAGTTGCCAATTTGTTTCTTTTATTGCTTGTGCTGTTCGTGTCATATCTAAGAAGGCCTTGCCCAACCTAACATCACAAAAGTTTGCTCCAGTGTTTTCTTCTGAGAGTTTTAAAGTTCCGTCTTATTTGTAGGTCTCTGATCCAATTGAATTGTTTTTTATATGTGATGTGAGGAATGGGTCCAATTACATTCTTTTGTTTCTGGGTATGCAGTTGTCCCAACACCATTTATTGAAAAAACTATTCTTTCTGCCTTGACTTATTATGGCACTTTTGCCAAAAATCAATTGAGCATACATGTGAATGTTTATATTTCTGGACTCTAAATTCTGTTCCATTAATCTCTCTATCTGTGCTTATGCCAAGCTCACATTGCCTTGATTACTGTAGCTTTGTAATTATTTTGAAATCAGAACATGTGTATCATCTAACTTTGTTTTTCTTTTTCAAGATAGTTCGGGCTGTTCAGGATCCCTTGCATTTCCATGTGAATTTTAGTATCAGTTTGTCAATTTCTACAAAAAAAGACAGCTGGGATTTTGATAGAGATTGCACTGAGTCTGTAGGTCAATTTGGGTCATGTTGTCATCTTAACAGTTTTAAGTCGTCTGATCCATGAATACGAAATATCTTTTCATTTATTTAGATCTGCCTTCATTTCATTTAACAATGCTTTGTAGTTTTCAGAGTCCAAGTTTGTGCTTCTTTTGTTAATTTTATTCTTTTTGATGCTATTGTAAATAGAACTATTTTCTTAATTGCATTTTTAGATTATTCATTGCACAATTGATTTTTTACTATCTTGTATCTTGAAACCTTGCTTAACTCATTTAATAGCTCTAATAGTTTTTTAGTGAATTCTTTAGGATTTTCTACATATAAGTTTATATCTTCTGCAAATAAGGTTCATTTTACTTCTTCCTTTCCAATCACCTTCTATTTATTTTTCTTGTCTATTTGCCCTGACTAGAACTTCCAATACAATATTGAAAGAACAGATGTGAGCAGACATCCTTGTCTTGTACCTGATCTTAGCAAGGAAGCTTTCATCTTTCACCATGAAGTATGATTTTTGCTGTGGGTTTTTTGTAGATGCCCTTTATCGGGTTGAGAAAGTCTCTTTTTCTAGGTTGTTAAGTGTTTATATCATTAAAGGCTGTTGGATTTGACAAATGCTTTTCAGCATCTGTTGAGATGATCATGTGGTCTTTGTCCTTTATTCTATTCACGTGGTTTGTTGATTTTCAGATGTTAAACCAACCTTGCATTCCTAGGATAAATCCCACCTGGTCATGGTGTATAATCTGTTTTATGTGCTATTAGATTCAGTTTTCTAGTATTTTTTTGAGGACTTTTTTGTCTATATTCGTAGTTTTCTTGTGATATCTTTGTCTGGTTTTGATATCTGAGCAATTCTGGCCTCATGGAAGGAGTTAGGAAGTATTTCCTTCTCTTAGATCTTTTGGAAGAATTTGAGAAGATTTGATATGAACTCTTCTTTAAATGTTTGGTAGAATTCACCACTGAAGCCTTCTGAGCCTGGACTTTGCTTTGTAGAAAGTTTTTTGTTTACTAATTCAATCTCTTTAATTGTTATAAGTCTACTCAGAATTTCCTTCTTGTGTCAGTTTCAGGAGTTTGTGTCTTTCTAGGAATTTGCCCATTTCATCTAGGTTGTCTAATTTATTAGCATACAATTGTTCTTAATATTCCCTTATAATCCATTTTATATCTGTAAAGTTGATAGTGATGTCTCCTCTTTCATTCCCGATTTTAGTAGTTTGAGCTTTCTCTCTATTTTTCTTGGTCATACTTGCTAAAAGTTTGTCAACTCTTGATCTTTTCAAAGAACCAACTTTTGGTTTCATTGATTTTCTCTAATATTTCTCTTTTCTGTATTTCATGAATTTCTACTCTAGTCTTTACTACTTCTTTCCCTCTGATCACTTTAGGTTTATTTTGCTCTTTTTCCATTTTCTTAAGGTTTAGGTTATTTATTTGAGATGTTTCCTCTTTTTTAATGTAAGTGCTTATAGCTATAAATTTCCCTCTGAGCACTGCTCTTACATCATCTCATAAATTTTGGTATTCTGTGTTTTAATTTTTATTCATCTCAAAATATTTAGTAATTTTCCTTGTGAATTCTTGTTTGACTCGGTTACTTAGGAATGTGTTAATTTCCGCATATACATTAATTTCTTATTTCCTTATGGTACTGATTTCTAATGTCATTACAGTGTGGTCGAAGAACATATTTTGCATGATTTCAGTCCTTTTAAATGTATTGAGGCTTGTTTTATGGCCTGGTATACGGTCTATCCTGGAGAATCTTCCATGTGCACTTGAGAACAACGTGTGTTCTGCTGTTGTTGGGTAGAGTGTTGTACAGGTGTTTGTTAGGTCTAGTTGCTTTATAGTGTGGTTGTGTATACATTTTTGTTACACTTTTTATCTTGTTCTAATCTCACTCTCTGACTTCCTTTGTGGAGAGGAGTGATGGAGAGATTTATAACAAAGTGCACAAATCTTATGTGAATTTTCTGATGAATTTTCACAAAGCGAACACATCTGTGCAGTTACCAGCCAGATCAAGGTATAGTACATTAGCACCACCCCAGACTCCTCCCTGTGCCTCATCATAGTCATTACCAGAGCCCTAAAGGTAATCTCTATTCTCACTTCCTCTCTATATATTAGTTTTGCCTGTCTTTGAACTTTATATAATGGAAGTGTTCAGTATATATTCTTTTATGTCTGGCATCTTGTACTCAACCTTATGATTGTGAGAGTCATCTACGTTTTTTGTGTAATTGTAGTTCATTCATGCTCATTTTGTGATATGTCATTGTGTAATTATATCACAGTTTATCCATTTTGCTATGGATGGACATTTGAGTTGATTCTACTTCAGAAGCTATTATGGGTAGTGCTATTAGCATTCTTGTGCATGTCGTTTGGTAAAAATACTATTTATCTTCTTTCATTTTAGCTATTTTGGTAGATAAATAGCACTCTCTTGTGGTTTTTTTTGCATTTCCCTGGATTATAATGTTTAATGGCTAAATGGATGTCATCTTTTGTGAAATATGTGTTCAAGCTTTTGCCCATTTTTCTATTAGGTTCTTTTTTTTTATAGGTTGGCAGAGTTCTTAATTTTACATTTGAGTGTTTTGTCAAATATATTTATTGCAAATATCTTTTCCCATTTTATAGCTTACCCTTTCGTTTTCTTAATGTAGTCTTATTTATCGATTTTTCCCTTTATGTTTAATGCTTTTTCTTTCCTATTTAAGAACTATTTGCCTACCTGAAGGTCATGAAGATGTTTTCGTGTATTGTCTTATAAAAGCTTTCTTGTTTTACCTCTCATATTTAGATATGACCTGAAATTGATCCATCTGAAATTAATTGTTGTGAAAGGTATGTGGTAGGAGTTAAGATTCCTTTCTGTCCATATGATAGCTGGTTGACCTGGCATCTGCTGAAGATTTTCTTTCGCAACTGCACTGCAGTGTCACCTTTGTCCTAAGTCAGATGACCTCTACATATGTGGGTCTGTTCCTGAATTTACTATTCTCTTCCATTGGCTTAGTCGTCTACCTCTGTAGACAATACTATAGTTTTTCAGAGTGAAGGCTTTTCAATAGTTCATCATTTGGAATGATTTTTCTGAGGCTATTCATAGATAATTGCTACCAGATTAAGGAGGTTTCCTTCTCTTTCTAGTTTGAGTTTTTATTATGCATGGATATTGAATTTTATCAAACATTTTTACTGTGTCTCTTATGATTACATGATTGTTCTCTTTTATTCTCTTAATGTGATGGATTATACATTGATTGACTTTTGAATGTTAAACCACCATTGGATTCCTGGAATAAAATAGACTTCATTATGGTGTATTTTATGTGTGTTCTTCTATATGTTGCTGGATTTGATTTCTTGATTTCTTGATTTTGTGTTTGGGGTTTTTTTCATTTATGTTCATGAGAGAGATTAGTCTTTAATTTTCTTTTCTTGTAAGATCTTTGTCATTTTTTGATGTAAAGGTTTTCCTGGCTTCATTATACAAGTTGGAAAATATTCCTTCTTTTTTTTTTTTAAAGATTTTATTTTTTCCTTTTTCTCCCCAAAGCCCCCCATACATAGTTGTATATTCTTCGTTGTGGGTCCTTCTAGTTGTGGCATGTGGGACGCTGCCTCAGCGTGGTCTGATGAACAGTGCCATGTCCGCGCCCAGGATTCGAACCAACGAAACACTGGGCCGCCTGCAGCGGAGTGCGCAAACCCAACCACTCGGCCACGGGGCCAGCCCCAATATTCCTTCTTTTTTTACTCTCTGCTGAAGTTTTTGTAAGATAAATGTTATCTTCCTTCAATATTTGGGAGAATTCACCCTTCCATCCTTTCTCTGTGAGAAGCAGCCTTTCTCAGCCAGGTTTCTGTGAGAGAAGTAAGCCCTACAAAAAGTGTTTTCAATGACTATTTTCTTACTTCTCTCAAGGAGGGTGCATAACTTATACCCTTCTAGATGTTTTGTTTTGTTTTGTTTTAACATAATGAATGCCTGAGGGCATTAGGGCTTAATTCTCATGGAATTCCAGTTGAAAAAGGCTGGTGGCTTATTTTTTAATTACAGATTCAATTTCTTTATTAGTTTTAGGACTATTCCGACTTTTCTATACTTACATTGGTTGTAGTATGTTGTATTTTTCACAGGATTTGTCCATTTTATATTAAATTATCAAAATTTTGACAAAGTTTTTCACGATGTCCTCTTATTATCTTTTCATAGATGCAAGGACTTTACTCATTTTCATTCCTGATGTTGGTTATTTATGCCTTTTCTTCCCTTTTTTCCCCCTCATTCTTGCCAGAATTTGTCAAATTCTTTATTTTATACAAAGAAAAACTTGGCCTTGTTGATTTTTCTCTGTCATTCATGTGTTTTCTATTTTATTAATTCTGCTCTGTATTATTTCCTTGCTTCTGCTTTCTTTGGGCTTAATTTGCTCTTCTTTTTCTACTTCTTGAGATAGATACTTAGATAACTGCTTTGTAACCTTCTTTTCCAATATATGCATTTAAGGCTAAAAAATTCTCTTTGAGCATGGCTTTCACTGATTTTCACGAGTTTGATAATGTGACATTATCAAAATATCATTGAATTAAACATATTTTATAATTTCCATTGTAATTTCTTGTTTAATACATGGGGTTTTTTAGAAATATGTTTACTTAATTCCCAAACAGTGAGGTTTTCTAGTTATCTTCTTCTTATTGATTTCTAGTTTTATTTCACTGTTTTCAGAGAATAGAGTACATAGTATTCAATCATACAGAATAATTGAGACTTGCTTTATGTCTTAGCGTATCGTCAGTTTTAGTAAAAGTTCCATGTGCTCTTGAAGAATGTATTTTCTGCATGTCAAGTTTGTTAATTTTGTTTTTCAGATCTTCCACATTTACTGATTTTTCAGTTTGCTTATTTTATCGGTTTGAGAGGTATATGAAATCTCCAACTTGTGATCATAGATGTCCTTTTCTCCTTTTAGTTCTATTAGTCCTTGCTTTATGTATTTTGTGTGTGTTATTAGGTGAATGTAAATTTAGCATTATATTGTATCTTTCTGTTCAACTGACCCTTTTATCATTATAAAATATTCCTCTTTATCTCTAATAATACCACCTGTTTTTAAAATCTATTTTATCTGGTATTATTAAAGCTATGTCAGTCTTTTTTTGATTAGTGTTGCATGGTTTAAATTTTTCCATCCTATCACTTTCAGCCTGAGTCCTTGTATTTAAAGTTTTCCACTTGTAAGCACTACATGGTTGGGTTTGATTTATTATCCAATCTTAAAATCTTCATCTTTTGATTGAAATATTTAGTTCATTTACATTTAATACTATTAGTGGTATATTTGGGTTTGAACCTATTACCTTACGATTTGTTTTCTTTTAGTGCTATCTTTGTTCCTTTCTTTCCTTCTTTTGGATTAATCAAGTATTTTTTCAGTTTCATTGTCCCTTCTTTAGATCACTAGGAATACAGTCTTTTATTTTTTGCCATTTCCCTGATGATTACAGCATGCATCTTTGACTTATTAGAAACTATGTTAAATTGGTGCTTTTACTTTTTCCCAGACAGTGCAAGGATTTTCAAAGACTTTAACTCCATTTATTCCCTTTCCTCCTTCTGTGCAATCATTGGTCCTATAATATTTGTTACCTATATTTTAAATCCCACAAGACATGATTATTATTATTTTATTAACAATCAATATTCATTTAGATTTCCCCACATCTTTACCCTTTCTGATGTATTCTTTTCATTTCTGCATTTTTGTGCTTCCATTTGCATCATTTTCCTTCTGCCCAAAGAATTCCCTTTAGTATTTCTTTTAGTATCTTTATTTTAACTTCATTTGTGAAGGACTTTTTTTTTCTTTCCTGCATATTCAGAATTTTAGGTAGCCAGTTATTTCCATTGGTTTCCACTGGTTTCCATTGGTTCTGTTGAGCTGTTGGAGGATAGTAATTGTTGATCTTTAAAAGGCATTGCATCTTTATTTTCTTTGACTGCTTGTAAAATTTCTACTTTTTCTGTGATTTTTGGCAATTTCACTCTGATGTGGTAAGGTGTTTTCCTTTGTGTTTAGTCTAGTGATGTTCTCCATCATTTCATCCATTTTCTTGAACATGTTAATTTAAAATTTTAAATTCCTTCTCTAAATCACTGCCATATATTGGATCACCTGTGGATCTGTCTCTTTGCTCTGTTGTTTTTCTGGCTTTCATTCACTGGGTCCCGTTTCCAGGGGATGCTGGGTGTGACGTATGAAGAGGTTCTGGCTGGTAGCTTCCTCCAGAGAGGACTTAATGTTCTTCTGGAAGGCAGGTGCCAGTAGCGCAGATTGCCTGGATCACTTGGGGGACCTGAATTCCAATTTTTCTCTCCCTAGGACCATGAGGCAGCTGGAGTATCTGCTTACGGTTTTGTTTCAGCCTCTGACCAGCTGGTTTTTGCTTTGTTTTTCAGCTTCTTGCTCTGTACATATTCAGCTTAAGAATGGCAAATGCCTCAACAGGAATATTGTGCAGAATATTGGGCTCACTTTACAGTTCATTTTGTCTGCACCCTCGCACGCTGACTGCCTTGGTGTAGTCCTCAGCTCAGTTTTCATCTTTGTGTCTTACCAACACTGCTATGGTTCTGGGCATTCAGTCTGGTTAGCTTGTCTGCCTCATCCCTAGAATTGACACGCCCCACCCCACCCCACCCCCACCCCCCGAGGGAGACACGTGGCAGTGATGGCCACATTTCTGTGCATGTCCCTTCTCCTCAGGATCTTGGCCCTCTAGGTCTGATCGCCTTTTTGTCCTTCAGTGCTTTAAAGCGGCTGGAGTGAGTGTGTTTGCTTTTTGTTTTAGTTTATTCTGCTTTTGTGTTTGATCTCAGCAGGAGAATTGGATCTAGTACCACCTTCTCTTTCACAAGTGGAAGCATAAGTCCCCGTCTGATGAGTTTTAAATCATTTCTCAAAGTATATGATGTAGATTGCCATATGTTTTATATTCTCCAGGATGCAGTGTCAGCCTTACTTGCAAGAACGTCAGCCGAGCTGTTGGCTGTGGAACAAGAATTAGCGCAAGAAGAAGAACCTGGGCAGGACGAGGAGCAGAGGGGTCCCGATGGAGATTGGTAAACAGTTATTTCCTTTTGCTGCTGGGAACTCCAAGAGAATGTGTTTAGTCTCTCATAAGACTCTTTCAGGGAAGCCTTTATGAGTTCATATCTTATTCTGGAATTAATGGAAAGCAGTGCGGCTGCAGGGAGTTGCCCCTGGAGGAAGGACGCTCTGGTCATTAGAGAGTTGAAGGAGATAACGGTGAGCTGGCCAGCCGAGTTAACACAGGAGTGAGACTTTTCGTTCTTGCTTCAGTAGTTTTGACACTGTTTCCTGAGCTTTTTAAAATTTTAAGTCTAATCTATTTGGAAAGGAATAGTAGTTTATTGTAGAGTCATAGATAAGTTTTAGAACTGACACTCTTTTCCTTTAAATTACCAGAAGTACCATTTAGGCTCTGTAAGTCAAAGCAGATATTTAGAAAACATCTGAGTAGTCATTTCTCTATTTGTTAGCACTTTCACCCTCTTTTTCTCTTCCCTCCCCATTATCCATACCCCGTCCTTTAAAAAAAGAGAGAAAAATGGTTTTTATAGCTTTTGTCTAGATTCACGTATATGTAAAGAACTGTCCTGGTTTGCACTATGTTCTCTAAAAACAAATTTCAGTGAATGTGTCAGTTTTTAAAAATATATATGTAAAATCATTTAGATCAGCTTTATATAGTTGCATATACTGTTATGTTTGAACTACTGTTAACACATATAAGTGCATACATATATAGCATGCACGTGTGTGTATGGGTGTATCTAAAATTTTTACAAACTTCGAGTGACAGGATATATCATAAATAACACAATCTTGGACATTGGGAAGGAACAGCAACTACAGTGATGTAAAAAGGTACCAATATACTTTGTCCTCATCAAAAGCCCTTTATAGTGAATAAAAATCAGAGTACTGAAAAAAATATATATAAACATGAGTGTGATTATAAGGTTCATCATGATATCTTTAAATACTCAGCCTTCCTCGTGTATGTAAAGTACAATTTGTTTCATACACATTAAAAAAATGCACTCACTACATAAGGTAAATTTATAATTTACAGTATTCATTGCTAGTTCCCCCTGTGTTCATTTCACGACGAGACATTTAATAACTAGTCTGTGTCAGTTTGTCAGTATGTCACCAATCTTGGTAAAACTCCACTTTTAGTTATCAATGGAGAAAATGTTTCCATTCTAAGAACATGAAACTCAGGGGCCTGCTCAGTGGCACAGCAGTTAAGTTCGCACGCTCTGCTTCGGCAGCCCAGGGTTCGCCAGTTCGGATCCCGGGTGCGGACCTATGCACCACGTGTCAAGCCATGTTGTGGCAGGCATCCCACATATAGAGTAGAGGAAGATGGGCACGGATGTTAGGTCAGGACCAGTCTTTCTCAGCAACAAAAAAGAGGAGGATTGGCAGTAAATGTTAGCTCAGGGCTAATCTTCCTCGAAAAAGAAAAAAAAAAGAACATGAAACTCACAAAGCATGAGATGTTCTAAACCATCCTTGTTCAATACAGTTTATACAGAATACAAACCGTGTTTATGTTCTGGACCCTCGCCTGTAATGCCACCCAAGCCTGTGCCTTGACTTGTTAAAGACAAGATCATATGCCATTGAGTCTTCCGTTACTTCAGTAGTAAAATTCCGTTTACACTGGGTTCTACCCCTGCTGGACCGTGGGCACAATTGATAGTGGATGTTTCTAATGCTTATATTTTTACTCACTCTTAGCAGAGAGTCACCCCATTCTGTTGGATGATTACTTTTACAATAAATGAACAACCAATACCAAGTTATATTATACTGAGTGTCAATATTTTTAAATGGTGGAGTTAAACTTTATATGAGATTTTCAGAGTATTTCTATTTTAATATCTGGGAATTAAGTCAAATTTCATGAATTTAACTTTTTAATGACAAATTATGGTGATTTTGCTGTAGATTGCTAGCAAGTAAGATGATAATTTTATTTTTCATAATCATTTTAGTAAAAGTTGCAGCTAAAGAAGTGGCTTGACTTGTCATGTGTGAGTCTGTTCCTTGCCCAGAGAGCGGTGAACATGCCCGGGCTGTACTGTTTGCAGAACGCACCTGCTTGACCTGAAGTATGTGTGTTTCGCTTCACTTTAGGTTAGCAATGCTCAGAGAGGCCTCAGATGAAATTGGGGCTGAAGAAGAGGCTGAAGTCAAATTGCCGGAGGGCAGTAGCTGTGCAGAGGACTCGCGTTCATGCCCGAGTGTACCTGAGATGAATGAAGACATGAGCAGGGACGAGAACAGCTGTGCCAAAGACCTTGGAAGCCAGCCCCCCACGGGAACCCCCACCCTGGTGAGTGCCCTCACTGAGCTCTGCTGAAACAGCCCTCTCATGGGCGCCGTGCCGGCTGACTGTCTGCTCGGGAGGATTCCTTAGGATTCTGTGCCAGAGCTCATCACGACGGGCATTTGTGGGACCAGACTCTAAGAAGCATTGTAAGTGCTTTAAAATTTTTAATGGACCCCAAATATTCATTCTCCACCTAAAGTTTATAAAGAAAGGTAATAGCGCTATTTAGATCTCTGTGAAATGCTCTGTGACCATTATTAATAGCGTTTCAGAATCTCCTGGATAACACCAGGATGACTGCTTAATTGTATTAAATTTCATAAACATTGTCAGTTTATTTCAATTTCACCCATGAAGTAAACATTTGAAGTTCGTTTTGGTCACACGGCGTTCCAGTTGAAACCCCTCTGGGAAGGTGGCAGAGGACTCGGTTCGGGCACAGGTGCCAGCCAAGGTGTTAAGCAGGTAACACTGCTAGTTCAGTGAGAGGCATACTGAGACTGCCATCTGCAGAGGGGGAAAGTCATTTTCAAGCCTTGAGGATGCTGGTGAACTTGGGATGTTGGTAAAGAGTTTAGGAAATTCCAATTCTTTATTCCTGAGAAAAATAATATTATGCCCTGACTGAAGACTTCCCTTCTATAAGGGAGCACACCAGCACGAGGCTGGTCTGGAATCAGGTTATACCTGTAAGATCAACCGTGGACACCTGCCTCTGCCTATGGAGTTTGTATTTTGAGAAACTTCTGTTTTTACTTAAGGCTTCTTTTTCATTACGTTTCTAAAGAGCCAGTAAAAATCCAAACTCAGCCTCACAGCAGTTGTTATAGACATGTATGTCTAACTGCGTGTTCTCTATAAACCTGTAACTTTGTAGTATATTTCCATGTTCTTATATTTAATTACTTTTATCATTTACTCTGAAAAAAACTTATCAGAAAGTTGAGTAATGTTTAGTGCTGAAGCATTCCCAAATACGATTCTTTATAGAACCACATCTGCACTCTAAGTGTACACCTTCATTTTTCAGGTCTAATCTGTCAGCGATGGCACCTCCATTTATGGGTAACCCTGTGGGGCAGCCATTATCCTGCCCACGGAGGGGAACTTCTTAAGAACTCCGCAGAAAGCCATCTCCCCGGGTTTCCATCAGGAGTGGCACAAAGCCTTTCTCCCAGAAGTAGCCTTGGTGCTAGATGGGTCTCTGTTGTAAGATTAGATATTTCTTCCATACTTAGAGGAAAGAGCGTAAATGCATCCATGTCTGTCCACTCCTGACAGATTACTGACTTTTCCCGTAGGTTGATAAAGAGACGAATACCGACGAGGCAGGGAATGCCAGCATGACAGTGCGCCCCAAGGACCGCGGCGGCCTGAGCGCTCGACAGCGCCCCTTCGTGAGGAGCAGCGTGATCGTGCGCTCGCAGACCTTCTCCCCCGGAGAGCGCAGCCAGTACATCTGCAGGGTAGGGGCCCAGTGCTGCACTGTCGGGGGTGCTCCTCGGCCGGGTGGTGCCGCTCTGCCGGGGGTGCTCCTCCCGCCGAGGGTGCTCCTCCGCCGGAGACCTCCCATGCACTGCGGGCCGCGGCCCTGCGCCCCTGCCAGTGAGGGGCGCTCAATGACAGTAGACTGTTTGCTGGGACCTTCCACTTCTCACTACGAGGACTACTTACTGGCTAGGAATGATTTCATAAAATATACAAAAATACCACAGTTTCTGGTTCTTTTAGCTTGGGTTTGGGAATTTTTTTTTCTTTTCCCAAATTTAATGTCTCATTGCCTTTAATGCCATTTATTTGGCAAGTAAGTGAGATTAAGGACCTGGCTGCTAAGTATATTTAGACTTCGGTCTATACTTGGAAGCTTAAAGTAACTTGAGATTTATAATATTTTGTATATTTCTGCCATATATCATACATGCTTCAAACCATGTTAGTCTTGTTGAACTAAAAATTATGAATTGGGTTTTAGAACAAAAATCATCTTTTAATAATGCCTCTAGACACTGATTCAGATGCATAGTTCTGTGGAGAATATTGTGGGATTTGCATCAATTTACCAAATTCTACCTGTGGAAGTATTTATGACTTATAGTAAAATAGATTTAATATTCTAAAATGAGTTAGGAAATACTTCTGAAATTCTAAATTTTTCATTTAATTCAACAAACATTTTTATTAAGCACCTCATGTTTCTAGAGACTTGGGATTCGTCCATGAACGAGAGACCCCGAGCCCTACCCTGCAGGTTTATACCCTTGTGGGTCAAGCCAAACAGTAAATAGTACAAGTGATGAATAGGTTATGAAGTGTCTTGGATGGAGACCACTGCTATGGAAAACAATAGAGCAAGTCATGGGGCGCTGGGCATGGTGGGGCCAAGGGTCACAGATTAAGAAGGGCTCAGAGTAGGCGTCACAGAGAAGGTGACATTCCAGCAAAGTCCTGAAGCAGGTGAGGAGTCAGGGCGGCCTCTCTGTCCAAGAGTGCGATGGGTTGTGCGAGCTGTGCCCACGCTCTGATCCCGAGCTCTGTACACGCTGCAAACCTGTCTTTAAAAAATGAATATTGCTTGTTAGCTAAAAGTACGAAGGATAATTTTATTTCAAAGTATGTACGATTATCTGAACACATGATTTGTGATAACTGCCACCACAAGACAACTGTTGACATTTTTAAAGAAAATTAATTTATCTAAGAAAAGCTTAGAACAGGGAAAAACTTGTTTAGAGGAAATTTTCTTAAAGAAATAAACTCATATTACCACTACCTGCTTTATCAATTCTAAACTTCTGCCAGCACTCCCTTATGTAGTGATTCTCCTTTTTTTTTTATCCTTTGTTGCCAGTTAAATCGAAGTGACAGTGACAGTTCAACCCTGGCTAAAAAATCACTGTTTGTGAGAAACTCTACTGAACGGCGCAGTTTGCGGGTCAAAAGGGTACGTATTCCCTCAACAAGATCCCGCTGTCCTGGACCTCTCCAGAATCATAAATTGCAAAACGTAAATACCAGAACTGTTGAGTGTCGTTGCTCCACGCTCTTGGGCTGTTGAGTGAAACCGCTGTGATCACAGAGGTCAGTTACAGAGATGGAGAGAGATGTGCTTGAGAGCGTTCATTCATCGTGGCTGGATCCTGTGATGATTAAGGCAGGAAGTTTAGTTTGCGGCATCAATGGAGAAGGGGCTTGCTGAATGGGTTGAGCACGTTTCTACTCCTGGCTGCTGTGTCTCCACACCGTGTGTGGCTCTTAAGCAGTTATGGGAAGAACATAACACCCAGTACCTTTTCCGAGGGGCAGACAGCTGGTAAAGGAATAACACGGTTTTAGTAACTTGCTTAAAAACAGATATCTTTAGACAGTTAAGATTAATGTGGATGGGAAAGCTCAAGTCAGGTTTTCCCGGAGGCCCCAGGTCCCTGGATGAGCTTTAAAGGATAAATCTGAGAGAATATTTAAGTAAATTAAAAGGTGGACTCTTCAGGTAGTTCAGAGATTCCTGTGTACTTACCAACAGCTGAATGCTAATGGGAAGTTATTGGTTTAGTAATAATTTACTAAACTGTGTTATTTCAGCTTAAAATGTGCCGTTTAGTCAGTGCGAAGCAGTGTGTGCTCAGCTCTGTAGGCGCGGTGGCACCGTCTGCAGGAGTTCCCATCTGGAGGAGGCCTTCGAGGAGCGCACGGGGCTCTCAGCATGTCGCTGGTGACGGGGTAGCGGGCTCATCTGGTGGGAGAGTCTGCAGGGCCTCGCTGGGGAGATCTGCGGCCTTGACACCTGGATAAAATCTCAAAAGAAAGTGGCAGCTTTGTGGGGGATGGATACCAGGTGCTGTCGGTAGGTGGCACGAAATGACACAGGGACAGGCAAGCACAATCAGAGGGTGAGCAGTGATCACACTCAGGCCCCGTGCATGGGAAGATTGGAGTGAAGACGGGAAAGAAAGATGAATCGTTAGCTCCACCAAGGACTCTGGTGTAATGCCACTTGCGAGAAGTGCTGAGGGTGTCACTAGGCAACTTCTGGGTCCCCCGGCTTAACGTCCTAGTTACTTAAAAGTGACAAGCGCATTTCTCTTTTCTCAAGGCAAATATGCTAGCATTTGTTTAGTATTGGCATTTTCAGGAAATTTTCAGGTGTAGATCTTTCAGATTAGCAAACTTTATGCTGTAAAAGCACTTAAACTTTCATCATCTTGAATGAGAATGTTTCTCAACTCCTTTGTCAGTCACCGGCATTTTTGAGCAGCACATGCTTTTAGCGGATGGTAGCACTCTTCAGAGAAATTTTAACCAGAATTGTTTATGAATTGAGTGCAGCTGAAAAACAGTTGGGTTGCTGATAAACTTAGTTATTAAAACTATTTGAACCACATAGGTTAATTCTGAACCATTGTGTAGGAGATGATTGTTAGATGATCTTTAAAGTAGACAGATACGGCTTGGTCGAAGTGAATGGGAAACGGTATTCTGATTTAAGAGTTACAGCATGAAAAAGATGCGGAGATGAAGTGAACAGAAGCATCTGCAAAGATCAGTGAAAGGTTTACCTGGCTGGAAAAGAAATGTCCCAGGCATATGAGGCATGCGGTTCAAGGGTACCTGTGGGCACGGGAGTGCGAGAGCCGCCTCATGCTGGCTCATGAGAGCCGGTCATGCACACCTCTTCCAAGTCAGTGACGTCACATTGACAACTTGAAAGCAGTTATGGCGGGAGTATTTACACCAAAGAAATTGGCGAACCCTACAAATCAATGAGGCAGATGTTAAACATTTACTTGCAAGCCACTGGGGTTCTTAGAGAGGCTTCATTGCATGACAGCTAGGAAGGATTTCTGATTGTGAAGAATGAGTAATGCAGTCAAAGAAAGTGT
This sequence comes from Equus asinus, assembly GCF_041296235.1. Lineage (NCBI taxonomy): Eukaryota > Metazoa > Chordata > Mammalia > Perissodactyla > Equidae > Equus > Equus asinus. The sequence goes on along the minus strand of NC_091816.1, from coordinate 25,570,696 downwards.
GTTTCTAAATGATTCTGCAGTGTAGTAAGTTTGTTAGAGAAAGCAGAGGCGAATGAAGAGAACCTAACAATAAGAATGTTACAGAATGTTAGAGAGTGTTGCAGTGATATGTGGTGGACAAGGATGGAGAGGAATAGAGACAATGAAGGCTATTCAGACTTTGGCCAAGGCTTTGAAATAAGAAGAGGGACAGACAGGCCCTCTCCCTTCCACCTGTCATGGACACCACAATTGTTTCAGATCTTCAAGCTAGAACACTTGTCAAGTTTGAGTCCCTTCTCTCTTATATCAAACCGTACCAGTTTTTATTAGTAATCTCTTATTTTCCATTCCCATGGCCAACCACCTAGGCAAGAAATGCCGGCCTTGTTCCCCGCTGCTTGTGCAATCTCCCCCGGCCTCTCCGGATTCCTTCCTCAAGCGCGTCTCAGCCCTGAGCGATCCCTCCCCTCCCTGACCTCCTGGGCTGCAGAGGGTACTCCTCCACAGTTCTCGGTTGCTTACTGTCTCATAGGGTCCTCTAATCCAGGTCCTCAAGGTCGGAAAGTCTGTCTCCTCTTCTTAGCATTTAGCCTGCAAACCCCAAACAGATATTTATTCATACATGTTCAATAATTATTTCTTGATAAATGGATATGTTTGGCCCCAGGAAGAACCCCACTGGTTCAGGGGTGAGGGTAGATACTAGACAATGGGAAATTGAGGAGGGAGTTGGAATTTAAGCATGTTGATTAGAGGAGGGAGTGAAATTTTATCCCCACTGACTAACTACTTTTGGCTGGCAGTTACAGAAATGATAGCAAAAGGTGTAAGCTGTGAGGGTACAGTTACATGTCCCGAAGCCGAGGAGATGGACGTTTCTGGTAGCGTGTTTGTTTCTCGCAGAGACCGGGCCCTGTATGGTAAAGTGGTCAGGCTAAGCCAGGTATGCTATGGTAACAATATAGTTTTACTTCTGGCTTAGCTGCTTGGCCTCTGCAGGTTGACCGGACGCTCTGCTGCTTGTCCTCACTCAGGACCCAAGCTGATGGGCCTCCGTCTCTGGGTCTTTGCTGACCCTCTAGCAGGGGACAGAAGTGTACACATCTCACACTGGCTTTGAAAGGCTTCTGCCTGGAAGTGATACACATCACTCCCACTCACCTTTCATTGGCCAAAGCAAGTCACTTGGCTAGTTATGTCCTCCTTCAAGGGAGCAAGGAAATGCCATCCTCTTGTTTGCCAGGAAGGAGGAAAAGCAGAATGATGACAACCAATTTAATGAGTGTCTTGTTTTGTTTTCTAACCATCCAGGCGGTTTGCCAACCAGTCCTTCGGAGAACAGCCCAAGAATGCCCAGTCCGTACATCTCTAGACTTAGAACTGGATCTTCAGGCATCTCTAACCCGGCAGAGTCGCCTCAATGATGAGCTGCAGGCCCTGAGGGGCTTGAGGCAGAAGCTGGAGGAGCTGAAAGCTCAGGGAGAGACTGACCTTCCACCGGGTGTGCTGGAAGACGAGAGGTTCCAGAAGCTCCTGAAGGAAGCTGAGAAGCAGGTAAAGGAATAACACAGTTTTAGTAACTTGCTTAAAAACGGATATCTTTAGACGGTTGAGATTAATGTGGATGCGAAAGCTCAAGTCAGGTTTTCAGCGTGTCCGTTCTCTCTGAGGGGCTGACAGAGGGTTAATCTTTTTAAAGCCTGCCATGTAGAAGATACCCCACTTAGACCTCAGTTTTGCTAAAGTCTTCAAATCATTTTCCCAGGACTTAGAACATTTTTTTCCCTTGTTATAGGCCTTTTCTTTACCTAGGATATTGCCAAAAAAAGTGGTGCTGCCACCCACCAAGGTGCAGAAAAGAGGTCCCCCAAGCATCCACCCCAGCCCACAGCTGCAGCTCTGGCAGCCGCCGGCCTCCTGCCAGCAAGGGGATATGGCAGCTGGGGGACGTGGTCGTCTTCATTGATGCTCAGCATTTTTCTTTGTCTCAACATGAGACTTGGCAAATAAATACAGTATCACTTTGAACATAAGTCATAAATTTTGTTTCTACAGGTAGCTCTTTGAGATTCATTAACCACATCCATTGGAAATGTATTGCTAATTTTAATGCCCCTAAATTTTCACATTCTTTTCTACCTTCAAGGAAGATCGCATTTCACATATTGGCATTCTCCTTTGCCTTTTGCCATACAAACAACTATGCAAAATAGGATAAAATCGCTGATTAAAAAATAGGATATTTGTGGGGCCGGCCCCGTGACCGAGTGGTTAAGTTCGCGTGCTCCGCTGCAGGCGGCCCAGTGTTTCATCAGTTTGAATCCTGGGCGTGGACGTGGCACTGCTCATCAAACCACGCTGAGGCAGCGTCCCACATGCCACAACTAGAAGAACCCACAACGAAGAATATACAACTATGTACTGGGGGGCTTTGGGGAGAAAAAGGAAAAAAATAAAATCTTAAAAAAAAAAAAAGGATATTTGTAAGGGAATATTTCTCTTGTTCCACCACCTAAATATGACCAAAATTTCCAAGAGCCTGCATATTTATGAAGTCAATTGATTCTCTCAAGATTAGGATTTATATTTTGGTGCGGGAGTATATGTTCACATCCATATGTAATATACAAATAGAATTTTCCACATAGCTGAAATATTACAAATGCCAAAACGTTATTTTCTTTCAGCCCTTTTGGATGGAAATCTGAAGTCAATTACACAGTTCCTTAAATTAATAGAAAAATCTTGTCCATAATATAAACTTCTTTCTGTGGCCCAGAGTTGCTTTGGTCATATGGTACATGGTACTGCAAGGAAACCTGGAGTCGTTTAGCTCCCCAGCCACTGCTAATCCTAGATGGAACTCAGAACTTAACAGATGAATTTCAGGGATCAAACTTCTACCAGCAATTTTTAAAGAAAGTTTAAGCAGCAAAACATATTACATATCTGTATTATGTCCCACCTGATAGAAAGAAACCTTGGCACACAGCAGGTCCTCAGTAAATGTCTGTGCAGTGGGCAGTTGAGTGGTAGGCCTTATGTCTGACACTACAGTGAATACAGGGATAATGAGACATTGTTGTGCTCCCAGAGAGCTTATGATTTAGTAAAGGAGATGCACCAGATACACCAGCTCCTCAAGAGAAATCATTCCCTGGTGAGATGAGGAGAGGCTTTGTGGAGGAAGTGACACTTAAACTGGTCTCGAAAGCAGGTTGTGGAACTTCATCTCAAGGGGGTGAGAGCCTCAGCAGGCACGGGACCCTGCAGCAGTAAAAGGTCCAGGAGAGCTCCAGACAGTGAAGGGCCCTCGGCGAGAGCCTGCGCGATAGCAGGGCCGCAGCACAGCTGACCTTCTGCAAAATGAGAGATCAAGTTAAACACTGAAATGACCTACTTTTATGCCTGTAACCTGAATAATGATCATCATCATTTTCATACTCTTGAATCTTTCAATTCAGCGTTAGCAGTAATTTTAAACTCTTGCTTGACATTAACCAACTCTAATATCATGGAGAAGCATCAGTCTTTTAACCCTGTGGGTCAAAGCCTTTCAAAGCTGGAGTGGAGTTTTACAACTAGAGGTATAAGCAGAACTTTGTATCTTTGGGGGTTTTGTTGTTTCTAGTTTGTTCTGATAGGAAATTCTGGGTTCCTAGGTGTCAATAATTATAAAAACTTTGGGACTTTTTCACTTAATATCATATTACTAAGATTCATCCATAAGGTGCTTATTACTGTAGTTTGCTTTGGCTGCTGTCTAATCTCCATTGTGTAGAGAAAAGCTCAATAAAGCAACAAGTTGGTTCTTTGGAAAAAACAAACAAAATAGAGCTCTGGCAAGATCAGTGAAAAGAAGATACAAATAAAGTAAATTATAAAAGTAAAGTGAGATAGGAGTACAGATAAATTTGAAATTTAAAGGATAATTGAATACTGTCAAAAATATATGCCCATAATTTAGACAAATATCTAGGAAAATATATTAGAACTGATGAAAGAGGGAAAAAAAGGTTAAAAATACCTCTTAAAGAAATGAAAGCAGTGATTTAAAAGTCTATCCACATAGAAAACATTAAGGTCTAGATTTTTTTTTAAGATTGGCACCTGAGCTAACATCTGTTGCCAATCTTTTTTTTTTCCTTCTTCTCTACAAAGCCCCCCAGTACCTAGTTGTATATTCTAGTTGCGGGTCCTTCTGGTTGTGCTTGTGGGATGCCACCTCAGCATGGCTTGATGAGTAGTGCTAGGTCCACACCCAGGATCCAAACTGATGAAACCCTGGGCCACCAAAGCAGAATGTGCAAACTTAACCGCTCGGCCATGGCGCCGGCCCCCAAGGTCTAGATGTTTTATAAGCAAGTTCCACCAAACTTTCACACAACAGATTATCTCAATTTTATACAAACTCTTCCAGGCACTGGAAAAAGGGAGCTCACTCCACGACTCATTCTATGTGACCAACACCAAATAGACAGACATATTATCAAAAAGGAAAATCACAGGCCAGTTTCAGTTATGAATATAGATGCAAAAATTCCAACTAAAATATTAGTAAATAGAATCCAATATGTTTAAAAAATATTACATTTTGACCATGTTGAATTATGCAAGGATTTTTTTAATATTATAAAAATCTTATTAATAGAATTAGTCCCTTTAATAGATTAAGGAGAAAAACCATGTGATCAACTCAGTAAAAGCAGGAAAATATTGATAAAAATCAATACTCATTCATGCTTAAAACTCTTAGTGAGTTAGGAAGAGATGAGAACCTCCTTAACCAAAAGCAGATGTGGTCCTAAATAGACAGACATTGGAGCCATTCCCTTTAACATCAGAAGCAAGCCATTCCGCACTGTCTGTTCAACATTGTGTTAGGAATTCTCACCAATGGAGGACGAGAAAAAAGTGGAAGCAGAGAGATTGGAAAGGAGGAAATAAAACTGTCATCATTTGCAGATAACATGATTGCATACATAAAAAACCCCTGCAAATTATTACTAATAATAAGAGAGGTTAGCAAGATGGGTAAATAGAAGAATAACATGTAAAAGTCTTTTGCTTTGCTATACGCCAACCAGAAACAACTAGAAAATTTAATTATTAAGATGTTATTTACAACAGTATCAATATCAAGTATCAAGAAATAAAATTAACAAAAATGTGCAGTACAGTATAGGAAAAATTACAAAACCTTTTGAGGAGAAATGTAAAAACACCTAAACTCGTGGAGAAATATATCACATTTGTGTAGAGCAGAGGTCAGCAAACTTTTCCCGTAAAGGACCTGATAGAAAATTTTTAGGCTTTGTGGGCCATAGGGTCTCAGTCACTACCGTTCAACTCTACCGTGTGGCACAAGCACAGCCACAGACAAGATGTAAATAAATGGTGTGACTGCTTTCTAATAAAACTTTACAGAAACGAATCACCACTATAGAGGAAGAATGAATATTGTCGAGATGGTCGATTCTCCCTAAAATGTACCGCGGATTCGATGTAATTCCCATCAGAATGTCTACATGGTTCTTCATGGAAACTGATTCAATTAATGGAAGAACAAAGGACAAAGAATAGCCCAGATACTTCTGGAGAAGGAAAGAAAGGAGGGAGACTTTCCCTACAAGGAATCAGGTTTTGCTAAGCAGCTAAGGTACATAGATAGCATGGAATTGGTGGAGGACCCAAGAGACAGATCAATGGCCTGAAATAGGGAGCACGTGTGTGTAGGGCGTTGCTCTGTGATAGAGGTAGCCTGGCAGCCAGTGGCTAAAGGAGGGACTGTTGGATCAGTGAAGCTGGAAAAAGATTATCCATATGGAAAAGATGACTTTGGACCCCTCCCTTACATACAAAAATCAGCTCTGGATAGATTAAGGACTTAAATGTCAAAAATAAAAATTGAAAACTCATAGTAAACAATATGGGGTGTATCTTTTCCTGTTTTGATTCATGTATCTTTAGCACGTGTTCTCCATACCTAGCTGGAGAAAAAGTGGCTTGGGGCAGAATTGGTGAGACCCTCAAATGCCTAAGCGATGGGGAGCCACTGAAGGTCTCTGAAGAGGAGCTCTTTGGGAGGCATGTGAGGTCGTGACGTGTGTGTGCCATCAGCTAGAGTGGGTGGCTCCTTCCAAGTCCCCAGGGATAGACATTTCCCCCAAAATACAGCAAGAGGAGCTGAGGCAAAATCCAAGCAGTATGTCTAATGCTGATTGAAAGAAACAGGATTAAGGCATCCTTTCAAAGGGAAAAGAGTCGTAAGTATGCCGTTGTCCTAAGAGGTCTTGAAAGAAATCTTTCATTATAGAATGCTGCTAAGATTTTTGCTGATGTTGATGGACAATTCGAGGTTTGCAGGTTTTTAGGGTGTCTTCTTTTCCTTCTACATTAAAGAAATCCTTGGTACAAGTAGATGAAAACCGGAAGGAGGGTAGAACCCAACAACCACGGAGATCGTCAGTGCCGACTTCTACGCGTTGCTCGGTCTCTGAAAACCTGCCCTCAAACAAGAGTTGATGTTTGATGTGTACCTGTTTATTTTAATGATTTGTCCTGTAATGAACCAGTCAGGAATGTGTGTGTTTTCAGCTATAGGAAATTCTGGGAGGGATTTCTTGGGAAGCTTGAGCAGAAGTGTTCTCTATAAAAAAGAACAGCCTCTTAATGCAAACCCTCCCTCTCCTGGGATGCCTTCAGCCTAGTATGTAAACACTCCCGAAGGTGACGAGGCCACATTTTGCTGCTTCTGTATTCCAGTGCCTTGTGGTAGACGTCCCAGCCAGCCTGGGCGGAAGTCTCCTCTGCCTCGGTAAAGCTGCTGATCTTGCTTCCCAGGCACGATTTTATCCTCTTTTGAGTTTTGGTTGCCTGCTACCTGCCACTAGAGTAAAGGATTTCCCCTTGACTTACTGGTGAATAGATAAATACAGCATATAAATAGTCACGAGAAACTGAGTGGTGGGCACTGCTGGTGGCCCCAGGAGCGCTTGGACACCTCAGAGCCTGTGCCTTGCCCCCTTGTGGGGATAGGCATGGCCATGGTGTGGGCTCCCATGGTCCAGGCTATGCCTTGGTGGCTCTGGGACCAAGATCCAGGATCCCCAGGGTCTAGGAATATCATCAGATCAAATCAGTCAGTATTTCCTAGGGACTTGTATAAGACACAGTTTTTATGTGAGCCTCAACTCTTCTCACAGACTGTTCTGAAACAGGAGTCTTACGCTGTTCTGTTCCCTGCATCCCATGGGATGTTCACAGTCTTGATCTAGGAAAATAATGGCAGTGACAGGGAGAAAGGGGCCTATCACACATCCAGGCTGCAAGGACCCCTTGTCCATTGGTTTTCATTCCTGCCATATGGTTCTCGGTGACGGAGGTAATCACAGGAACGTCAGGCAGAGTGTGCAGACACATGTGAAGTTGAACTAAATTCCCTGCTAAGTGACCTCTTTGAAAACTGTCATCTCTGTCATTCAGCAGCCATTTGTGTGACACGGGCAGTATTTTCCCCTTTCATCTCCTAATTATTGGCACTTTGATTGTCCCTGTGACAAGTCATCCTCTGAAGAGTGGGTGCCGGCTGCAATATGGGTGGTGCCTTCCTGGGACTGCCTCAGAGCCAGGTCTCCCTGCAAGTGCTGCTGCCGTCGGGGAGCTGCTTCCTGAAAGCCCACGCCCCTCGGCCCGCTTCTGCACAGGGCCGCTCTCTGCTCCCAGAGCAGGCCCGCTCTCCCCGCTGGAGCCACGCCCACTCTGAGCACCTGGGCTCAGGACTGCCCAGGAGGACCGCTTCAGAGCCCGTGGGCTTTTCCAGTTTGCATCAAGAATGCAAAGATTTGAGGGCTGGCATCTCGTGAGTCTTGCCCAGTACAGGATGTAAACAGATTTTATTCCAGCTTTGCAAAGTGTCTTAAGAAGAGTGGCACTTCAGAATTCTTTTTTGTGAAATAGTGCTTTATTTTTATGTTAACTTGCAGTTGCTCAGTCGTTACGTGACACCTGCTTATGCGTGATTCCAGCCTCCTAAACTTCTGCTGCTGATTGTAATCATCCGTACATGAAAATCATGAGTGATGATTTTCCTTAGAAACATAATTATAGCTTTTTTTTAAAAAGATTGGGACCTGAGCTAACAAGTGTTGCCAGTCGGTTTTTTTTGTTTTTTTTTTTTCTTCTTCTCCCCAAAGCCCCCCAGTGCACAGTTGTATATTCTGGTTGTGAGTGCCTCTGGTTGTGCTGTGTGGGACGCCGCCTCAGCATGGCCTGATGAGCGGTGCCATGTCCATGCCCAGGATCCGAACCAGCGAAACCCTGGGTGACCAAAGTGGAGCACGTGAACTTAACCACTCAGCCACGGCGCCGGCCCCCTGATTATATCTTAACAGAGGATTTCTGATCTGTGTTATCTGATGAACCAGCACTTACCTGGTTTCATAATCAGTTTGCACACCAGAAACTGAGGGGAAAGAAGAGCTCACGGAGGTTTCTCTGTACTGGTGCAGAGCCTGAGATAAACGCTCCTGGTCCACTGCTTCATGAAGGGGGTGCAGCCCGGAGAGCAGAGGGGAGGCGAGGCAGGAGAGGCAGGAGGTGGCCACTGTGTGGCCTTCTTGTGCCCGTAGGTCCGGCCCCCTGGAAGCCATACAAACTGCATCTCTAGTCGTCCCTCAGAGAGAAGAGAAATGAAAGAATTGTTCTACCAGTGTGCTTGTGTGGGTACCAAGCAATCTGATGGCACATTTTGGCTTCAGCAGGAAAACCCAAGGCAGCACTGGAGGCTCAGAGAGGGAGCATGAAGGGAGACACTAGCTGTGCCTTTGTGAAGGCCGCCAGAGCCCAGAGGGAGCTGGTGACCACAGGGCAGCAGGAAAGGTCAAGAGCATCTGAGCTGACCTGTTAGAAGTATCTGATTCAGAATGAGAATGTACATTTTCCACTTCTCATCCAGAGAATTCCAGCGTGACTAAACGTGAAGATGTGTCTGAATAACTAGGGGCCAGGGAGAGCTGAAATCGTTGTCTTAATTTCTATTCTGCTTTCTCTGTACCACTGCTGTTGTTTTCCTAGATTGTTACTGTGAACATCATATGAAGATGCTGTTAGCAGTTCAGTATAAAACTCTTTTTCTAGAAGTGTTGAATCTTAAATATACAAAGTGCTATATTTTTGTACACAACACAGGCCATAACTCTCTAGCTAGCCTGATGACACCCGGGGAAACAGTCACTAGTGCATGTTGGAGGTCCTTGTTTAGGGTCTAAGTGACAAGGAAGAGAGTAACTGTGACAGCAAGGCCAGGAGACCATGAGCGACCAGGGATCAGAGCCGATCCTCCCTGATAGTTTTGCTTTCTCAGTACCCTTCCCCGTTCCTGTCCTTCACAGCGCCACCCTCTTTCTCAGCAAAATAAATAAATAACCACAAATCAGCCTTATAAAATGTCATAAAAAGTGTGCATATCTGTGGCTTTTGTTTTTTCCATGCTCGAGTAGGATTCTGTATCCTTCTCTGTAAGCTAAGAGGATTGGATTGGATGGCCATCAGGATGCCTTCTAGTTGCAAAATTCTGTGCTCTATTTGAGATAAATCTAATATGCATTCAACATAAGTGAAGCTTTAGAGAAATGTGTGGACCTTGAAGGCTGCACAGCCTAAAAGAACCAAACCTTCAGGGCGCATGTGGCACTTTGATGGTTCTGAAGTCCACGTGAGACGTGGTTCCTTGCTGCTCTTCCGTGTCAGGGTGCCCATAGCTCAGTCTGATGCAGGTCCGTAGAGCAGGTCTTTGACTGAACCGTAGGAACCCGTGCTAACCCTCTGGTGCTCTGTCTGTGCTCCTGCCTCGGCGAAGTTGTTGCAACGGGCACCAGTGAAGAAAGAGCTCACAAGACGACGTGCGTGTATACCATTTTAGGAACAGTCTGATTCCCCTGAGTATGGATGCTGTTATGTTTTTACCAACTCTGTAATACAGACTATTTGAGTTACATACTTTTCTTCTCAGCCCTGAAGTCTGTAAGAACCAGCTCTGTGAAATATAGACTGTTTTGACTGTGCAGCCTTCATTATTAACAGAAGTTAGAAACAACCATGGACATATCTCTCCACTGGCTCTTCATTTCCACACCCACTTCTTAATGTACACGCAGACACAGCAGCACACACATCACGCGCTGCCTCTTCATCTCTACCGTCTCTCCATAGTCGTGGGGATTTGTGAGCTTGCGTCATAAAATGCCCAACAATGAGCAAAGAGCCTGCCAATTGCCATGGAAAATATGGCTCCCAGAAAAGCAGTTAATTGAGGCCAGCAGCAGATCCTGGATTTGCCTCCCTTGTCAGAGAAAGCTGTCAGGTCTCAGCGTCGCTGGCCATAACCTTCCTCCTTTGTGGTTGAAAGGCTGTTTGGTACCTCAGAATAAAAACTGAATCAGAGTTGGTGTCCTCATCCAGTGTGCAGTTCTCTTAGGAAGCAGAGCAAGAAACTTGGGACTGTGAATTAAGACTGGATTGTGTTCCTTCCTCCATTAGGCTTCTTAATGTGACTGTGAGTAAATCGCTGGACTTTCTGCAGGTCAGGCTCCACTGCGTAAACTGAAGGTTAATCACACTCTTCTGGAATCTGGGGCATAAAAGTGGCTTCCGATCCTCATGAGCCAGGCAGCTTATCATGACTTGTTGGGTGAGAAGGGGAGAGGCGTGCCCAGGAAGGATTGGGTATTTTTCCAAAGGAGCCTCATGTTGCTTACAAGGCAGAAGTTTCTTTTTCTTCCTCAGAGTGTTTCCCTGTCAAAATGCCAAAGTTCTGTGATGCTAGACTTTTTTTTCTTTTTTGGGGGGAAGATTAGCCCTGAGCTAACATCCACCACCAGTCCTCCTCTTTTTGCTGAGGAAGACTGGCCCTGAGCTAACATCCATGCCCATCTTCCTCTATTTTATATGTGGGATGCCTACCACAGCATGGCTTGAGGAGCGGTATGTAGGTCTGCACCCGGCATCTGAACCAGCAAACCCTGGGCTCCCAAAGCAGAGTGCTCAAACAATTACTACGCCACTGGGCCAGCCCTGATGGTAGACTTTTTAAAAGCTTAAAATGATACAGATGTTAACATCTTTAAAAGTTAGAATCTGCTAAGAAAATTATGTGTCAAAGATTATCAATACACCTCACTCAACAAAATAAATGTTAATGATTTCAATGAAATATTCAGCATTGAGATTTAACTGCCTGCAAAGTGGGCTGCTGTTGATTATTAACAGCTGACAAAAATTTTATGCTGTAGTTGTCACCCAGACTTTTGGAGAAAGATATAAATATAGATACAGACATAAATATATAAACACAGAGACCAGCGTATCCTTCAGTGAAGTATGTTCTTATTCAGCAGGGAAAGAAATATTTTTACGTGCTCCATGGTCATATTTTGCACAAAACAAAGCCAAGTTTCAAAGTAGTTTTGCAGTTAGCACAAAAATGCTGGTATTTGAAAATAGCAGCAGCCATTAGGCTACTTGACCGTGCTCTACAGCGGATAAAACAGACCTCCCAGTTCCATTCACGGAACGCAACAAGAGGCAGGACAGAATCCCAGGGCCTGTTGCATTTCTGCTCTGATGCCATACATTTTCTTGGGGAAACTGAGTCAGAGTTTCTTACCAAGGTGTACCCAGTGTGTGCTTTCCCTCTCTCGCTTTTCTTGATCTTTCCGTTGTGAAGTCAGCAAGCAGGTGGCCATTTGCAGGTAGATTTACTCGTGTTCTGAGTCGGCGAGAGTTAGCACAGCAGCAGTACTTTGGTGTAATTCCTCGTTTGCTCCTTGGCTGTACCCAGTCGTGGGAGAAGGCATTCCTTGGTGTTGACTACGTCAGTGGTTCCTCACCTCGGACCTAGTGAACGCCCATCCATTCACTGAAGATAAGACTTCACCAAATAACTGAAATCTCACATTTGTCCCCTTTTGAACTTGAATTACATAAATTCATGCGTTCTGAGTGACAGCTGAACTATCTCATCAATTACAAAATAATCAAGAGAGAATTGTTACCTCACAAACACGGGCCACTTTTCTAACAAAATCTTTCAAGACAGGGAGAGGAAAGGGGAGCAGTGAAAATAACTGGAAAGGGGTCCTTTGGGCTGAAAAGAGTCAGAAGCTCCTGCAGTCGATTATCATTGGCAAAGTACTAGGCACGCCCTGCTGTAGGATGTTTAACTTTCCGTAAAGTGGTATGAGTATAATTGATTCTTCGTAAGTACTTGCTGAATAAATAATTTTTGTAAACTGTCGTCTTTCCTAAAAGTGTCACAGCATTTTTATTTCCAAATTTAAAGCGAGTTTAGTGTACTTCTGCTTTAAGAGTTTTTTAAAATTTAAAAAGATTTTTTTAAGTTGGAAAATTAACACATACTTATTTTTAAAAATCCAAATAATGCAGAAAAATGTATAAAGTAAAAAGCAGAAGTGCCCGTCGGCGTCCCATTCCCCAGGGGGGACCACTGTTGACAGTCTGGTATGTGTCCTTCCAGCTCTTTTTCGTGCCGTGTGTGTGTGAGTTTTTTGGAAGAGTTAGACCAACACTGGGTCATAAAGACATATTGTTCTGAAGCCTGTTCTTTTCCCCACTTAATTCTAGTAATACACGATGAACAGCCTTCCATGTTAGTAAATGTTGCTGTAATTCATTATTTTTAAGGCATCACTGTGTAGATATAATTATTTCATTATTCTACTAATGACAATTTTCAGTTATAGACAATGTGGAAATGAACATTTCTGTCCATCTTTGGGCACCTTTCTGGTTTCAGTCGTGTTTCTGAAGCATGAATACCCAGTGGTGGCGTTGCTGTCTTATCAGTTTGGCTGTGAACCGCAGTCAAAGATCTTGTCTCTGTCATGCCTTTAAGCCTGAAGACCTGGTTCTTTGACTTCTGGCCTTGAAGGTCCCTGAAACAGTGGGTGCGCCTGGGAAGACAAGATCCTTAATTACCTTTTTGCCAGCACCAGTCTTATCTCCTTCTAAAGTTTTAACTGCTTAAGTTGAGAACAGAAGAAGTTGGCTTTTTCAAGTCCAGAAGGATCCCAATTATGGGATTGTCCATCAACTAGATTGCAGGCTGCAGGCTGCCAGCCTTAGCAGAGCTGTTTTTTCTTCCATCTCTTTGTGCCAACTTCTTAGTTCCGGCCTGAGTTGATCTCTCTCTCATAAGACTTTGCTGTAAGCTGCAAACAGCTGCAAACACCAATATTCTAAATTTCCCGAACTATTTCCATTACAGCTTCAGCTGCCACTGCCATGACCAGTGGCCACCACTAAGCAGGGCCACATTTTATATTCTGTTACCGTAGCATACCGCTTGGGAGGCCACAGGGAGAGAGGCTAACAATGCTGTTGGGGGGGTCCTCCCAAATGAGCTGAGTCTCCCAGCCTCTGACTCAAATTAATAGTGTCCCCTCCCCCAACACGTAACCCCTCGTGGGGGACCAGAAGCCTGGCTCGATTCTCTCCCCTCTGTGAGAACCTGTGCATTGAGACACACACCTCCTCTCCCAGGACCCGCAGCCCTCTGACTCATCCACAGTCGGGTAGAGAGAGTGGTGTCCTTGGATGAGAGCTGGCCCCCATGTTTCTTTGCCATTTGTGTTTGTTCTGTGGGTTGTCTGCTCACGCCCAGGCCCTTTGTCCTGTTGCACCGTTTGTGTTTCTCTCTGAGAGTCCTCTTTGTACACCTACCTGTTATTGAGTTACAGAGGATTTCATCCATTCTATCATTTGTCTTGTGAATACCTTTCAGATTATAGAAGTTCTGATGTGTGCTTGCGTTTAACTCTGTCAGTCTTTGTTTTATGGCTTTCTGGAGTGCCTTTGTTGATACTCATTGTTGTAATGTTGGTTACTTTGTTGTAATCACTGGAAAAAACCCTGGGTAGTTCTAAACCTTTTGAGGGTTACTGAAGCACATTAATTTTTAAAAGATTGTCATCTAAAAACCTGATTTTCCCACAGACCTACTCATTCCTTCCTTCATTCATCTGGTGTTTGCTGAGCCCCTGCTGTGTGCGGGCCAGCGGAGGCCCTGGGGAGTGGTTCTGGGGGGCCGTGGGGGGCACAGACGAGTCCCTGCCCTGGAACCACTCCAGAAAGTAAGGCAGGGTGAGGGGGCCTTAAAAAGCACCTCTCGCCCCTGTGCCGTCCACAGGTCTCCTTGTGCAAATGGCTGCTCCTCAGGAGATGTGGTGGAAAGGCCCTGAGATGCAGGGATCAAAGAGAAGCGGATGTCAGGGCCAGTGCACCGCCGACTCGGCGCAGGGTCCCCAGCACCCCCGGTGAGAGTTAGGAGGAAAGTTCCTCTGTATTGGCACCAGAACTCTTGCTCAGAATTCCTTTTCTTAAAGCAGCTTTCCACGCAAATGCTGAAAGCCAGCTCACGTATTTATAAGATCTCGCCATGCCCAAAATACTAAGTAAATTAAGTTAGCTTTTTATGTCTGTCAGATGGGGATAACTCATATTTTTAAGTACGCATTGACAAGACTGCTTTTAGATGACACTGCTTCCCTTCATGAAGCACATGTGTAATGTATTCTTAAGTCTCCAGCCGTTTGATTTAATATAATTCACTTTATAAGGCAACACTGCAAGCAACTTTAGACATTTGTCAAAAACAAACCACTGGTTTGAAACACCGCTTGAACCTCTGTGAATAGTGTTGAACAGACGCAGCCCTGCCCTCCTGAAGCTCATGGGCCCGTGTAAACACTCAGACCCCAGGATGAACCGTTCACAGCCAAGTGGCCTCTCAGCTTTACTGAAGTGGGAGTCAGCACGTTCGAGGAGGGTGGCGGTGGGGACAGAGTCACAGGCCCCTTCACCCCACAGTGACATTCTCGCCGTAAGTCATGTAATAAGCACATTCGTACCTAAGCCTCATTTCCCACTTCACAGCTGGTTTATGTAGCTAAGGAATTGTCCTTTTGTGTCATAGCTGTTAATAAATAAACATTGATTTGGAAGGAACTCTTCAAGGAAGCCTTCAGTATTTTACAGGATTACGTGTTTTTAAACTCTAAGTACAAATTAAACAAAATTTTGATTATTGTTTTCCCTGGTGGTGGGGTGATGGCAATGCAGAGTTGTGTGTGCAGACGTAGACCTATCGTGGAGAGCTTTACAGCACACGGCGCGAGCCTGCTTTTACCCCTCCAAATCTAATTAACCACATGTTCATTCCCCCAGATTTTTAAGTGCTAAATCCCACGTGAATGAACATTGCAGCATGGAAATAATTTAACTTTGTGACTCTGGAGAGTTAACTAAATAATTATGCTACTGCTATTAAATAGAATGTTATGAAATCATTAAAAAGTTACGGACGTCCGGTTCCTGTTCTGGTGCGTAAGGAGCTTGGCAGTTGTCACTCCACCCTAATAAGTAAAAAGCTGAACAGACTGAAAAATCAATGACGCTTCTTAGCCCTGCCAGGGAAGTGAGGTCACAGGGCAGAGTGTTGCCCCGACGCCTGGAGAGCCAAGCGGGACAGAGGGTCGCAGCTCAGCAGAGCAGAAACCCGTGAACTGAAACTCTGGGGGCCTGGCACCCAGATAGGAAAACCTACGCAGTAGTGATGAATTACTAGACGCTCAGTGTGGACAAGTCGGAGGGTTAGAAACTCCCGGCCCGTCTTGGTGAGCCCCCACACTCGAGAGTTCCGCTCCCTGGAGGTCTGCCAGGTCCTCTTAGTGAATATCAGACGAGAAATCTCCTGGCGCTTCCCACAAGGAGAGCAGGAAAGTAACCAGTTCGAAATAAGCCAGAGCATTCTGTTCTTCACAAGGCCTGCCCTCCGGAGTCCAACCTGGAGGGGTTTTGTGAGACCCTAACCAACCCACCCTCCCCACAGAGGCGGAGGCCCGAGGACTGTAGGGCAGTGAAACGGTTCTACGGGGCACTCGAATAGTGGCGCATGTCAGTATGCATGTATGCAAACTCGTAGACGGTCCAACGCCGAGAATGAAGCCTAATGTAAACTGTGGGCTTGGGGCGATGATGACATGTGTGGGTTAATCACTTGTAACAAACGTGCCACTCCAGCGAGTGACGTTGATACTGGGGGAGTCTGTGCGGGGTGAGGATAGGGGGCGTATGGGAAATCTCTGTACCTTTTACTCAGTTTGCTGTGAACCTAAAACTACTCTTAAAAATAAAGTCTATTTTTTAAAAAAGTTAATGGTGAGGAAGAAGATTTGTTAACCTAGGAAAATATTTACAATATAGTGTTAACTTTCAGTAATTATTAAACAATTTCTAGTCTTTGCTGTTGTTTCTCTCTCCCCCTGGACCTCCTCTGTCCTGTTCACGACTGTCTCCCAGCTCCTGGTACAGTGCCTGGCATGTAGCGTAAACAGCAGCAATAGCTGAACACTGGAATAGTCCATTTAATGCTGTGTGGGGTACTGCTCTCGATACTGTAGGTGTATTAACTCATTGAAACTTCACAACCCTTTAAATGTAAGTAAATGTAAATAAGTACTTATTCCCAGTGTACAAATGAAGAAACTAAGGCACAGGGAGATCAAGCAACTTGCCCAGATTCACACAGCTAGTAAGTGTCAGAGGTGGAATTTGAACCCAGGCAACAAGGTTCCAGAGTTTGTGCTTTTCACCACAAACTGACCCACCTTTCTTTAGAAGACAATCGACAAACATTTGTTGATTGGATTAATGAATCAGTGAAATGAAAAAGGAACCTTTAATACAGTATGTATTATTCATTTTTATTTTTAAAATATGTTCATGCAGGACCAGCCCAGTTCACAGTGGTTAAGTGCACACGTTCCGCTTTGGCACCCCAAGTTTCTTCGGTTTGGATCCCAGGTGTGGACCTACGCACCGCTTGGCAAGCCATGCTGTGACAGGCGTCCCACATATAAAGTAGAGGAAGATGGGCACAGGTGTTAGCTCAGGGCCAGTCTTCCTCAGCGAAAAAAGAGGAGGATTAGCAGCAGATGTTAGCTCAGGGCTAATCTTCCTCAAAAAAAAAAAGTTGATGCAAGGTACCCAAATATCCATCAACAATAGCACAGATAAAAGATTGTGGTCCAGTCCCACCATGGAATGTTATACAGCAGTGAGTAAAACCAAGTACAACTGCATGCAGCAGCGTATGTGATTCTCATAAATGTACGGCTGAGCGAAAGAAGTCAGACCCTAAGAGTCCCTCCTGTACTCTTCCGTTTATATTAAGGATAAAACAGGCAACAGTTACCTTCTCCCTAAGGTGGAAGTCAGAATGCTGGTAACGCTTGGCGGTGGTTCCTGGAACCAGCTAAGGAGGCTCAGGACTAGGGATGTCCTGTTTCTTCATCTGGTACTGGGTACATGGGTGTGCTCAGTTTGTGCAAGTTCTTTGAGCTGTACTCTTATGTGCACTTTTTGGTATGAAAATTCTACTTCAGTAAACATTTTTAAATGGCTAAGACAGATAGAAAAAAAACGGTTGAAAAGATGAATAAGAGGTTGAAAGTGTATTCGCCCAAATGTGAACAGTAGATATTTCTTGGACGCGGTGCTAAAAGTAGCTTTTAATTTCTTTTTTGAGGGTTCTTAGGTTTTCTAGATGTGATAAAATGATCACATACTCTCTATGTAATAAGATTGTTTTTTTTTTTTTGAGGAGCATTAGCCCTGAGCTAACATCTGCTGCCAATCCTCCTCTTTTTTTGCTGAGGAAGCCTGGCCCTGAGCTAGCATCCGTGCCCATCTTCCTCTACTTTATATGTGGGATGCCTACCGCAGCATGGCTTACCAAGCAGTGCCATGTCCGCACCTGGAATCTGAACCAGGGAACCCTGGGCCGCCAACGCGGAACGTGCGCACTTAACCGTTGCACCACTGGGCTGGCCTCTGTAATAAGATTTTTTTAATGCAGTAGAACAAACTTGGCCCTGAAGCAATGACCACCCCACAGCAGCACAAATACAGCATGTGTGTGTCGTCCCTGATGGTGACACAAGATGCCCACTTCATCAGTTGCCCTCCTGTCTCTAGCCCACGGTCTTTGGAGCTGTGTAGCATGTCTTGAGGAATTTGTGATTAATGTTTTGTGGGATTTTTGTGCTTTTGTTCCCTTTGCCAGGCTGAGCAGTCAAAAGAAGAGCAGAAGCACGGTTTGAACGCGGAGAAACTGATGAGGCAAGTCTCCAAGGACGTGTGCCGCCTCCGGGAACAGAGCCGGAAGGTGCCTCGGCAAGTGCAGTCCTTCAGGTAACGGGCCCCGCCCCGGGACGCTCTCGGGGTGTGCTCACGTGCTCTGACTTATGTAGGAGTCTACCGCGGAGTGCGCTGGGAGTTAACATCAGGATGTGAGGCATCGCATCCCTCCTCCCAGTTTGAGCGTAGGAGCCTCCATGCATTCCTTCCTGAGGTGCACACCCCGCTGGCACATCCTGGCCCCGTCAAGTCTGGTTCCCCAAGAAGCCCGGGGCCCCCAGCTCTGAGCGGCATTAGTACATCTCACTAAGGCTCGATGACCTACAGAAAAGTCACATATCTCCGAGATTTTGTTAGCCACTCGTGTGACAGACGTCCCTTGGGCCCCCATGAGCACGTGCTCCTCTCTCCCAGAGGCTCCATCCCGGGGATCTGGCAGGTGAGCAGACATCACCCTGCCACGTGGAGACAGCCCACTGAAGGTGTCAGGGCTCCTATGAGGGCAGGCAGGAGGGACCTTGACCCGGCAGGGCAGGCGTCGGGTCTGCAGAAGCTAGCCAGGGAAGGTGGTGAGAGAGGCAGCGTTTGCACCCTTGGTGGAAGCATGGGTGCGAGTTTTCAGGTGCTGGGGACGGTAGGTTTGGGAAGGACATCGAGGCAGGAGCGACCAGCGGACAGAGGTGCAGAGCCTTAGCGGTCAGCACTGAGCTCCGTGCATGTGGTAGAGCTGCTGGCAGGTGAGCTGGGCTCAGACCACACAAGGCCGGGCCTGCTCTGCTGAAGGTTCTCGACGGTGGTTTCAGATGGTGAGGGAGCCAACACAAAAACAAGTGATGGAGATACGTTTTATGTGGGGCCAACATTAGAAGCCTTGTGGAGGATGGGCCAGGGCAGAAACTGGAGAGGGGGAGCCGATGAAGTGATAGAGTGATGGGAGGGGTCGGTGGAGGGACAGTGGGAGCTGCGGAGTGCCGGCCCGAGGTGCCAGCATGGAGACGGGCGCTGGAGAGAGGAGCGGGTTTGTGGCGAGGGTGGTGAGGTCTGCTTTTGGCCAGAACAGGTTAACAATTCCAGTAGGACAGCCCAGGTAACTGTGGCCAGAAGACAAGGAGAAATAAAATCTAAAGCCAGGGTTAGAGGTCAGATGGGAGATAAAAACGGAAGTCTTCATCCTTCATGTGTTGGTTCCATCAACAGAAATGGGCCAGACATCCCAGGAAAGATGACCAGGAGAGGAGGCCCGGTGGGCGCTGACCACTGAGGGGCTCACAGCAAGAAAGGTGTTGGGGAGCGGCCGGAGGGGTAAGGGAGACCCAGGAGAGCGCATCCTGGAGCTGGAGGGAGAAGCACCCGGACACCCAGGAAAGAAGAGGAATGAAAAATATCCTCTGGACTGGGCGATCAGGAGGCATTGGCGACCATCCAGGGACTGTTGTAGTCACACGAGAGTAGGGCCACAGAAAAGGTTTTTCTGCTTGGTTTTTTCGTTTGTTTTGGTTTGTATTTGGATGGGGGTGGGTGTGGGTGTGGGTGTGTGGTATGTAGAGGAGTCTGTAGGCAGTTTTTAGGCTGAAGGAGAAGCCGAGGAGAGTGTTGAGATGTGTGGGGATGGCGTGCTGCGTGGTGGAGCAGTCATGGGCCCTGGTGCAGAGGGTGTGGCCCGAGGAAGAAGTGGGAGGTCAGCGCTGTACTGAATGAGTCCAGAGTGGAGGGAAGGGACGCCAAGGCATCCTGGGCCTCCGACTCTTTAATGTGACAGTTTATAGTAAAGAGTCGAGTTTTTCCTGCCTCCCTTCCACTGCAGAATCACTCTTGGAACTGTTCGAGAATGCTGCTCCTTGGGTTTTCAGAACTCCAGTGTGGGGAGAGGAATCTTTTTACGCCTTCGATGCTGTGGTCTCTTTGAGAGCAAGCAGCTCTCCAGCGTGGGAATCATAAAACCCCCAGCAGTTGCTAAAACCCAAAATAAAGATTTGCCTTAACATACAAACCCATTTATATGACCAGGCAGGTGGTAAAACTGAATGAGATGGACCAGTATAAGACAGACTGTCCTGGAAGTGTGGAGGCCCTTGGTCGCTGACCCTGGCCTCGGGGGTGAGGCAGCGGGGAGGGGTGGGGCCTGGGGTACTCCGCCTGAAGCGCAGCGCGAGTCCACCCTAGCTGCTTGTGTCACCTGGAATCAAGAGCCCGGTGTCTCCTGGTCTTCTGATTTGTCAAGGGAAGTTGGAAATCAGGAATTTTATGTGAAATATCTCAAATGTAGACACTGGCAGCTAATTCAGGTATTTCAAAAACACCATGGGAGCCAAAGAAACTCACTGCCAGGAAGTGTTCAGGCACGGGTCCCCAGTTTTCAGCTCTGCCTTATGGCCTTCAAGGACATCATGACCATGCTCACTTGCCTTTTCTAATTCCTATCTTTATCTTTTATGCAATTGAACCAATCGAAAGGATGCTGTACCACAAAAAATAACTCATTCCAATTTCCACAGTTTTTTCACTCTTCCTTTTCTTCTCTCTCCTTCCCTTGGTCTTTGGAGCACTGCCACCTCCATTCTGGCTTCTTACCCCACACTTCTCCTCACCTAGACTGTCCGTTTCTCAGAGCAGAGCCCATGCTGCATCCTCCCTTATGGCTACCGACGTGCGCCGCGTGGGTAACACGCCTCAGTAAATGTGTGCTGACGGGACACTGAACCACATGAAGGTTTCGTAGAAAAACACACATGTTGACCCTGCCTTTGGTAGCCATATAACCCTAAAACCATATTTTTTTTAACACTCTCCTAACCTCTGAGAGCCATTCTGCCCCTTTCTTTCTGAGCCTCCCCCTTTCAGGTCGTGTGTCCTTATCTCCGCCTCAGGATGCAGGATGGACTAACCTTTATGACAGGTTCCTCCTTTCCCTTCACTGGAGCCATGGTATCACCTGTCCAGTCACCCTTACCTTAGCGTCGTGTTGATTTCAAAGAATTTCCCAGTACCGTGTACTTTTCTGTGAGACAGTTTCTGTGAGAAACTATCCTGAGAAGTTTTGCGGGATCTTGGCCCTCTTGACTCCTCTACTGCCTGGTTTAGAACCCACCCGAACGGGCCCCCGGTGGTTTGGAACTGCCTTCCATTGGGCATCCTGGAAGGGAACTAACTGCCTTGGCCTGTAGGCGGGTTCCCGTCAGCCAGAGCTACCGTTCTGTCTGTCCACAGTAAAGAGGCGAAGGCGACCTTCAGTGTCACGGGGTTCTACCCAAGGAAAAGGTCTCCGAGCCGGGCTCATACAGGCTGCGCTGGCATTCTTGGGACTGTCTTTACGGTCACAGGTACTTTCTCCATCGTATTTCAGCGGGTTTATTTCTCACCCCTGACTCTAGGGAGAAGATTGCCTACTTCACCAGGGCCAAGATCAGCATCCCGTCCCTGCCGGCTGATGACGTATGATTACATTTACATTGCTGAAGAAATTATTTTTTCACTCGTTCATTTCTTAGGGAGGGCGAAAGACTGAACATTTGTTTTGTTTTTAGGGGTTTTGGTGGGTTTTTTTTTTGTAATATACATGTCAACTCTTAAAGAGCTTTTCTTTCACATCAGATTTTCAACATGTCAATTTGTAAAGCACCTTGAATGTAATTCTTGTATGTTTAAAAAAGACAAAAAAAATCAGATAACCAAAATGGGGTAATCTTGTACGCAAGTGTTGTACAGTATGTGTGTATGGCCAGTGGGCTTTATTTAGTGAAGATGGACTAGAGGCGGTCCCCAGTGTGTATCCCATGGAACCGAGTGTTGAGAGCAAGCTCGATTTAGCGGGAGGTGGTGCTCGCTTTTCCTGTGTGTTCTCATGAGCACACTGTGCAGATGGCAGTGGCGCCCTGTGCTGTTTTGTGCTCGAGAGCAGCTCGTGCAGTGTGAAGTTCAACATGAAGCATGAGCTTCAGTACAGAGCTCCCGGCCCACCTGAAACAGGTGCGGCGCTCATTTCTGTCACCTGTGTGGGAACGCTTTGCTTCCGTCAAACAGTTTCCTTTTTGTCCTTTTCTATTTGTCTAAAGAAAACAGAAACAAAATGCTGAGCGCAAGAATATAAGAATGCGAAGGAGCAATACTCCTGGCCTCACTGAAGTTCTTGTCATTTATGACACTGAGGGGAGGGAGATGCGAGGAGAATGCCAGTTACCCTGAAATACACTAAAACACTCATCAGATGAGCAGCTGCTGCTTCTAACTCAGCCTGACTTTGCACAAGCGTTCACATGTGAGTTTCTGGGTGGCACCAATACCGTTTCGTCCGAGGTGTGAGGATGGTGCCAACTAGAAGAATGTGGTGGCTGCCTCTGAGGACAAACTCCTGGAGATGCAGAGGGATTTGCATCAGCACTTATTTGGTGAAACCAGGAACAAAGGAAAGGCTATCTTGATTGAATCAAAGTTGCCAAAAATTTAAAAAGATACTTTATTAAACAGATTTCTGACATTTACTGGAAATTACTTTGCAGCTCTCATGTTTGGGGGATCCCAGCTATAATTTATGGTAAGGAATTGGGAGGCAAAGAAAGGAGTATGCCTGGGGAGATTATTAATTTCAAGTATAGGCTAAGTCATTGGTTTAAAAAACACCATTCTAGATGAACAAGTTTAGAGACATAAACAGACTCAAGTGTCCTCCAGTAGAATTTTAGCTTACCCGGCCCAGGCACTTCTTAAAGAAACAGGTCCCCAGTGTAGCTCTGCCAGCATAAAGGCTTCTAAAATAAGAAGTACTTATGCGATTTAAATCATACTTATTACTCAGTCTGTTTTACTGAAAGAGGCCGTTTTTGTTTGGCCATCTTATATAGCAAACTAAATCTTTTTTTTTAGAAATGCAAATATCATCTTAAAGGAAGTGGCCCCTTAAAAACACACACACACACACACACACACACACCCCCATGAGTTCTAAGACTAAGCTAGAACCGTCATTAGCAAGAATTTTTATTTTCTTCCAAGTAATTATATTTTGGAAAGTTCCTTTTATCAGAATCAAAATTCAAATTAAGCAATTTCTGAGCCTAGAACCTTAATTATTTTTTCCTAAGTGTCCCACCACTTATATACCAATGTCTTTGAAGCTGTAACTGGACGTGACACTATGAACAAACCCAGCCTCATGAAGTGACTGAGCGCAGTGCTTCAGGACGGCCCAGTTCATTCTATCAGAGGACTAAGGCAAACTAGAGGAAGAGTACCATTCATCCTGGTCAAGGTCAAATGTGAAAGAAGTTTATTTAATGTAGAGTTAAATGAAGGTCAGCTGTTTTCAGCTTCTTAGTTTGACCATGAAAATGTTTATAGAATTATGTGTAGTTGTACCGTACGATTTTATTTTCTTCATTTATTTATTTACGGTCTTATTTATGTTCTGTTTAATATATAGTTCGGTTCTGGCCATTTTAAATGTTTGACATAGAAGAGGCTATATTGGAATATTTACAGCTTTATAAATCTTCATCAGATTAGCTGTTAACTTTTTGTAATACAAAAAGTTTCAGACAAGTATAAAAGAATAAAATCTGTCTCAGGCTGGTAGTCAACAGTTGTGACCAAGATGCTTTTGGTTTTATTTTATAAAATTTGCTCATTTCTAACATGAGAGTCAAACATATTTTAATGTAATCCTTTTCCACACTTTAAAAATCAGCAATAGTGTTATGTATTTATAGGCAGCTTTTAACAATCCTGTCATATTTGTACTAACCCAAATGATTCACAGTGACAAAACATTTTAATAACTTGATCACAAAACCATATGGACAATACAAATTTTAATATTATAAATACTATTTTTTAAAGGTAGAATTTATTCTGCACAGGGTAAAAAGAATGTAATATTTAGTTCTCAAGTTTGAGTTATCAGTATGTTATTACAATTTTGTATATCAGAATCTAAGTGTTACAGGTACAAAAAGAATATTGCTAGCCAAAAGAACAACATTTAGCTGAATCTCTGTAGCATGCAAATCAAATAAATTTAAAATTTTTTTTTGCTATTACTTTATCTATATTGTATTAAATATCAAAAGCTCAGGACTGAACTAAATATTTAATCAGGTTAAATTCTGAATATGTTTCTGTTTTAATTTGTCTTGTTTGTAAAAGTATGCAAATACATCACATAGATTAACTTTGGTTTCTGCACTTTTCATGTGTTTGTGGGTGGAAAAATATTCAGTGGGTTTTTTTTTTTAAACAAAGACACATATTGCCTAATACTTTACCTCAGTGTCATTTATTGTTCAGTCAATTCCCCTGATTGGCGCAAACACAAGAGTTTATGTGAACCATGTACTGAGCAAATATAAAATCTTTCATGAAGAATTCCCCAAGCCAGCAGTTTATTGTGAATAGTTCTTGGTTGAACGCTATGCACTGCTGATAAAAAAAAGATGGAGTATTGTCGTTGTGCGAGTAAAACAAAAGGCTCCAGGATATGAGCTCTGTCATCCCACTGCCCAGACCAGCAGTGTGCTCAGCGGCCCTGGGCAGAGGTCCCCACAGGTTCTCTCCCACACACCCAGGTCCTGACCCGCAGCGCCCCCTGTGTCTGCTCCCCAGAGCCAGGGGCCGCCAGGGGTGGAGGGGGCGTTGGCCGTCTGCTGGAGAGCACAGGACCCAGAAGCCAAAGCACATCTGCATGGTAGATTTTTCATGAATCTTCCAGAACACAGGATTGCCCTCCTCTGCTTCTGACATAGTAAAGGCGGTGTGGGTGAATGTGGCTGACTTTTGGAAAAGGTTCCATGGAGGCACTGAAGTCTCCAATTAGAAATAAGATGATGTGTCCATGTCTCTCACTTCTCAAGCTTTCAAAGAGCCAGCAAATTTTTTTAGTATAATCAGATGTCATGCATTTTACATAAATATGCTGCAAGACTTTGGTTTTATGTAATAGGTGATCTT
The DNA here is from genome assembly GCF_041296235.1 of Equus asinus. NCBI lineage: Eukaryota > Metazoa > Chordata > Mammalia > Perissodactyla > Equidae > Equus > Equus asinus. The sequence goes on along the minus strand of NC_091816.1, from coordinate 25,545,559 downwards.
GAACAGTTGGAAGAAGTAAATGATTAGCAGTAACATTTCCAATTGCCAAAATGATTCATCTCTATGAATAACACCTTCAAAGATGTGTAAGTACTAATATAATGTTTTATTTACCAGTTCTGTGCAATCACTGGATCTTTTTTACAACTGAGGAAACTCATCCGCAGTAATGAGTATGATTACTATTAAGTCTTGATTGGCTTTGGTCTCAGAGTAGAAAAGTGGCTTACCATCTTAGAAAGAAATTATAGCTTAAGAAGCTAATGGCCACAGGAAAAAACACATTTTAGGAAATGAAAAGCATAGTGAATGGGTGACTTTGTAGCAAGAAATCCTACCACATCCAGAGTTGACACCTGAGGAGTGGACACCTCTGATCCCGCTGGCTTAGATTTCCAGGTGGGCGTTTTTCATCTCCAGGTGTTGATGGGGATATTGCATTTCTGCCACAGCATGGTGGCCCAAGGCTGGAGGAGCTTGGGTCGAGCAGGCTGCACAGTGGAGCAGACACCCTCCTAGGAGGAGAGAGAATCCAGCAAACCACCCGAGAAAGAGGGCTTCCCCGAACTCCCACCTGGGCACAATCTCTGGGATAGTCTCATCCCAGAACTCCCGGACGATCAGGTGGGCCACCCAGGAGACCGGCACGACGGTCGTGATGCCCGCCGTCCAGAACAGAAGTCCTCCCAGGATCAGCAGTCGCTTCTTGCAGGCTGGCTGTCTCTCTCCAATTCTCAAGCAGTCCAGTCCAAACCCCGAGACCAGCAGGCCCAGGAGCCCCAGCCCGTTTGACAGGAACATGAGAATCCTGGAGCCCCTGAGTTCGGCAGGCAAAGCCAGGAAGGAATCAAAGTCCTTGCACTGCATCCCCACTTCCTCCTGGATGACGCACGTTTGCCAGAGCCCCATGGTCCAGTTTTCCATTTCATTTAAGTCCAGGTTGAGGTTTTTCCATTGTGGCAGGTAGTTTGTAAGACAGGATAAAACCCATCCCAGCAAAGATAGTGAAAGTCCAGCTAATTGTGCCACGGTTCTAACTACTACAGCCATTGTCAAGTCCTGCGAGCTTTAGCCAAACTAACTCCTGCCTTTCGGTTGCTGTGAAAAGAAGTGTGACAGTGTCTTATCACCGGCGGAGCTCAGAAATATTTTTTCATTGTGTATATAGGAGGATTCTTGCCAGGGAAATAATGCTGCAAACCAGTAACGCCAAGGTGTGGCCAAGATCGTGTTCGTGTCCTGTGGGCGCAATTTTATAGGAAGCAGTTTGTCCCTGAAATAACATTAAGTCGTAATAATCCTCCTTTCATTGTTAACGTATAAATGGCTTTCTTGTTGTTCCCAACCTTCCTAAGGAGTGAAAGAATTGAGAAGCCTAAATGCAAAATGTTTAATTGACGGTTTTGGTTCCACTCCTACTGCTTTGTGTCTTACTAATTGCACCTGTCAAATTTTCATCTGTTAAAGTTCTCACATGTCAATACATATGTTTTGGTACTACTGAGTGTTACCATTTTTTAAAAAATACATTCAAGAAAAGTGTTACTTAATAAATAAAACCAAATAAATTGGTCTTCGCAGAAATCTCTCTAGACCTTAACTCAGGCCTGTTTTTCTTAATCCCTCTTAGGCTATGTATACCACGTCACATGAAGCAATATTGAGCTAACATCAAGTCTGTTTACCTAGTGCCTTTCTATCAAATTCATGCATATGCATAAACACTTACTTTTTCTTTGCTTAGATATGCCTCCTGTGCTGTGGGAAAGTTAGGCAATAGGCTTTTGTGGGTGAGAACCAGCCTCTCTGTTGGTTCATCACTAAAGTATATATCCCCATGCTTATAATTTTTAATTGAACAAGGGAGAATTTCTATTGGGGCACATGAACTGCAGAACCTGGATACCAGGCAGAATACTTTTGGAATTATCTTTTTTAAATATGAAGCTTTTGAAGGAAGAGACAAGAGGAAATTGGCCAGTATTTTTAATCTGAGAGTATCTTGATGTACCAAAAACTTTCAGCCTCATAAAATCCTGTCACATAGGGTGCCTAGTAATTTTCTGAACACAAACCACCTCTGTTCAAAGAAAACCAAAGTCATTGTTGTGTCAATAACACTCTGGGATAGGCTTAACATGTGGTTTTGCTAGTGTAGAATGCTTAAAAGATTTCAGATTGTTCATTTTTTTCTTTAGGAAACAAACTCATTATCATGTCCAGGTACCAACAAAAACAAAAAAGATTCTGATACAGAATTAACACATTAAAGCTTAGTACCAACTATATTGGATAACCATCACCACATTTTGATTTAAATAGCCAGATCAATGGATTATTTTTGCTCATACCTATGTAATGCTTACCGTAGTAAGTTTCTTTTAGGTACAAGATTTGCCTCTTCTCCAGATTTGGAGGGGAAGGGGGGGTGATCTTGGATAGAAAAGTAGTCGTTCGGTGAGAAATTGTGACCAGCACAGATTTAGTTACATAACAAAGACCCCTTTGTCATGTAGAGCCTACATCGCAGTTGATGTAGAAAGATGCGGCTCTCTGGTCTTGTCCAAGTCTTACACTTTAGGATCTGCAGTTCCATTTTCCAGGTATGGACTATGCATTTCTGCCACTGCATAGTGGCCCGAGGCTGGAGGAGCTGGGGTCGAGCAGGCTGCACAGTGGAGCAGACACCCTCCTAGGAGGAGAGAGAATCCAGCAAACCACCCGAGAAAGAGGGCTTCCCCGAACTCCCACCTGGGCACAATCTCTGGGATAGTCTCATCCCAGAACTCCCGGACGATCAGGTGGGCCACCCAGGAGACCGGCACGACGGTCGTGATGCCCGCCGTCCAGAACAGAAGTCCTCCCAGGATCAGCAGTCGCTTCTTGCAGGCTGGCTGTCTCTCTCCAATTCTCAAGCAGTCCAGTCCAAACCCCGAGACCAGCAGGCCCAGGAGCCCCAGCCCGTTTGACAGGAACATGAGAATCCTGGAGCCCCTGAGTTCGGCAGGCAAAGCCAGGAAGGAATCAAAGTCCTTGCACTGCATCCCCACTTCCTCCTGGATGACGCACGTTTGCCAGAGCCCCATGGTCCAGTTTTCCATTTCATTTAAGTCCAGGTTGAGGTTTTTCCAGTATGGCAAATAAGTTGTAATAATGGATAAAACCCATCCCAGCAAAGATAATGAAAGTCCAACGAATTGCATCACTACTCTGAAGACTAAAGCCATTGCAACAAATCTGAGGACTTCTGCCGCCCCTATAGGACAGCTGTCTTTTGTGGTTGACAGTAGTGTGACGATCTTGGTTCTATGCTGCCTGGAATATAAGCTTTGGTCATTAACTCTTTGGGCACTCTGAAATGCGTTTTTGTTCTTCTTGAATATAATGTTTCATGTAAAGGACGAAGAACGCTTAAAACTATGAGTTAGGCTTTCTGATAAGGATTTGATCTGTTACCTTCCAATTTGCTTGGTAAAATTATATCCCCAATGCTTGATGATTATAAGTCTAAAGATGAACAAAGAGGGCTCTATGACCCCTCACCCTAAAATACAACAGAAATCTTTGTGCTTCAATATGGATTAATTAGATTTTAAGTGGTGATAAAAGGCCAGCTCTTTCTACAACAGGACTTCATTGTAATAGCTGAATCTGAGATTTCAGAGATGCAAAACAAGACCCTGTAAAGAAAGGTAGACTGTTTCCCTATAATCTTTATTCTTCTCGGACTTCCTTAACCTACACAAGAGCCTGGCCCATGTTCTTGAGTGTCACAGGGACTTGGCTGGGACTTGGCAAAGACGTTTCCGTCAGATTCCTTTGAAAGGTAGAGGCTGGTTTGCTGGGTTAATTAAAAGGAGAAAGACGGAGGCCAGGCCCAGAGGTAGTAAGTGAGGAAGGGAGCTTCGCAGGAGCTCTGCGTTTCACGCTAAGATCTTCTCCATCCTTGTTAAGGACTTAGGGTACAGCTTGATTTCTTTGTATCTGGGAGGTGTGTTTTGGTCCAGAGCTGAGCTGTCTGCTGTTGTGTAAGCCATAGACAAAGCAGCACCTAGCATGAAGACTCCTGCCATTTCCAGACAAAAGGCCCTGGTTTGAAAACAATAGCCACAGTGGAGCTGATCTCTGAGATTGGATCTTGTTTGTTTTTTTTCATTTGGGCCACACCTTGAGAGCATGATCCGTCAGGGAATCCAGGCCCTCACAGGCCAGGACAAGAGGCCACCTGCTCTAGAGTCCCCGGGCTGCTCCCCAGGTTCTGCATGGTCCAGCTTCTCTCCACAGGGCCCCTGGGTGTCCAGCACCCACGGCCAAAAGGCAGGGTCTGACGGGCCTGCATGAGATAGAACAGGCAGGTTCCTAAAGTGGAGCCACTGACCTGGAAGAGTCGAGTGTCGACTGGTAAGAGGCATCGACTGCAAGAGAAGCAAAAAGATTATTTGGAGTCTCAAGAATTGCAATTTGGAAAATGGAGATTGAGTAGAAGCTCAGATGTGCTCCAGAGAAGACAAAGGAGACAGGATTTTATAGAGGCGAAAAGAAATAAATTATATAGGTGGTTTTGTAAGATTTGTGATTGATACCAGCAACAACTGTTACTTCTTGGCTTTATATGATCGGTTGCTAAGGCCATCTCTAAGGCAGAAAGTTCTTATCTATGGGAGTAAGCATGTTTCTTGGAAGGTCAAGATGATGGCAGTGAAGCACAGTTCAAAGGTTACATTCTGTCTGGGTAGAGATACACATAAGCCCCACTTCCCTAATGGCCTCCCAGCTCCATTTTAGAAGCCTTGACATATGTTACTCCATTTTGTTATCATCATCAGCATTTTCCCCTTTTGGTCAAGATCTTTTGGCAGAAAGCATCATGGATCACTGTTTTATTGACATATATATATCCCTCATCACCAGGATGGCTCATTCCTGGGAAGTCATGTCCCATGTAGGGGGACAGCAAGGTACTCAATCATCAGTAGGAGTAACGCAGTCAATGGCTTTGGCCACATCTGAGCAATAAGGAGGTGGTCAGGAAATGAGTCTGAGGTGATGAGGATCAAGGCTGCCCTAGGGCATCCTGCCTTACATACCGATCGACATTGTCCTCCTCCAGGAAGTATAGGACGTCCTGACCTGACTCTATCCAAAGTTATACGACCATCTGATAACCAGACCCCACCTGCACTGATACCATTTTAACGACTTTTTTACATAATCTTTCCTTTGTCTTGTAAAGAAGTAACTCACATACCTACGCCTTATAAATTTAGCCCTACCCTCAACCATTGCAGCTCTTCACTGCACGTGAGTTCCGTCCCCATGCTGCAGCTCTTCACTCCCCATGGGTCCTGTCCCCATGCTACTCCATGCTATTCTCTGAATAAAGGAGCACTACTACCAGACCTTGAGAGTCCAAGAAATCTTTCTTTTGATTCCTCAGCTCGCCAAGCCCGCCTCAATAGGCATAGTGTCTGTCTGGAAACAGTGTCAAGTCCTTTGTTCAGAGTTGCAAGATTGGTTGATCATCTCAAGTCACTGAGCAATCGTTATTCTGGAGGTAGAGACAGACAAACAGCATCAAGAAATGCAAACCATTAGTCACTTAAGGTGACAAAGATCATGCAAACCAGGACAATAATCATTAGTATTACTTGGAGCAGATCTAAGTGAGTAGTAGTATAAGTTTAAATTAAGTACACATAGCAAAATTCCAGTAATCAAAAACAATATTTAAAGTTCTGATCTGCTCCAAGCACCCATACCTGAAGGAAGGCAAGGAACCAGAGGGTGTCATTAAAAGACATTGGGCTGGAGAGATGCTATGCTGCTTTTATAATTTTTCCAAGTTCTGACTCAACTTCACCAGGAGAGTTGATCCAGGTACAGCAGGAGGTGTAGGCTGTGGCACAGATGCCGCCCTGTTCTGTAAGGAGATAATTGAGTGCCTGTTGATTATCTAATATAACCCTTGCTATGGAATCCAGGGATCATTGTTATTGAGCAAGGCTTGAGTGGTGGAATTTGCCAGGGTGGCTATGGTTAGGGATAAAATTTTTATCAACAGGTCATCATGGACAACATTAATCCAAGGAACAAAGTCTTTGGGAATGGTAATCAATGGAGAGTAGTTGAGGTGTAAAAAGGGGTTGCCAGGTTTCCCCTAGACCTATGAAATTGCAGTTGAGTTTTGTTTTGTTTTTTTAAAGATTGGCGCCTGAGCTAACAACTGTTGCCAATCTTCTTTTTTTTTTTTTTTTTTCCTGCTTTATCTCCCCAAACCCCCCTGTACATAGTTGTATATCTTAGTTGCAGGTCCCTCTAGCTGTGGGATGTGGGACGCTGCCTCAATGTGCCCTAATGAGTGGTGCCATGTCCGCACCCAGGATCCGAACCCTGGGCCGCCATAACAGAGCGCACGAACTTAACCACTCAGCCATGGAGCCAGCCCCGGGTTTTTTTTTTTTAACAAGAACTTTAAATGATATATGGTATCCTAAAAGGCATTGTCCTGCCATACACCAGCTGTCTAGACATTCATAAGCCCATGGTTCCCCATAGTAATCACACACAAAGGTGTACCCAAAAGGGGCATCTAATATGCAATGCCTTCTAGTTCTGTAGTAGTGTCAGTGGTCAGGAGCACTTGGAAAGGTCCTTTCCAATGGGACTTGAGGGCTGTCCTCGTCTGTTGATGCTTCCAGAATATAGTCACTGGGCTCTAGACCGTGACCAACAAGATCCTTTAAACTGGAACCTGGGAAAACTTCTTTAACCTGTCGATGATAGGCTGAGGCTAAGACATTATAACCTTACAATAGCTGGTCACGTTAGCACAAGACAACAAGGGGTCAGCAGAAGGTTGTGTACCAATAGACACTGATGTGCTGGTGATTATCTCGTCTGGAGTTAGTTTCTGTTTTCCAAAGAGGGAACTGTGAACAGTCAGCAGGACCAAAGGCAAAACTTTAGCCCAGGGGAGTTCCATCTACAGTATATAACAAAACCTCAAAGACAATAACAGGACTAGAATCGAATATCTACAAAGGTGTAAACATAATTTTTCTCTCCACAATTACCCTAATTTTTTTTACCTAAAATAATCACAGTAAAACTAATTTATTTATATTAAAAACTTGGCCTGATTATTTATACAAGTGAAAATCAGAATACTCACTGAGAGCCAGCCCTGATGGCTTAGTGGTTAGAGTTCAGCACCCTCTGCTTTGGCGGCCCAGGTTGAGTTCCTGGGCGTGTAACCATACCACTTGTCTGTCAGTAGCCATGCTGTGGTGGTGGCTCACATAAAAGAACTAGAAGGACCTACAACTAGAATATATAACTATGTAGTGGGGTTTTGGGAAGGGGAAAAAGAAAAGAGAGAGAAGATTGGCAACAGATGTTAGCTCAGAGCAAATCTTTCCCAGCAAAAAAAAAAAAAAGAATACTCACTGAGAGTTTTTGAATTCTGGAGGAATCAGGTAGGGAGAAAAAGTAAATGTTTCATCTTTGTTCACAAAGGTATATCTTACCTAATTGTTGACAGCTTAAAGGATTTCTTTAAATCTGGAAAAACAAAAAGTTAAACCATCTTTCTCAGCTCACATAGTCTCATGTAATTTAATATTTCCTCTACTTCAATCCAGTTTTTCCATTAGTGTTCTGAACTGTGCCTGATGATTGAGGATGATAGGAACAGTGACAATTTGAAGAAGGTGAAAGGTGTTTGGTAAGGTTTGTGTGTCTGTGCAGTGAAGTGGGTGCCTTGCTCACAGGCAACTGTGGAAGGTATATCCCAACTGGGAAATACATTTTTCTAACAGTTTCTTTGCCATCGTGAGGGCATTAGCTTTTCTGAGTAATCAAAGACTTGATAAAGACAAAATACAGAATCTTTGTTTCCTAGGCAGATTACATTAAAGGTAAAGGAACTTTGTTTATAATTTCTTATTAAGAGCAGACCAATAATCTGAGAAGCCTTTGTCCTTTAATAGAAAAACCAAATTCTAATTTTGTGCCAGTATACTTTTGATATTAGAATTTATTTTTAAATAAATTCATTTTGATCTTAGCTAGCTTGACCACACATCAAAATTTCTTTTTTTTTTTTAAAGATTGGCACCTGAGCTAACAACTGTTGCCAATCTTCTTTTTTTTTTTTTTTCTGCTTTTTCTCCCCAAATCCCCCCAGTACACAGCTGTATATTCTAGTTGTGGGTCCCTCTAGTTGTGGCATGTGGGACGTCGCCTCAACGTGGCCCGACAAGCGGTGCCATGTCCGCACCCAGGATCCAAACCAGTGAAACCCCAGGCCGCCAAAGTGGAGCATGCGAACTTAACCACTCAGCCACAGGGCCAGCCGCCAAAATTTCTTTTTTAAAGATTCCTTTTTCACAAACCTTCTACAACTTTCTATATCTTTTTAGATTTTGTCCTATCTCTTTGTTTCTTATTTTGGAACAATCATTTTATTTTAGGGCAAAATTACCTTCTTGTTTTACTTTAACAAAAATGCATCTTCATTCTTCATACCTTCTCTTACTGAAAACATATATCCTATTTTCCTTATCTACTTTTCATATACAGTTATCTATCTTCTCAATTTTAAAAACTTACAAAGTTTATCTAAAAGAGAAATGATGCAAGGCAGTTGTTACAGAATAATTACAGATTTTACTCTTGGAGGTTAGCATAATTGCCTATGCATTACATTAAATGAATATAAACTCTTCTATGTAATATAGTTATGTAATATAGTTAAAATAAACTGTACACTCTTAGGAAATTACAGTGTGAGATTCATTGGTGTCTACAGGTTCATCCTGACGTGGCTCTGCTAGACCAGGAGTGACAGGACAGGCAGAACAAGATCCCCACATTAATGCTGAAGAGAGTTGATCTAAGTTAAGTAGGCAGAATAAAATTTTGAAAGATAGAACAACTTCGAAACTAATGGCAGAGCTATAAATATCTGGGAAGCCACCACCAGAATTCTCAACCTTGCGAGTAATAAGGAATGGGGTAAGGTCTTTTAATAAAGGTTGTTGCCTGGTTGTAAATCTGAAAAGACTAAGCAACAAAGTGCGAGCCTGTCAGAGAGTGATTACAGCCTGGCCTGGAGGAGTTGGCACTGTCTGTGTGCAGGACAGAAAGGGTGGGTGCTCTTGTATTGGCCTCTCCATCTGGCTGCATGGACCTTTCTGTTGCTCAGTTTACTGTGATGTAAGAGGAGTGGCTTTCAAACATGTTGGATCATTCCACAGCAAGAAATATAGTGTATATTATGGTCCAGCATATACCTACATATATAAAACCATATATGTAACTGAAATAAAAATTTAATAAACTGACATGTATTTTCTTTTTTTAGTATATGCCATATATTCATTCTATCTTGCATGTTATGAAATTTTTCTTTGTATATAAATTTATAATAAATTTATATTTATTTTAGATAACATTAAAGATATGTATTATCCATTTACATTTTGATAAGTGTAGATACCATGTACGTTTTCTATTTAAATAAATGTTAATCATAATTTATCAATGGTCTGTGACCATAGTTTGAAAAATAAGGAGTTACAGGGGCCGGCCCAGTGGCACAGTGGTTAAGTTCGCACGTTCCACTTCGGTGGCCCAGGGTTCGCCGGTTCGGATCCCAGGTGCAGACATGGCACTGCTTGGCAAGCCATGCTGTGGCAGGTGTCCCACATATAAAGTAGAGGAAGATGGGCATGGATGTTAGCTCAGGGCCAGTCTTCCTCAGCAAAAAGAGGAGGATTGGCAGCAGATCTCAGCTCAGGGCTAATCTTCCTCAAAAAAAAAAAGAAAAAGAAGGAGTTACAGTAAATCCTTCCATAGTAGGAGATGTTCTCATGAGAGTCCATTGCTTCTCATCTTTCATATGGGCGCCTGCTGCTTTGCATGGACTCTTAGCGTCAAGGCAGCCCGTTCGCGTGGAGTTAATTTACACTTATTACTCTAAGTGTTGTGACGTTTTCTCTTTGGTTCATTTGGTATCCTCAGCTCTTCTTCCAACTTTCCTTTTTTTAACTGTTTGTAATCTTTGCTGTCCAGTGAAAACTAGGAAGCAGGCAATCATCAACTCTCTCATAAAGTAGCATCCTGTAGTAGATTAGCAAATCCATAAACACATTTCATAACTTCTAGAAGCATATTTCTCTTTACAGCAAACTTTTCAATGTGGCATAAAGCATATCTACTGATAACCCAAATATTGTTTGTCTCTCTGTAAAAAAAAGTAGAAAGCCAAAACTAGACAAACTTATGTTTAGCAGTGTCCCAGTATACCATCCTATCTGGAAATGATTTAGATATTCACTGAATATCTATTATTTAGTTTAACTTAGTATAAACTTTTATCTTATTTTACAATTATTTAAACACATTTTTAAGTTATGTTTGGATTAGACATTAAATAGTTAACCATCATCCAAGTCATTCTGCCTCCTGATAAATTCTGCAACAGAAACAGCAGACCAGTAAACCCAGGTAGAAAAAGTTGTATGTTTTCATTACATTCTCTATTGATAACTCTGAAGACATGCCTGTTTCTATTAAACCAGCAAATTTAAATTATCTTTTATCAAACATGATCTCAGATCACTTGAACTTGAAAAACATTTGGGTTAGTTTTTATTATACTTAGAAATAATTTATATATGCGCTTACTTCAAGTTAATTAAATAGAGTTCTTTAGAAATGAATTTTAGTAATACCATCCAGAGGTGGAAAACTATGACACGTATATACCATAAAAAGATATGTGAACAGACACGGAGATTTTATAGCTTTTATTTTACAAATTTCAGCCATGAATCAGATAGAGTAATACAAAGCTCACTACTTGGGAAAGAATGGTTGGATCCAAATTTTTTGCTTCTGGCCAATGGAAAAAGTTAAAGTTACCTGTTTAAAAGTTTATTTTTTGTTGTATTTTGGGGGTGGTTTTTGGGTTTTTTTTAAACTTCAGGCTTTCCTGATTGAGTTAGCCAGTTAGGCAATTGTTGGCTGTTATTTCCTTAGGTGTTTACATTCTAAAGACCTGGTAAAATTTACAACTTCAAAGGACAGAGAGAAAAATGCAAGTTTTTTTATTTGTCATAGGAGTTTTGGGGTAATTGTAATTTAAAACATTCCTTCAGTCTTAGGAATTGAATGTGGGTGAAGGAAGAGCAGAGACAGTGACAGTAGGGAAAGGAGTGTTGGCTGACTTTCCTACTTGCAAGCCTTTGAGAGAGGTCTGACTTGGCCTGAGTTAAGAATTAACAGCTTGCAGGAAAGCAACTTTTTCGTTGTTTCACTTAGAGGCCCCAAGACACCAATTAAAATAAGCTTCCCATTTGATTTGTTTAGTTTGATAACTTTTTCCAATTGAGCACACAAGCAAACCAATTTAGGAATTTCAAAGGGGCCCCATTTAGGCCAGTGAGACCTCAAATCATCCCAAGTAATGCGAATCTGGCAGGACAAAAATCTACATGTAGAAGGTCCGTATTCTTTACACAAAACCACCAGGAGGCCCAGAGTGGGGGCTGCCCTTCAGTGGTCCCCTTAGAAGATGGACTTCCCGTTCGTAAGTGCTCACCAAAGAAACAAAGGCCCAAGAAAGGAGTGAAGACAAATAGATGTTCCTTAACAAAGCCAACAACGAAAGGACAGGATGGCCAGAACTGGTATCAAAGGACACCCAAATAAAGAGTTTGAACCTCAACCAAAGAATGGAAGGTTCCAGCCCAGGAAGTCTTACCACTGGGAGCTGGAGCCACCAGGAGGAGACAATAATGCACACAACACTCTTTGCAGTTACCTTGCTCTTGTCCACGCAGTAACCCCAGAATCAGAGGTCAGTCGCTCTGAATCCCATGTCTCTGACACCATGTAATGTCATGAATAAGAGGCATAAACTGCAAGAGAAGCAAAACATTTATTTGAGGTCTCAAGAATTGCAATTCAGGATACACAGATTTGAGTAGAAACTCAAATGTGCTCCAAGGAAGACAAAGGAGACAGGAGTTTATAGAGGCAAAAAGAGAAATTATGTAGGTTGCTTTGTAAGATCTGTGATTGGTGCCTGCAACAACTGTTAATTCTTGGCTGTGCATGATCAGTTGTTGAGGCCATCTCCAAGGCAGAAAGTTCTTATCCACGGGAGTAAGCATATTTCTTGAAAGAAGGTCAGGATGACAGCGGTTCAAAGGGTGCATTCCATCTGGGTAGAGATGTGCATAAGCCCCACCACCCTAATGGCCTCCCAACTCTGTTTTAGAAGCCTTGACGTATGTTACTCCATTTTGTTGTCATTGTCTACACCAACCTGGTGAAACAGAACCCCTGCCCATCACATTTCAGCCTTTGAGTCTAGTCCAGGATCAGAGATCTTTTATGATGTCGCTCAACAGGAGATTGGAGAGACAGAACCCAATCCGGATGTATCCAAAGTAAGCACAAGAGTCAGGTTAGATGAACGGTGCTTTCTTCAGCATTTTCCATTATTTTATGTCAAAAAAAAAAACGAACTCTTTGTTAACTTTTACAAATTCTCAGAATCCCTTAGGATATATTGCTGTCCTCACTGTACAAAAATAAGAAGTTCCAGTTTGCACAAAGAATGGGGGTCCAGGGCCTCATCACTAGGAGATGGGATAATGGTGAGCTACAGCTTGCTGACCAGGAGGCAGTCAGGATGATGAAAGCGCTCGGGAGTGTGGGAACTGGAATTGGCCACCCCAAGATATGTCTCTTTGGCATGAAGATTATTTTGGGCTGGTTACTTTTTAAAAAACTGCAGACAGGAGAGAAACTCTGAAAAGCAGAGTTTACTTACCCTTTGTTAAGAAACATTTACATTGTAAAGGAAATCTCCATCTGTAAATGTGTCTCCCTCTCTGTGCAGGAAGAAGGGGGGATGACCTTATCTCTAGGAACTCTTATCAATGCAGAAGGCAAAGACTTAAATCTGCATAATAACCTGACCCTTGTTTACTGTACTTGTCTGGTAATCTCCCGTAACTGACTCCCCCCACCCCCAACATCCTCCTTTGTCTTTAGCTGAAGATGATATTTAACGTGGTGGCTTTAGCCATTTTGGGGAGTTGCTCAGTTTGCCTGAGCCTCTCCCACGTATACATGTTAGAAAGCTTTGTTTAATTTTCTCCTGTTATTCTGTCTCATGTGAATTTAATTCATTCTCCGGCCAGAAGAACCCAGAGTGGGTAAAGGAAATGTCTTCCTCCCCTACAGTTGCAATCATTAACAATTACAGGGAGATGATTCTGAATATTGCATTGAAACTTTTTTGAAGAAGAAGAGGAAACCCTGAGCCACCATCTGCCACCAATCGTCCTCCTTTTGCTGAGGAATCTCAGCCCTGAGCTAACATCCGTGCCCATCTTCCTATATTTTGTGTGGGACGCCTGCCACAGCATAGCTTGATAGGCGGTGTATAGGTCCACACCTAGGATTCGAACCAGCAAGCCTCAGGCTGCCAAAGTGGAGAGCACAAACTTAACTGCTACGCCACCAGGCTGCCAAAGTGGAGAGCACAAACTTAACTGCTACGCCACCAGGCCAGCCCCCAAAACTTTGCTTTAAAATGGAAGAGAATAGGCTGCTCTGTGAGGTAATGAGCTCTCCATCCCAAAGATGTTTAAAAAAGGGTAATTCTCAGGAGCCAGCCCATGGCCAAGTGGTTAAGTTCGCGTGCTCCACTTGGGCAGCCCAAGGTTTGTCAGTTCAGATTCTGGGAATGGCCCTACACACCACTCATCAAGCCATGCTGTGGCGGCATCCCACGTAGAAGAACTAGAATGACCTACAACTAGGATGTCCAACTATGTACTGGGGCTTTGGGGAGAAAAAAAAATACTATGAACTCACTAATCAGGACAAGACACTCTTGCCTTCACAACCCCCAGAGCACAAAGCCTTGACTCTCTTACATGTCCAACAAATATTTGTCTAGTAAATGGATAAGGTGGAGGCTTTGAAATGGTAGTGCATGTCAACACAGAATACCATCCTGGAAGTGCTGTGCCCATTTGCCGGTTACCTTTCGTGATGATGATGACGGGGCTGTCCTGATGATGATGGGGCTGTGCGTCTGAGCAGGACCAATGAACTTGAAAAGAAGTGAACTCAATCAACCACCTATAGCGGGATAGGAAATATTGACAAAGCATCATGTGTTAGCAGACAAGAGTGTCCTAGGCCAGAAGGGTGTCAAGACTGATGTATTCTAGGTTTTGGGAAAAGACAGGAAGGCTGCCAGTACACCAAAATCTTACAGGATGCCAGAGATGGATACTTTTTCTTTTCCTTGTTTTCATTATTTATATCTTCTAAATTTTCGACAAACTAGGTAGGATTCTCATCAGAAGAAAACGTAAATGTTATAAAAGATAAAAGATACCCTGCTGGACTAAGCTTTTTTCTTTTGTCAGATCATAATAACAGGTAACGATTATCAAATGCCTTCTACTTACCAGGCTCTGCTCTGAGGACTGGCACACATGTCATCTCATTGAATCCTCACGGTCGCCCAGTGGGGTGGGCACTGGCAGCAGCCCCATTTTGAGAAGACAGCACTAAAGCACAGAGGCAAGGAACTTGCCCACAGTCACAAGGTCATTTCTAGAACTTCAGACACAGGCGCCTAGACTCTTTTCCTAAAGCCCAGAAGTAGCCGGGGGCTAGGTCCCCTGAGGCTACACTTAGCACTCTTGTTCCAAGAAGAGCGTCTGATTCAGAACCACGTGAGGGGCTTATTCCAGCTTTTCTTTTTTTTTTTTTTGAGGAAGATTAGCCCTGTGCTAACATCTGCCACCATCTTCCTCTTTTTTTTTGTCAAGGAAGACTGGCCCTGAGCTAATATCTGTGCCCATCTTCCTCTACTTTTTATGTGGGATGCCTGCCACAGCATGGCTTGACAAGTGGTGTATAGGTCCACACCCAGGATCCAAACCCATGCACCCTGAGCCACTGAAGCGGAATGTGCACACTTAACTGTTGCGCCACTGGGCTGACCCCTATTCCAGCTTTTCTTTTGGGTTCCACACCCATGGTGTGCCAGAAAATGTTTGACAGCGGCTGTCGGGTTGTGGGAGCCCTGGTTTACAGCCTTTGCCAATTTCCATGGTGTAAATACTCCTGCCATGACCAATTTCAGGTTAGTAATGTGAAGTCACTGAATGTGGAGTTAGGAAGAGATGTGCGTAGCCCACCTTACATAGCATTTTTACTGTATGGATACAATAGATTTACACAATCTCAAGAGCATAGATAATAATAAAATGAATTAAAATAATTAGGAAGTGATAAGTTTTGAGTATTGATAAATAGTTTTGTTTTCAATATAATTTGATTGTAAGTTTCTGTAATTCCATTTTTAGTGATGGCTATGTTTAACAACTAACTCCCAAAATTCCTGAAAAATGAACACTTGGCTCTCTGGGGTCAGCGTGAGACAGCTCCAGCACGTCACCAGCCCAGATATTACAAATCAGAGTCTCTCAAGGGAGCTGGGGGGCAGCATCCTGCAAGTTAACGAGCTCCTGCAGGAATTCTCAGACATGCTGAAGCTCACCATTTGAGAACGCGGCCCCTTGGCTTTGTGGCAGGGAGCTCAGGGCTGACCCGTCAGAATCCTTGGTTGATCCCACCCCCACTGCAGCAGCCCAGCCCGTGGAGAAGGCAGGAGGACAGTGGTCCGGGTTTCGCCAGCCCCTTCCTACTCCATCTACCTCTTGATTTTCGCTCTTTTGCTCAAGGTGACTTCTCCAAAATATGGATGTAGTCCCTTATGCCATTCTGTTCCAGTCACCCAAACACCTGTGTGCCTCTCAGGCCTCCAAACATTTAGGACATCGGTAGTTAAAAAAATATATATATATGTATATATATATATATATATATATACACACACATATATATATATATAATTTTTAAATTCATAGCACTTCTCAATTACTTGAATGAATTGGTTTGATTTTATAATTGCCAGGCAGTCTATTAGTTGAGTGCCCCTGGGACTTTCCTCAAAGGGTTTTGGGGAGAAGCAAAAAGATCCATCCTTGCCCATGGAGTGAAAAAAAAAAAAGCTTGGGGGGGGGATCCTCAAGAGACTATAAGGAAAAATAGATCAACAAGTATAAACTAACACTGCTCTGCGAACTTAACAAATGGCACCTGGGTGTTTATACTTGCAGCATCCACCATCCTAAATTTCCTGCATCAGAGGATCTTTGGGGAGTCAGCATCAGAAAGTTATTCCCCTGGGCCTGACGTGTTGTTCGGGACCTTCTGGGGGAGAACGGACTGAAGCAGGAGGTGGGAGGGGTCCAGCCCAGCAGAGCATCTTGGATCTTGCTGTCAATGTTGCTGTCCTCCATCTCCCAGCCCAGAGAGGGGGTGTCTGAATATGCACCCCAAGAGGCATCGCCCACACATAATCACTCTGGTTTCTGAGTGACTCCAGGGTGGCCTTGCTCAGGCTCAGGCGATGGCATTTAAGAGAGGAAGTGGGGGAGCCCCAAACAATGTGAACTTGATCCCTCCTTGCGTGTGCTGGCGCGGAGGACTGTGTGGATTTCCAGCAGCGGGTCTGAAAGCTCTTTTCATAGCTGGGTGTGTGTGGGTGGAGTGTTTCTGAAAGATTACTTATCTGATGTTTGTGTCTTCTGAGGCCTTAGCTGAGATTGTATTCCAAGCTTTAAAAGGACTAACGCTAAAAAAATAATGTGAGATCTCAGGTCTGGATAGTGAAGGGGACATCCTTTTGTGCAGTGGTGATGGGACCAAGAGACAGAATAAAGTGTAATAATGATAACCAGTATTTATTGAGCACTTACTGTTTGCTAGGCATTAGGATCAGGGCTTTATCTGTGTTATCTTATCTTATCCTCTCAAGAACCCCATGATGTAGGCACCATTATTACCTCCATTTAACAGATAAGGCATCTGAGGCTTAAATCAGCCAATTAGCTTGCCCTCCATAGAGCAGAGAATTATACCTGAGCCCCTCAAACACCAAAGTCCAGCCCTTGATCACTTTATGCTGTAAAAGCGATCTTCGGCCATTGTCACAATCGCCTCTCCGTTTTGTCCAGAAGCTTCACCTGCTAACCCTCGGCATTCACTGAGCACAGGGCCTCCTCCTCGGACCAGAGTCAGGTGCTGAGGGCGTCGGACAGGCGCAGGCTGAGGCGGAGGAGGCTTATGCTGGTTCTGTGGCTGAAAAGTTCGCAACTGCACCAGCAAAGGGGCTTTCCAGGGAGGACCACGGGACTAGACACAGAGACACAGTCTCCACCCTCTCCACAAAAAGAAACGAAAAGCCCTCTCTCTCAGGATTAACTGCGTTCTTTTCTTTGTAAATCCTTTCTAGATATTAATCTAGGCTCACAACCCTTGCGGCTCATTTCCAGTTAACAGATGGGGAAATCATTGCAAACCGGCGACAGCCTTGCTGTGTCCTCTTGAGGAGACGAGTATCTAGAGACTCATGGGACCCCAGAGGCAGCCGCCACCTCGGACATCACAGCGCCTTCATTTCATCGGGAGCTGAGGCCTGAAGAACGGATGCACCTGGTTAGGACCAGGGTCAAAGCTAAGACCTGGCCCCCAGGCTCAGATTCCGGGGCTCTGTCCCCTCTACCATGCTGCTGGGTGCTGGCAGGAATGCACAGCCCCAGCTGGTGCCCCGGCCATCAGAGTATTTGATTTGTCTTCTCTCCAGAAGAGAGAACAGATTCCATGCCGACATTCACGGAGCACCTGCCACGCACTGGAAACTGGGCAAGGAGCTGGGGGAGGGGCAGAAGGGAGGTGGGAGAGCATGACTCCAGGTAGAGGGGACAGGAGCAAAGGCAGGGCCATAGGTGGTGCCCAATCTGGGACCGCCGTGGCCCCTGTGAAGCCTGGCAAGCAGCCAGAGGGAGGATGAGCTGGACAGGGGGTTGACAGGAGGTGACACTGGAAAAATAGGCTGGGGTCACAGTTATTCGACAGATCTTCATTGAGCAGCTACTGTGTGAGAGGCGCTGTGCTGGGCCCTGGGGTTAGAGAGGTGACCCAGAAACATACAGTCCTTGCCCTTTGGACAGGGAGAGATAATAAGCCAGTGAAAGGGAAGGAACAGAATTATGGCAGATTCTGATAAGACAACGTGAAAATAACATGGGAGCCAAGAACTAACAGATGAGAAAGTCAACCAAACAGAGACGTGGAGGGGCCATTCTAGGCAGAGGGAAGGTGAGCGCAAAGCCTGATGGGAACATGCCTGACGTGTTTCAGGAGCCAAGCAAAGGCAGTGTGGCAGGAGACCTGTGAGCAAGGTGAAGTGGGGCCCAGAGGAGCCCAGGGAGGCCCGGAGGTTGTGGAGGTTGTGGTTGGGTTTGTTTCACTGTAATTGTTTCCCTTTGCTGCAGCCTGGAGAACTGACATGATCCATTGTGCATTTCTAAACAATTTCTTTGGCTATTAGAAGGCATAGATAGGGCAGGGGTTCTTGCAGTGGAGATGATGTTGCTCAGTCTGAGCAGGGATTAGTGGAGATGGTGAAAAATGGGAGAATTCTGGGTGCGTTCTCTGAAGGTTGAGTGGGCGGGACCTGCTGGTGGCTGTGGGGGACGAGGAACAGACAGTGACACTCAGGATTTGCATTATCCTCTGGGTGACTGATGGTAACGTGCTGAAATGGGAAAGACTGAAAAGAGAAGGGAGAGAAGAACCAAGAGACCTCTTGGGATGCATTACATTTGAGATCCTAGTAGTCATCGCATAGGGATGCTGAGTAGATGGTGGGATAAGTGCATCTGGTGCTCAGAGACCTGAACTGGAAACTAAATTAGGAGTCATGAGCCTTCAGATGGTATTTAAAGGCATGGACAAGTGACAAGCACAAGCACTAAGGGATTATGAGGGGAGACGAGAACTCATAAGGAAGCTCTGAGGAGCGCCATCATCTTGGAGAGGGGTAGAGGAGATGAGCCAGCCCTCGTGGTCCAGTGGTTAAGATTCTTTGCTCTCACAGCCACAACCCGGGTTCCTTTCCTGGTCAGGGAACCACACTACCGGTCTGTTAGTTGTCATACAGTGGCGGCTGCATGTTGCTGTCATGCTGAAAGCTGTGCCACCAGTATTTCAAACACCGGTAGGGTCACCCGTGGTGGACAGACAAGTTTCAGTGGAGTTTCTAGACTAGACAGACTAGGAAGGAGGACCTCGCCACCCACTTTTGAAAAAAAAATTGGCCATGAAACTCCTAAGGGGAGCAGAGCAACGTTCAGCTCCACTGCATGCGGAGTCTCTAGGAGTCAGAAGAGGTGATGCACCACCAACAAGAGGAGGATGAGCCAGCAAAGGTGACCGAGAGAGAAGCACTGGCGGAAAATCAGACGTGGAGGTGCAGCCGCTGGGAAAGGAGAATGTTTCCAGCCTGGCGGCGAGACCAGCTTGCTTAATGCTGCTGAGAGGTGGTCAGAGGAGCACAGAGGAGACTCCTCTGTAGGGCAGGCCTGACCTTGTATTTCCTGTGAAGGAATGTGCACCCCTTTGTGCAAGGAAGCGGGAGCTAAGAATGATTTGAAGCGAGAGATTGACATTATCAGGTTTGAGTGAGAATGAGCTGGAGGGAGAGAGACCAGTTAGAAGGCTCTTCAGTAGTGAAAGCAAAGCCATTGAAAATGGAGAGGGAGGAAGAAATAGCGAAGGTAGAACCTCTAGAACCAGTGACCCGAAAGATGGAGAGGAAGAGATGTCGATACTAATATACAGGCTGTGACATCCTTGACCCAGATGGGCACCTGAGGAGCAGCAGGAGGGGACAGGTGGGAGGGTGGGGGCAGGTGGAACTGAGCTCCATCTTGGACATGTTGTGTTCAAGTTGTCTGTGGTACATCCCTGTAGCTTTATGGGTCTTGTGCTGGGGGAGAAGCTGTGGCTGGAGATGGAGTGTCGAGAAAGATCAGAGAACAGTAGTTGAAGCCCTGGGCTGGGAGAAGATTACTCACAGAGAAGATGAAAGACAAGAAAAGCAGAGGCTCACTAAAACGAGAGCCCCCACCCCCGTAGACACAACACACAGGACTCCTCAGGCTTCTAAACAGATTTATAGGATTGTTGGGGCTGCCATCACTAAGAGCAGTGCCTCTGAGAGCTACTTACGACCTTTCGGATCGTGTGGCTGGCTTTCTGGAAACCTGGGTGTGGACTCCTGCTGACAAGTTCCTGGGTTCGCTCACCAACGTTTGGGGCTCCACATGATCGGCGTCCCCCAACCTTAGGGAGCTCTGGACGTCGTGAACAGAGTGGGTCTGGTCCTGTGTTCCAGAATGACTTTGAAGTAAACATCAGCCTATGGACTCTGGGAACACGGCAGCCCCGGCCAGGAGTTGGGAAACTGAGGAATTTCTGGGAAGGAAACATAAAATGTGAATTTGCATCGCTGCCTGTGTCAAGTTTGCCTGGGGCTATTAGATCTGCACCACCGTGTTGCACAACTAGGGGTGGGGTGGGGGGCTCCATTTACATAGAATGCAATGGAAGTGCCGCTCCCTAGAATTGGGAAGACAAGTAGGCCTGTCAATTCTGTTCCTTCTCTTTAAACACAAGACAGATTATAGAAAACTGAAAGAGTTATTGGTCACTCATTCAACGGGTGTTTAATGATCATCTACTGCTAGCCCCAGGGCCCTGGGTGGATGGGGTGAACAAAAGGAGTTGTGGTCCATGTCCTCGTGGTGCTTGGAGTCTAATAAATTTTGGCTGGAAATACATATTCAGTGCCTACCTAGACCCCCCTATGGAAAAGCAATCAAATGAGTTAAGTACCTACAAGCATCCATGTCTGGTCCTGGGCTTCTGGAAACTGTGACCCCCCAGCCTGGCAGGGTTACCACACTCAGACCTGAGCAAGAGAAAGGCGGCAAATCGCCCCCACAAGGCAGGCGGCCCCTGAGACGGCAGCGGAGGAAGGCCCTTCTCAGCTCAGGAGGGCCTTGGGCAGCTGGGGCAGGGAGAGCTCTGCTTCAATCGTGCCTGACCCCCCCAAATCTCAAGGAGCATGGAGCAAAGTGGAGGAACTCAGGTCACATGCTTATAGAACTTTCCAGAACAGTGAGCCTTCCTGGAGACCCATCTTAGCAGCGGGCTGTGTCTCAGAGACTCCAGAGCCCGCCAGGAGAGCTGGAGGACACGTAGTTCCAACCCAAAGCCGCGCACATTCCTGCCCAGCCCAAGAGGGCGGAGTCTGGGCTGGAGCGAGGGTCTGGGGGCGGGGCTGCACCTGGGCCTTCCCATCAGAGCTCGTTGCTGCTGCCAGCCACACAGGGCTCCCCAACACAAGGCTCTTTGTTCTCTCGACAGGTTGCTCCCTTCCGGTTTCCCGAAAACAGTGTGCTAGGGGGGTCTGAAAGAGATTTCTCTCATAAATCCCCTTGCAAAGGAAATCCTTGAATGCTAGGGATATTTCTTGTCGTGGCCTTTCTTCCATAAACTCCTTGTTATTTGTTAACACACCTGCTCCGCCTCAGAGGCTGCTACCAAAAGCAGCCACAACTCCACCGGGTGTGGAGCCCAGCAGAATAAAGCTGGCCTGGCCAGTTCCCAAAGGAGACACTATTTCGACCCAGTCAATATAAAAGGCCTTTGAAAATCACCACCTAACACTCCCCAAAATGGTTATATTTCAGAATTATGGTGTGGATTTCCCCCCCAAGAGACTTTTCTATAAATCAAAGATTTATTTAAAGGAAATTGAAGAGTTTGGACTCTGGAATCGGAAAGGCCTGGGTTCAAATTTTAATCTGCTTCTTACACCTGTGTGACCTGAGACAATTTACTTCCCTCCTCTGAGCTCCAGTCTGCTAATCTGAAAAACAGTGATCATCATAACAATCCACCAACATTGCCGAGGTGCCCGTGAGGAGTGGGGACGATGACGGAAATCTCACGGCACAAAGATGGCTCTAGGGAAATGAGTTACTGTTTTTATCTTGTGTTTTGTCTTTCAAAGCCACCTGCAGAGACTGATGGGAACATGCATTTCTTCTGTGGCCGGGTTATATGTTATTGTACACTGGCCAAAACAGATGCCCTTTTCCAAGGTCTTTATACAACTGGATTCTTTTCAAACTGGGGTTTGTGCCATCGGAAAAGGCTTGGCAGGCAGGGTTGGCTGGGCTGGCCTGCCCAGGAAACTTGTTCTTTCTCCTCAGACACGAGTGAATGGTTCTCTCACAGGGCCACTCCTCTCTCACGCTGTGCCATCCGTG
The DNA here is from genome assembly GCF_041296235.1 of Equus asinus. Classification (NCBI taxonomy): domain Eukaryota; kingdom Metazoa; phylum Chordata; class Mammalia; order Perissodactyla; family Equidae; genus Equus; species Equus asinus. Next base: position 25,523,270 of record NC_091816.1, on the reverse strand, counting down.
GCAGTTTTGTGTGACTGTCTCACTTGCCTTCAGATTAAAAGGATGAGATACCCCAGTGATCGACTGTGGTTTCTGTGGTCACCAGCCCACCTGCTTGACCTGTGCCTGAGGCTGGGAGGCTGGATCCAGAGTCAACGTTTCTTTCCAAGTTTTCTTGGGATCCTGCTTTGGGAGAAGGGCTCTAGATATTATTGGCACAAAGATTTCCGTCAGCCTTAGCTGGAAGGAAAACTTCCCTTCTAAGAGGAGAAAAGTTGACTAAAGAAATTATAAATGTGAACTGCTTTGCATCTGCCCTGAATATTTTTATCCACCCATCCACCCACTCATCCATCCATCATCCATTCATCTACCCATCCATCTGCCCATCCATCCACCCATCTACCCATTCCTTCCTGCACCAGGTATCCCCATGTTGAGTGTCTATAATAAGCATGTGAGGCATGTGAGGCACAGGGGATCAGAGATGGAGAAGAGGGGTCCTTACTGTCAGGTAGCTCACAGACCATCCAGGGAGAAGGACAAGCAAAGAAGTGATTAAATGCCGTGTGATAAGTGTGGAGCAAGGGAATGAGAGAGAAAGAGGTGAATGGTAAGGGTCCCGTATGCTGGGGCTGCACAGTTAGGAGGTTTCCCAGAGCCGATGACGTTTCAGGTCCACGCAAAGCACAGTGGGAGCCAACAGGTAGAGGGGAGGAAGAGGCAGCCCAGGCAGAAGGACCAGAATGTGTGAAGCCCAGAGAGGCTGGCGGTCACCCCTGATTCCCAGGTTGTGGAGGCCGGTGGCAGCCACCAGGGGAGAGCTGGGCTCAGGGCTTCCAAATCTTTGAGCCACTGACCCTTTGTGTGGTTGCATGAGGCCTATGGATTCCTTTTCAGAATAATATTTTAAATGCATAAAACAAAATAAAAAGGTAAAATACACAGGCTGACAAAGGAAGCCAATTACACTGAAATACAGTAATCAAAATATTTTTTAAAATAACAATGATGTGCTTCTTTATTAACACATTAAACAGGAAGACCCAGCAGAGGGACCACACGTACCATAGTTTCCGAATGGGGGTAAGAGTAATGAGTCCAGCATGTCTGCGCCAACGGCAATATCACATGAAAATATCTGTGGTTCCATTGGTGTCCAACTACTGCTACAACTAGACTACCATGGTTTGTTGCTCACCTTTATAATTAAAGGAAATGCTAAATTTCAGTTAGATGTTAGTAGAAAATGTCATTTTTCCCATTTCCAAGAACCCCTTTCTTGGAGTTCATGGACTCCAAGTGAACACACACCCGACCCAGCTCAATTGCTCCTCACGCCCCGCCTCCCCCAGCCACTCCAGATTCATACGTATTTGTTGATGTTCATTGTCCTTCTCTCCTTACTAGAAGGTGAGCTCCCTGTGGGCAGAGTCCATCTGCCTTTTCGCCTCTGTACCTCCAGAGCCTGTCCGAGGCAAGTCTCTGCATATAGTAAATGCTTGTTGAATGAATGAGTCATGTCACACTAGGGATTTTAGACTTTGGAAAGGGATTGTGGGGTGGAGGTTGGAGTGGCATGATGAGAATCATCTGTGGGCGGATACAGAGATGGGTCAAACACAGTTCTGGTCACCATGGTCCAGTGTGACAAGAGTAAGGAAGAAGAAAGCGCAAGATGCCATGGGAACAGAGAACAGCTCCTAACTCAGAATGGGAGGTCAGGAAAGAGCTTCTTAGAAAAGATGATGTCTAACTGATAGGTATTAGCAAGTGCAATGAGATGCAGGCAGATATCCAGGCAGAGGAAACAGCAGGTCTGGAGCCTGGGAGTCAAGAAACCCCCTAGGGTATCAATGGCTCTCCAGTTGGGATCATCTTGGGCTGACCCTGAGAATGTCCACAGTCAAAAATGTGCCCCAGAACTGAAGCAGCCTCCTGTGGGGGGCCACCCAAAGGAGTGTCATGTGGATTAGTCCAGCTCAGTCAGCTGGACCGGCTCTAGGTCGGGAGGAAAGTTATCGTTTGCTGGAGGGGAGACGTTGTTGGATATCGTAGGGCCTCAGCCTCAGCACGCAGATAGGGTGGAATTTCTCCTTTTGCAATTGGGGAGAAGCAGGGACAGAGCAGAGCTCCCAGTCCTGTGTGGTTTGCCAGAGTAGCCGTCCACGACCAACAGGACTCCACAATGCACGCTTTCACGAAAACCAAACTTGTCACACTAACCCCAGCCATCTTCTGGAAAGGGGAGTAAGGAGGGTCTCTTAAGGGAGATTTTGCAGGTCTGGACTAACATAAAGAATTCTTGGAGTCCACCCTCAGGGACAGAATACGCGGAGTCTGCATTCATGGAGCACCAGCTGTGTGCCACACACGTGTGGTACCAGACTCCTTCCCGTCACTTATGTGGAAGAGAAACAACAACTGTGCCTGGCAGGGCTGCCACTTGGTTGACCCCCTCATTCTCCCCTTGGTGTCGCTTGCTGCATTCCTTCATGCTGGGACCCTGCACAGACCTGTGGACATCTGGCTCCATACCAAGCTGATGGATTTCAAACCCCCCGCCGTGACAGAAATGTCGCTTAACACGATCTCCCATCTATTAAACTAGCACAATTTTTTTTTTTTTTAAGAATAAAGCACAATGCTGGCAAGACTTTAAGGAAATAAGTGCAGTCATACACTGCTGGTGGCTCTTTAGAGTGGTTCTTCTCTTTCTTGAGAAAAATTGGACAATATGTAACAGGAGCTACAGAACTGTTTGACCCAGTCATTCCACTTCTGGGAATCTGCCACAAGAAAATAATTCCAAAGGAAAAAACCTAATATGTATAAATACATACGCAGCAGCTGCAATTTAACACAGTATAAAACTGGAAACAAGCCAGACACACACAATAGGGGAAATGGCTAAGCAATTTCTGCAGTGATGCGAAATACTCCACGGCCCTTAACGATGACAAGTGCATGGACCACATCAGTGCATTCAGATCTGGATATTTAAGCAATGATAAAGTGAAAGAGCAGCATGCACAGGCTGAGGGTAACTCTATTTTTTAAAGTACATAAGTATTCCCTAAATGTTACCAGATAGCCTAAAAGGAAGTAAGTTTAATTTAAATGTTTATTGGGTCCTTTCTTTGTATCACTGCTCGAGTTCATCATTTACAAAGCATATTTTTAAAAAGTAGATGTAGGGGCCAGCCCTGTGGCTGAGTTGCTAAGTTCAAGTGCTCCACTTCGGCGGCCCAGGCTTTCACCAGTTCAGATCCTGGGCACAGACCTAGCATCACTCATTGAGCCATGCTGAGGTGGCGTCCCACATGGTACAACTAGAAGGAGCCACAACTAAAATATACAACTATGTACTGGAGGGCTTTGGGGAGAAGAAGGAAAAATTAAAAAATCTTTAAAAATTAAAAATAAATACATAAGAAGTAGATATGCAGGATCTCTTTAGAAAGAAAACCACCGAAACCTGGGAGCCAGGGAGCCCTGCGGCCATGGCCAGCGGCCGCACTGTCAGAACATCAGGCTGCTGTTCCCAATGCCGCTTCATCTCTGACTCATGCTTGCACACCTGCCTCAGACAATTCTTCAAGCATCTCTTTTCTCTGAGCACTGTGGGAACTCAGTGCAAAGGAAGCCACTTGTCTCATTTCTGCTTCACGTGGTGCCTGGCAGGAATTGACCAGAAGGTAGCAGAAAATCTTCAGTTTGATTTAGAATGCCAAGATGTCCTCTTCTCCCCCAGGACCCTTGGTCTGGCTGGGCTGGCACCTGCTGCGCTGGAATGCAAAGAAGTTACGCACAAGGACGTGAAGGAGCAACCACCTACTTAGTAGGATCTTTAGGGTCTAACAACTAAGAAGTTTATGAGCACTGATCCTGGTGCAAACTGGGGCTTTCAGGAAATAGCCCCCACCAGTCCTCCAGGCCACTGGGCGGCTCCAGCTCTGAGTCAGCCTAAGTCTCAGCTCACAGTAACATGGAGATAATAATTCTCTCTTCCTGGGTTGCTGTAGGCATTCGATGAAATAACGTATGTGAAGCACCAGTCACAATTAGGCATCACGCAATGGTAGTCTGTTGTATGTTAGGTGTGTAGCTGATACCACCTTCAGTTTAATTCATGCTATAATTGATCCTCAATGTGAAAAAGAAGTATCATGCACCATCAGCAGCTCACACATTATGAGTCAACTAGGTCGGTCAGAATTTCACAGCTGTAAGCCTGAGACCCTGCAAACCAGGAGTCCACAGACAGAGACGTGTCTAGAGACAGGCTTTGTTTGGTTTGCCCAGTATTATTTTTTCATTGAGACAATATTTAAAATTGTGGAGAATGCACATTAAAAAAAAAAAAAATTCTGGCTTCTGTTGAAGATTCAGAAGGTTTTACCATAGCAGTGGGCCCACTGCCCCGTGGCTGCCAGCAGCTGCTGCTTTCCATGTTTGTGGACAACTCCTCATGGCTCCGCCACTGCCCCCTGTCTGATACCAAACACTTCCGCCAAATCTACTGCATTCTTTACTTCAACTAGAAAAGCTTTCATACTTAATAATCTTAATTAGTCTTTTAAACTAATGACATTTCTTTTCAATTTGCCAACAGTTTCCTTTTCTGTTAAAATAAGTATAAATAATATTTTAAACAGTTCATCGGTTCTAATAGTTCTGCTTTGGACGGTATATGTTGTTCCACTTTTTGGTGTTTCTTTTATGATGTGGAATAAAATGAAATAAAAAAGATCCTGAGAACATGATGGACGCTCTGTGGCTAACCGGGACCTAAAATCAAAATGGAGTCATGCGGCCATGACAGGACTGGGACGCAGTCACGTCCTCTGTTCTCGGAATAACCACAGAATGCACTCTTAAGCTTTTGACTCTGCCAACCTTCCTGATTTTACAAAAGTCCCCACAGCCGCCTGGACCTAACCAATAAAACTGTCATCCGCACCAACCAATCAGGACTAAGCCGACTTGCATCCTTCATTTGCATAAGCAGACCTGACTTCCCGGAAGCTGGGCGGGAACTTTTGCTACCAAAACCAGCCCCCTTTCTTTGTTCTTGCGGAGCATACTTTCGGTTTGCTGCTGTAGGCTACGTCTGCCCTGTTGCACGCTGTATGAGCAATGAAGCTTTCGTAACTAAATTCTCATATTCCAGAGGTTTTGGTTGACAATGATATTGTGCTCCTGGAGAGCCTAAGCTCATGTTCCCCTGGGGTATTGGCCACCCTGTTTAGGAACACCAATTAGGATTGAAAGCCAGGTCCTAGTCTGGGCACCTCCTGGGAAGCTAAGGAGTGGGGAGGATGAGCCCCCAAGCAGAGAGTCACGGTCACCACAGAACCGCTGGTTGACCACTCGTGGGTGCGCCATTCCACCATGCAACTCCTTTCCTCTCCTCTAGTCTTAAATAAGCAACATGGAAAGAAGACAGTCTCCCCATGGAGACTGAAGGGGGTGGAGGAGTGGATGCCCAGGGGCACCCCGAAAGCCTCCACAGTTTTCCTGCACCTCCTTCCCCTTCCCGTCCTGACTTTTGTCCTGCCCTGATACTGGTGCAATGGCCTGAATTGTTGCTGCTAATTCCTGTGGCAAATGGACAGGCCATGATTATTCCAAACCATCTTGGGAAGCAGGAAAAAGCAGAGCTTGTTATTTTTGCTAGATCCTCTAATCCATGCTTCTCTCTCTCTGGGGTTGGTTTGGAGGTGGGGAGCCAGTAGCCTATGCAAGTCCACCATCTTGACCAGCAAGCCTTCTGCGGTGGTCTTATTGTAGAAAACCATCTCTTTGTACCAGAGGCAGAGCTCCATGATGCTAATGACATTAAACTTTGGGACCCTCGCCTGTGTGAGTACATTCCAAACTCTGGGAGGGGGCCTAGCAATTTGTTCTCATAGCCATATTTTTTTTGTAAAATTTGCAAGAGTGAGATATTTTCACTGCAATTGGTCAAGACCACTGTCTCTTTCTGCTCTGATTTTTCCCTTCATCACCTTCCTCCCACTCTTCCTCCCACCCAGCTCCCATGTTGGTCAGCACTGGAGGGTCTCCTTATTGGGGAGATTCAACTAAAGAGAAATTGAGTTCGGGATATATCTGATTGAGGTTCGTGGAAATGTTTATGTAGCTCTCAGCTGTTTGCAAGTACTAGGCTACTGACAGCCACCCAGTGTAGGCAGCTCCTAGGAATCCTGGTCCCCACTGTGCTGACTCGCCCAGCACCAGAGCCTGAAGCTGCAGGCCCAGAGGGCCAATGGCAGTATGAATGTGACCTACGGGAACTGACACCAGAAATATGCACACGGTGTGAGGAGAAATAAGGCTTGAAATGTACACAGCCAAAAGCTGCTCTGTGGAAGCCCTTCCAATGTTCACATGTACAAAACGGTAAGCAGAGGATTCGGTTGTCATTAACACCTTGTCAACATGGAAGCTCTCTCCTCTTTGAAAGATAGCTCAAAATGCAGTATGCTATTGTAACTGCACCACATTTCTTTTGGGGGAGGAAATCGTGTGAAATAGAAGTTATCAGAATTCCTGTGTTTGAGGGCACAAATCTCTGGGAGTCCTTCAACCCAAAGGTGCATCTGTGCATGAAGTTGCATGTTTTATGCATCCAAAGTATCAAGTCAGCTCTTGGTGTATGGGACACATCCGTTGTCTTGATGGAGTCTGGTAGTTCCACATAAACCAGCACTCAAAATTGTACGAACACAATGACATAATCCGAAGAAACAAGTATTTCCAGTGACAAAACTGCGCGTATTCATCAGTAAGTCCATGGACTTCATCTAAGAGTGATTTGATTTCCCATCTGTGCAGCTCACCGCAACAGAGAACAATTTAAAATGCGCTTGAATTGCTCAGGAGTATGACTTCATATTGCATCTTTCTTCTTAAAGTAGACCCTCAAAATTCTATCTGCTTCAGGCCCCACAGAACCTAGGTCCGCCCCGTGGCGCACCCATGTCTGGAGCCGCAGTGGGAAACAGCAGACGGATGGGAGAAGCACATGTTTCCGTTAAAACAAAAACAAAAACAAAAACGAAAAACAGAAAAAGATGTATTTATTTGTAGGTGTAAAGAGTATTCCTATACATTTAAAATAGGAGTAAAGCATACGTGTATCAATATTGTTTTACAACTGGCCCACTTGACTCATTCATGTCACCTGCCTGGCCCCTGTGAGCATCTAAGTTTGTCCCCTCTGTGTCAAAAATTGTGTAGGCTGGATTCAGAGGCGAATGGCAGCCAAGGAAGGTTAAAAGAGATGCATTTGAGCCTACGGCCACTGCTAATTTGTGCAGATTCCTGTTCAAGGGGGAGATAAGGGATGAGTAAGTTGCTGGGTAGAGCAGAAGACTTCGTATCAGACAAGATCAGCATTGGAAGTTGGTCATTTAACGAAAACAGTCTCTTAAAGTGGGGAATCATGAAAAATAATACAGGTTCACTTTAATCATATTATTTTACTTTCTAAGACATAAAGATACGTTCATCCACTCATCTTGTGACGTCAGGCTGGCTGTTCTAAGAGAATGGGTCAAGTGACTGGAGCATCTCTTTGATGTTTGTGCAGGAACCACACTTGAACGCAGCGTCCACCATTTCCACTCTTGGTTTCTTCAAAACTTAAGGCACTTGAGCATTTCAGGTGCAGAAGATGACAAGATTCTTACGACTTTCCTCTAATCTTTTATTATTGTCTCACCCACACCTAATATAAGAGCAATTTTGAGCTATTCACTTCCATCAACTCTCCAAAGCATTCAAACTAGTTTTCATAGAGACAAACTGTATTCTCACTCATATTTAATCAGTTCATGTGAAATTTAACTAAATTGCAAATCAATACCAAAGAAAAATGGCACAAACAGCTTTGGAAATAAACACCACGAATTTGAGGCAAGCGCACAACTCAAATGATGAGAGCAAAGAGCCAGAGAGCAGCCTACAGGCTGAGAGCTTGCTGCCTGTGGGGCGTCCATCCCCACGCCTCCCCAAGGACTAGAGCCAGTGAGTCATGGGAGATCTTGAGGTCGAATGTCTTCTTTAGTGGGCACAAGGCAGGGTGGTACAGTGTAAAAAGCTTTGGACTCAGAATCAGAAAACCTGAACTCTAATTTGGCTCATCCCCTCACCGTGTGATTGAAGGAAATCTCGCGTCTCTGGTCCCCCCCATCTGCCACACCATCCATAGGGATGCTTCAGCATCACATGACTTTGCCTCCTAATTCACTGAGTGAATAGAAACAATGAGAAGAGCACTTGCACACGTCCCCCCAGCACACCTACCCACGCCGTGCATCTCACCCGTCTACTGTGAATATACAGTAGCTGCACTCTGCCTTCCCTCCCATTAGGATGTTGGGACTGTCACTGCCCTTTCTAAGCCAACCCCTACCCTGGACCCCTTGATCCCATGCCCTCTAGCAAGTCTTCCCTCTCCCTCTGGCATCATCAACTTTTCCCTCTTCACTGGACTTGCCCATCAGAATGCCGTAGTTTCTCCCACCAAACAACAAACCCTCTCTTGACCCTACATCATGCCTCAGCTATCACCCTGTTTCTCCTCTTCCTTTACAGAAAACTCCTAGAAGGACTTATCTGTGCTTGCTCCCCCCAATTTCTCTCTTGACCTCACGCCAATCAGGCTTTTGTCCCCCGAGTCCCCTAGAATGGATCACTTCCTCTTCTTGGTTGACCTCGCAGCCGCACTGGACACCTCCTCCTGGGACGCCCTTCTCCTCCTACGTTCCAGACCAGTTGATTCCTCTGGCAGCCCCTTCTCAGTGTCTGTTATGGGGTGAACTGTGTTCCCCATAAAAGATGTGTTGGAGTCCTAACCCCCATTACCTCAGAATGTGACTTTATTTGGAAATAGGATTGTTGCAGATGTAATTAGCTAGTTAAAATGAGGTCGTACTGGAGTATGGTAGGTCCCTAATCCAATACCAGTGGTGTCCTTATAAGAAGATGGCCATGTGAAGACACAGAAAGAAGACACAGGGAGAATGCCAAATGAAGATGGAGGAAGAGATTGGAGTGACGCAACTGTCAGAAAAGGAAGGCCAAAGATTGCCAGCCTGCACTAGAAGCTAAGAGATTCTCCCTTACAGCCCTCAGAAGGAGCCAACTTAGCTGACACCTTGATTTCCGACTTCTAGCTTCCAGAACTGTGAGACAACACATTTGTGTTGTTTTATGCTACCCACTTTGTGGTACTTTGTTATGGCACCCCTAGGAAACTAACAAAGGCACCTCTTCTGGTTAATGTTCTCTTTACACTGGAGTGTCCCAGGACTCAGTTCTTGGATTTCTTTTCACCTCTACATTTGGTAATCACATCTAATCTTATGGCTTTAAATTACTACCTCTATGCTAACTACTCCCAATTTAATATCTCCATCTTGATTCTCTCTGCTGAACTCCAGACTCATGTATCCAACTGCCTCTTCAATATGTCCTCTTAGGTGGCCAAAAGGCACCTCAGAGTCAACGATCTCCCTCCTCCCGTGGTCTTCTCCATTTCCTAAACCACCTTTCAGTTTCTCAGGCTCCAAATTTTGCTGCCATCCTTGCCTTCTCTCTTTCACTCATACCCTACACCCAATCTGTCAGCAAATCCTGACAGCTCTAACTTCAAACGTGTCTGGAACCCATCCATTTCTTATCACCTTCATTGCTTCCATTTCATCTCCTTCTTGAATTATGCAAATGCCTTCCGCTCCCTCCGCTGCGCCTTCTCCGTCTATGCTCTATCAGTAAGAAGACTTATCCAATAAAAACTGAAGATAAATTCCAGTAGTGGGGCATCCTACAGAATATCTGACCAGTCCGCCTCAGAACTGTCCAGGTCATCAAAAACAAGGAGCATCTGAGAAACTGTCACAGCAAGAGGAACCTAAAGAGACATGGCAACTCAATATCATGTGGTATCCTGAATAGGACAAAGACTGTGGAAATCTAAACTGTGCGTTAATAAAAGTAATGCACCAATTTTGATTTATTGGTTGTAACAAATGTATCATACTAATGTAGGATGTTAGCAATAGGGGAAATTGGGGCCAGCCTGGTGGTGTGGCAGTTAAGTGCGGACGTTCCACTTCGGTGGTTCACGGGTTCTGATCCCGAGTGCGGACATGGCACTGCTTTTCAAGCCATGCTGTGGTAGGCGTCCCACATATAAAGTAGAAGAAGATGGGCACGGATGTTAGCTCAGGGCCAGCCTTCCTCAGCAAAAAAGAGGAGGACTGGCAGCAGATGTTACCTCAGGGCTAATCTTCCTCAAAAAAAAAAAAAAAATAGGGGAAATTGGGTGTGGGATATGTGGGAACTCTTTCTACTATCAACCAATTTCTCTCTAGATCTAAAACTGTTCTTAAAAAATTGTCTATTAAAAAAAAACTTAAGTCATTTCAGGGCAAAACTCTTTATCTGTTTCCCACAACAGAGTAAAAGCCCAGTCTTTATGAGACACAGTGCTTAGATTCGCTTCCTCTCAGCCCTTGCCTCCTATAACTTTCCCTTCTTCTCTCTGTGGCCACCACAGGGCCTTAGCATTTGCAATTTCCTCTTCCTAGAACACTCTTCCTTCAGAGAGCCACTTGGCTCACTCCCTGACCATCAAGGCTTTACTCAAGTATCGCCTCCTAGTGAAGATTTCCCTTACCTCCCTATTTAAATCTGCAACACTCCCTAATCCTTCCCATGGCTTTCCCTACTGTATGTCTCATACCACTTATCAACGCAGAACGAGACTGCTGACTTCCTTGTTCATAGCCTGTCTCCCCACCCCAATTAGGATGTAAGCTCCATGAGTGCCCAGAGGTTTTTGTTCTCTGTGTTCCCTGCCATGTCCTCAACACCCAGAACAGTGCCTGACACATGGCTGACACTCCCTACCCATTAGCTGAACGGATGAACGAATGAAGGCCTGAATGAGCTATGCGGAAGCGGGGGGGGAGGCTGCGGTGTGTTGTAGTGGAGGGAGGATGAAAGTCCAGGGCAGGGAGCAGGGGCCAAAAGAACAGAGGAAGCAAAAGCCTTGGGCAAAGGAATGTGTGGGGCCTTTTGGATTTAACCTGATGAGGGAAAGCCAGATTACGATTCTGAACCATGAGGAACGTCAGAAAGCTACCTGCTCAATCCTCTGAAATAGTCTCAGGGATACGAGGATGGCATGTACTCAAGGTCTTCAGAGGAAGAGAGTCCCAAAGTCCAAGTGGCTGCCCAAAAATCAGGAGGCATGATCAGAATGTTTGGTTGATGATTCTCCGTCTAGTAAACAGGCCATGGGCAGGACGGGTCTGCGTGGGTGTCCAGTGAACTTCACTCACTTGGCTTGCTTGTAGGGCTCTTTGAAAATGTCTAATTATAAGCAACATGTAACTTGTGCTCCTCACTTGCCATCTGGCGACTTGGGGAAGGTAAAAATGTACCCACCCTACAGCTACTGCTTTATTGACTTGTAGCTTTTAGATCAATCTTTAAATTAAGCCTAAGCATGAAAGGAAATAGATTGGACACCATCAAAACCACCCAGACCCACCAAGACAGCCCTCTGTTTGGAGGTGCCTTCGTAGATGGTTTCAGATGCATTCCAACAAGATGCACTCGTGGTGACATCAGTGTGTTAGCATGACAGGGAAGCACGTGGAAGACGTTGATCTTGTGTCCATTTTTCATTGAGTTTTTTTAATCGGTCATTGACTGAGCTATTTGACTACATGTTTCATGTGACTTGCTTCTAGTATATGAGATGAATTGAAGTATGCTCTATTCCTAATGGCGAGAACATGGGACTAGAAGTCCTCAGACTCGCGTGTTAGTCTTTTCTTTTTCTTTTTTTTTTTTTTTTTGCTGAGGAAGATTCGCCCTGAGCTAACATCTGTTGCCAATCTTGCTCTTTTTTTGCTTGAGGAAGATTAACCCTGAGCTAATGTCTGTACCAATCTCCCTCTATTTTATGTGGGATGCTGTCACAGCATGGCTAATGAGTGGTGTAGGTCCCTGCCTGGGATCTGAACCCACAATCCCAGGCTGCTGAAGCAGAGTGTGCCAAACTTAACCACTACACCACAGGGCTGGCCCCTGATCCTGACTTAATTGCTTCCCGGCTATGAGAGGCATTTGAAGGCAAGAAACTTAACAATCAGAATGTCATTGGTAACTTGGTTCAGGAGTCAGGGCTCTTTCAATTGCAAGTCACAGAGACTTATCATGAACTGCCTTAATCAAAAAAGGAAATTTATCGACACACATAACTGAGAAGGTGGGTTAGACTCAGTGGCCTCAAGGTCGGCCAACCTCCCTCCCGGTTCCTGACTCTGGCACTCTCCTTTGCCTCTGTCTCCTCTCCCACTCATCAGGCTCAGGTTGAAAGGCTGTCTCTACTCCTTGTCTGTTCTGTAGTGAACTGACAGCAAACCCCCAAAGCCCTGTTGAACCAAGTGAGAGAGGCAGAGAAGCTATTCACGCTGTGAATCCAGAGGGGCTACCTCCCAATCCTTGGGAATCAACAGTGAAGGAGTTCTCCTAAGCATCTTAGCAGAGGGACCCCATCCTCCTGCACCGACGAGACTGTCCAAGAAAATAATACTCACTGGGGTTCTAAGATAAAGGGCAAAAGATGGAAGAGGAGGTCTGTCATGGGATCGCAGGTGACAGCAGGGCTCCTGGGGTAGCTGGGGTGGACATGAAGCACAGTGCCTGGCCTCTCAGATCTTCTCTCCTGTTTGCAGCATTCTCCAGGGGTCAAAAGTCAAGGGGTGCCAGAATATGGGAAGGGCCCAGAGAGAAAATGAGAGAAAGAAACTGCAATTCAGAAGGAGAAGGAAACGTTCAAGAGGCAAAGCTGAAATGCATTTGACACACATTCCAAAACAGCTACAACTTTCTTTTTTCTTTTTGAGGAGGATTGGCCCTGAGCTAACATTTGCCAGCAACCCTCCTCTTTTTGCTGAGGAAGATTGGCCATGAGCTGACATCTATGCCCATCTTCCTCTACTTTATATGTGGGATGCCTGCCACAGGATGGCTTGACAAGCGGTGCAGGTCCACACCTGAGATCCAAACTGGTGAACCCTGGGCCGCCAAAGCGTAACGTGCAAAGTTAACCGCTGCGCCACTGGGCCGCCCCAAAACACCTACAACTTTTTAATGGAAAAGCGCTCTCTAGAATGATGGGCAGGTATCAATTAGCTGCTCCAGGGCCACCAGGTGAGCAGAGGAATATCAAGGATGGACAATGTGCAAAGACAGGGTGTGTTCATTTCCCAGGGCCGCCGGAAGAAATTACCACAAATTGGATGGCTTACGACAACAGCACTTTATTCTCTCACCATCCTGGGGCCGGACGTCAAGGTGTCAGCTGTGTTCCCGCTGAGGCTTGGGGGGATTTCGTTCTTCACCTCTCCCAGCTTCTAGTGGCTGTGGGCCTCACTCCACTTTCTGCCTCTGGCTTCACAGGTCTTCTCCTCTGTGACTTCTTCTTTTTGTAAAGACACTTATTGGATTTAGGGCCCACCAGATAATCCAGGGTAATCTCATCTCGAGATCCTTAACTTTACCCCTGCAAAGTAGATTTTCCAAATAAGGTCACATTCACAGGCTCCATGCGAATGTGTTTTGTGGGAAACCATATTTTGTGGGAGACCATCCCCCAACCCACTATACAGGGACTTCCACGTTGCAAGGTAAATGGAATTTCTGCTCAGACAACTATTAAAAGCTGCTTCTTTTTCTTTTTACACAGTGCTGTGGAAAAATAGTTTAAAAACTAAAATAACTTCTGAATGCCTTCCTGTTCTAATGGGTAATGAAATGCTTTTATCCATTATAATGGTTTCCAGTAACTTTTGCATGGCCACACATGTGAAAGAAATCCTGGGAAAGATGGGTCCCTATTGGTGTGGCGTGGACCTTTGCAGCCTGTCACATAGATGCAATAGATTACAGGGGATTTCAAATTCCCACCCACAGCTCAGAACTCCACCCTTTTCTTTCCTCCTGCTCAGAGACACTCTGGCTCTTGGAGACCTCATGTCTGCACCTATTTCTTTAGTCATGAGGCCTCCCCGCTGTCTGCAGTTCTCAAGCCATGCAGCAGTAGAAAAATCTTCCCCTTGACCTTGCAAATCATAGTTAGGACAATTACTTGATCAATCTCCCAGGTGAAAGAAATGAAAGGCAGAAACTTTTCATCAGTCCATCGTACCTATACAACGGTTGGTTGCCTAAAGATATTCTGATAAATTTTGAAGAGACACGAAAAGGAGCAGGAGACTGGGTTTTGGTTAGAAGAAGTTGTCTAAAGAGCAGGTGGTCTACAGAGACACTGAGTGAAGGGGCTATGCTATGCCAGGAGCACTTAGGGCCCCACTCAACCCCGGAGGTATCCTCAGCATCAGAGCCTTCTTTCCAGGATGCAGACCCGGCGTGGGAAGAAATTCCTACCCTGCCGTGATCTAAGACCCGGTGTATGTCAGGGCATTTTGACACCTGCAGGCACGGCGAACCACAGCCTGGTTCTGGCGTGTGTAAGCAAACACAATTAAGTCCATTCTCTCAAAGCCAGGACGTGGCCTTTTTTGTCTGTTGTGATGGGACAGGAGCCAATGGGTGAGGATCCCACAGAAGACAGTGCGATTGCTTTAAAATGAAGCACGAATGCCCTTTCCTTTCCTGTTCAAGGGAGAGAAGCACAGCTGAGATTAAACCACCTACAACTTGACCACACCTGGGGCCTTTGTTATATTTATATAAGTGGGCAAACTCCTCTCATTCTTCCATGCCGATCAGAACACCAGGTGTCAGTCATTCAGCCTTTTTTTCTTTCTCTCTTTTTATTTTGGCTGTTTGTGTTTTTCATATTACAAAAGTAATGCAGCATCTTTTTTAAAACGTAGAAACTATAAATAAATAAAGACAAAGAAAAATCGCCTGTAATCTTACCACAGAGCAGGAGCCATTCTGAACACTTCTGGTTCTGCTCCTGCAATTGCTTTTTTTATGCCTAGATACACACCCCTGTGGGTTTCTTACGAAAAATGGGTGTGAACGCACTCACTGTTTTTTCCTGCTCCGTTGGCACTACACTATGTGTTTGCCTGAATATCTTTCCACAGTTGTGCCAGATCTCATCTGCCCGCCTGTATTGGTTGAACGGTGCCCCCCTCCCGAAAGACATGTCCACTCAGAAGCTGTGAATGTGACCTTATTTGGAAAAAGGCCTTTGCAGTTGTGAGTACATTAAGGATTTCAATATAAGATCATGCTGGATTAGCTGGGCGCGCCCTAAACCCAATGGCAAGTGTTCTTAGAAGAGAAGGAAGGAGAAAAACAGAGGAGAAGGCCATGGGAAGAGAAGCAGGGATTTGAGTGATGTGTCTGCAAGCCAAGAAAGGCCAAGGATGGCTGGCAGCCCCCAGGAGCCAGGAGAGAGGCGTGGACGGATTCTCCCTTAGAACCTCCAGAGGGGACCCGTTGATTTTAGACTCGATTTTAGGCTTCCATTCTCCAGAACGGTGAGAGAAAAAATGTCTGTGTCTCAAGCCACCAAGTTTGTGGCAATGTGTTATGGCTGCCACAGGAGGTTAATTCACTGCTGCTCCAGAACCCCCTCCACTCTTCTCCGCCTTTTTCCTCATGCCCTCTGCCGCCTGTGTGAACGCCATCCACAGGGCCCATTACTTTTGTCGTTTTTAGCTCAGTCAATAGGAGCCCAAGCCAGAGATCGGAGGGAGGGAGGAGAGTCTTTATTCTCCTGGCCTCCACTCTGCAAGGTCTCTTGGGCAGGCCTTGTCCTTGACCTTGGTCATTGCTCCTCTCCAGGCTCTCCATAACTCTCTCTGGTTACACGCTCTCGTCCTCTCTCCCACTCCATGTCCCTTGGAGACAAGCATTGGTAACAGCTCTGTGGCTTCTTGCCCCGAGTTTGTACACCATCCCTTGTGGTTCCCGTCATGACTCACACTTGCATACTTAGTTCTTTTGTAAATGAACCCTCCTTAGATTATCCTAATACGATACACTGACTGACACTGTGCCTTAAACATCCTTTCCAACCACCATGTCTAATGGACACCCGCTAGTTCCTTATGTGCTTGTGCCATAAAAATTTACGAATAATCCATGAATTAATTTAATGAATCCTTTATTATTACACACTTTGGTAGTTCTAGTTTTTTGCTTTTATGAGGAATGTCTCAAAGAGCATCTTCACAGTCAAATCATTTGACATAGCCATGATGATTTAGGACAAATGTCTAGACAAACATTTATTTGAACAAATAATTTTAAATTATTAACAACTTATTTAATGTTACAAATATAAATTCTTTACTAATGATTTAATTATAAAGCTTTTGATGTATGGTACAAAATTGCTTTCCAGAAATGTTCCATCAGCTCACCCTCCCATCAGGAGCATAGGAGAAGACCTAGTCCCTAGCACCAGCTCTAATCAACATTTTTGGATAAACAAGGAAACCCAAAGATTGATTGGTCCCATGTTTTGCTACAAAATGCAAAGCTGTGCGTTGCGAACAGCTGTGCCTTGTGAGGACAAAAGAAATTAGCTTTCTGAGTGGTGACTAGAGCTTCCTGGAGTGGAAAAGCATCTTAAATGAGAGAAAAACAGGTGCCACCTCTACTCCAGGATTATCAGGAGCTTGTCTGAAATAGTTTGTAATGAATGGTTTAGGTCAATGAGAGGGTGATTCCAATTAAGGAATTTTAGTGGAGAGGAGAAGGCAGCTGCTGGCTTGAGTAAGTGAATGGCCATTATTGTCTGAGATTAAAGCAGCAAACCCTTCACATAGAGAATACATTGTTTGGAAGAACTGATTAAGAACATGTCTGAAAACGGACGTCAGCGTGTATGGGAGGGTTGTTCTAACTATAGAGTTTGTGATTTACTCCTTGCTATTGACCTTATCTCGAGTGAGTTATGATATTTTCTGGGTCTCAGCCATGAGATCTCTCATTGAGCTGACCTCATTGTGAGACAATAATCAGAGTTCAGGTTCGTCATGCCATCAATCTGGGCATACCCAGGAAAAATAATAAATATGCATCTGTGTAATGCTTAGATATAATCTCATTAGGAGGCCTTTGTGGTGAGATTGTGGGAACTGAATTACAGTGAATCAATTCTATAACCTATTCTAAAATCTCAGAATCATTCTCTGCTATTAAAACAACAATTCTAGGCCAGCCCCATGGCCGAGTGGTTAAGTTCGCACGCTCCTGCTTTGGTGGCCTGGGGTTCGCCGGTTTGGACCCCGAGTGCAGACGTACACACTGCTCATGAAGCCATGCTGAGGCAGCGTCCCACACAGACGAGGTAGAGTGACTCACAGCTAAGACATATAACTGTGCACTGGGGCTTTGGGTGAAAAAACCCCAATTCTGTCTAAAATTAAAATGTACGTGCTATAAACTCCCTTCTTATTTGAAGTGGCATCACAAGCAGATCTGAACCACGAGATGCTGGGTGAGTACAGAAAAGAGTTGTGACTAAGAGGGTCAGCCTCAGAGCCATGGTGGGACCCTGGAGGACTGTTTGAAATACCAATGTAGCAATTTGTTCACTCACAAAATCCAAGTCCTGCAGATAGGAAAATTAACATGTATCCAAGACCTCAAAGAAATCGAGCCATGGGAAAGAGAAGATGTTGAAATTAAAGTGGAAAATAAAACCCACCATCCTAAAGACACCCCCCACCACCCCCAGATATGAGTCTACCTTGAGTTACCCATGCCCCATGGCTCTTCTTTTCTCATGTCCAACCCTTGCCTCTTCAGTACCCAAGTCTGTGTTCCCTCCTGGTCCTTCTTTGCTTCCATCCTTCCTTCCTTCTCTCTTTTATCCCCTTCTTCCTTCCTCCCTTCCCTCTTACTTGCACAGGCAAACACACATTCACCAAGGGCCTATGAAGCCCCAAGCACTGTTCTGGAGTCTGAGGCACTAGAAATGTCCAAAGGACATGTTCTGCCAATCTGCCGCTCTGCACTTTTCCAGAGATGGTGTCCAACAGCCATTCTCTGGGGAAACCAGAGGAGAGCCCTGCTGGAGCCCAGCTGCCACCTCAGCCACGTCCTGGGTTGGTTCCTGCCATTCATCTTTATCACCTTTCCGTCCATCCACACCTGGATCTGAGCGGTTGACCATCAGAGCCTGGCAGGGGGCAGTTACAGAGCCACAGATGATGATTTGTGGTCAGGACACCAGTCGACCTGGGAGGGCTCTGTGGCAGCTTCAGTCTAAAGAACGTCTGGATTGGAGGGAGGGGGCATTTTTTCTAAGATACTAATGTTTGAGTAGCAGTAATAAGGACAAGTAGTGCTTATTATTTATAGCTTAAGAAAATGAAATAATCTGCACCTACTCCTATAATCTATAATTCTTTACCCCCGACAGGAACAAATTGGCAAGAAGTCAAAGGAGCAAGATGTCCACAAGGAAGAGCAGCTCCTCCGCACTTCCTCCCAGGCCTGCCCGCCAGGCGCCATATGTAGGCGCAGGCTCCGGTGAGCAAGGTGCTAGGCTCTGGTGTGTGTGACAGCAGAACTCCAGCCTCTCCTCCCCGCCTCCGCTCTCAAGAACTAACATCAAGAAAGATGTCTCCCCACCTTGTATTTATTCATCCCTGTATTCACTCAGCCCAGCATGATATTTAAAAATACGTGCTCAAGAGTCCAACTGCCTGGGTTCAAATCCTAACCCCAACACTTACTAGCTGTGTGACTGACCTTGGGAAAGCTATTCAAACCTCCTGTGTCTTCGTTTCCTTCTCTGTAAAATGAGGCTATTACTAGTTTCCAACCCAAAAGGCTGTTGGAGGGACTGAAAGAGCTAAGGCGTGTAAAGCACTTTAGAATCGTGCCTGGGACATGTTAGGAACTAAATACACATTGTCTCTTATTAGTTGAGAAATGCTTCTCAACCACCATGTTCCAGTACAAGAGATACAGCCCGTTCTCTCAGCCTATTGGAAGGTGGACGAGGAAGCCACACAAGAGGACCAGGGCACCACTGGGGTTCGGGGACCTAGGTGGGTGGACGTCCAGATCAGTCTGGGGTGGAGGAAGAGACTCAAGGAAGACTTTCCAGAAGGAATGACCTGTGCCCTGAATTTCTAATGACAAATAAGATCTCACTAGGTGAAGAAAGCCAGGGAAAGGAGAGAGGAGAAAACCGGAGAAAAGCGACCTTGGCTGGTGGTTCTGTAAGGTTAGAGCAGATCATGGGAGACTCCCAGTGGCAGAGAGGGTGCAGCCGAACCACGAAGGGTCTTTTCCGCCGTCCTTAGGAATTTAAGCTTTTTAGTAATTTTATTTAGGAATAAAAGCCAAGGTGGGGTCCTGAAAGGTTTTAAACTAGCTGACCCCCTGAAGGGTTAACAAACCAGCATTCCACTGTCCGTCCTCATCTTTATAGTATATCTGAAAGAAAACTTGTTTTTTTTCTTTTGTCATCTCAAAAATATTTGTAGTAACACTTGTCTGGGTCTTGAATTGTGATCCATTTTTACTGAAGCGTAGTTATGATTTCGTAGGGGCAGCTGGCTAGATAATAAATGCTGGCTCCTGCGAGATTTTCTCCCCATTTCTTTTCTCATTTTGTGCCATCATTTCCAAAAAGGGCCCGCCGATTGTATTGCTTCATCTGAGGTCCCTGACGTGGACGGACACACGGCGGAGCCTTCTGCAGCATATAGGGCAAACCGCTTGGCTGAGCTGTCAAGTCCGTGCAAGGGTAATCAGCAGATTTATTTGAGGAAATGTATTTATGGGACTAAATGGCTGTCCTAAATGGGGCCATTATCTGGCCTTTTCGCTGTTGCTATAAATGTCCCTCCAGAACGTGGATACCCACAATAAGTCCATCACGCTTCCCGGACACGACTTCAAGACAATATTTATGCTAGTTCCAGTCAATGCACATGCATGTGTGGGGGTCATTTCAGTAGTGTTTCTCGAACACTTAGGCACAAACTCAATGCCAGAGGCTTTATTAAACATTTCCAGGGCAATCAAAGGCAGAAAGAGGAGGAAAAGCAGAGATTTGCTGAATAGTCAAAGGAGAGTAGGGGTTGAAATGCAATCCTAAATTATTCACAACCTGGTATAAGCCCAGGAGAAATCATAACTATACATCCTGGTGTCACTTCAAAGGACACCATCTTTCTTCTGGAGCCGGGAGTGCCCGCTCCATCGAGTTCAGTGAGAAAAAGCCCAGCTGATTGGGGAACTTCCAGGAGGCCATCTGCAAGGAACAGGAGGCTGAAACTTCCCAGGCTAAACCCCTCTGAAGGCGTTGGATAGCCACACCTCCATCAACAGAGAAACTCTTGGTTTCCATGGTTCTGGACCCCACTCTGCGAATATACTCTGAGACATAGCTGCTTCGAGATTTCTTAGAGAATGTCTGTGACAAACCCCAAAATACCCTTTCCATATGTTCTTGTTTTGCTTCCCCACCTCTAAAGCTTGTACAACAGAAATGGGAAGAGATTCTTAAAGAACAGACCAGTTTTTATTTATTTAAAAAGCTAACTGTTTATATATAGGGATAAGCATGTGTATAAAAAAATACAGAAATGTAGCAAAGATCCATGTAGTCAGATGCCTCCAACACCGACCTATCTATATTCAATGAGAAGGGGAGATTGCTGTTTAAGAAATTAAATTACCGTAAAATTTTTGCATTCTAGGAAAAAAAGCATTACTCGAAGTAGGTGGCACATATGCTTAAGAAAACATGTATGAGCCTTTTGATCAGGATAGATGAGGCCCCTGTCTAGTCTATGTGAGTCAGGATTAGGCAAGGGAGGGCGGCCAGTAAGAGAGAAAATTAAATTGCTCTTCTTAATAAAGTAAGAGGATGTAGGCACGGTCTTCTTGAAGTTCGAGAGGAAAAGTTTTTGCGGGCTTGGAAGATGGAAAGAAGAGCGGATATGGAAGAGAAGGATCTGGAGAAAAGAACGCCCGAGAAAACATGACAGCAGGCAGAGAGAGTGAGAGGGACAGCCAGTGGCAGAGATGGCGAAGGGACTTGAGGGCTGTGATGTTTGATATTTAGTTGACGTCATTGCCTCTTCTGAGCAGCGCTGTAGGAGTCTTCTTGGGCCCTAAACACTCATCAGACTCCGGTGTTATTGGTGCTTTGGCAAATGAAAGAGCACCATGTCTGCGGTGAACAAAGCAGTATGGGAAGAGGGAGCAGCCTTAGGAAGTGAGCAGATGGACAGGTCACCCAGATTCAGGAAAAGCAGGAATCTGGCAAGAAATGACTGCAGGAATATAAGCCTGTAGGCCCTCCCCCCAAATCTGGGGGAGTCATCAGAAATCTTGGTGAGGCTCTGAACATTCTACCGCCACAGCATGGCCTAGGGCCTCAAGTGAGTTTGGATATTAAAGAAAAAGGGCGATTGCAGAAAGCTGCAGGACTTAGGAGCATCCAGGCAGCTGACATTGGGGTGCGATTATGCACAATTATGTGGATGGATCCAAAGGAAGGAAACCCTTGTGATTCATCATTTCTGGATTTGCTGTTCTGAGTCTGCACTGGGCACCAAGTCAACTCGCAGCTTGTGATGCATTTTTATTTCTCTGGCTTTTTAAAATGGCTTTCCAGGTTTTTTGTTAGCTACAAAGAAGAGAGCCTCTAGTAGACACAACTCTTTCTTTTTAATTCTTTCAATTAATGGGGTGCTAGTTTCTTGTGTTCTCTAATTGAAGCCATTTTTCCTCCTTTCACAAGAGCAACACATAATTGCCCCATATATGGAGAAATGCCAAAAGGGAACCAACAATTACATTGTTTTCCAAACGGAAGTAGTTTTCTTGGCTTTTCACACTATGAAAGGAATTTTTTAAAGACATTTTCTTTTCTTTTCTTTTCTTTTTTTTGAGGAAGATTAGCCCTGAGCTAACTGCCACCAATCCTCCTCTTTTTGCTGAGGAAGGCTGGCCCTGAGCCAACACCTGTGCCTGTCTTCCTCTACTTCATATGTGGGATGCCTACCACAGCATGGCTTGTCAAGTGGTGCCATGTCCGAACCCGGGATCTGAACCGGCGAACACCGGGCTGCCGAATCAGAACGTGCACACTTAACTGCTGTGCCACCGGGCCGGCCCCAATATCTTCATTTTAAATCAGACAATACAGAAACCTAAAGAGGAAAATAAAAATACCTGATTTCCTTCCACACAGCTTTTTTTATTTTACAAAAATTCTACAATAGATAGTGCACAGTTGTGTAATTGGCTCCATTTTTCCATAGCTCTATATTGTGAATATCTTTCCACGCCAAAAAATATGGAGCATCATTTTAAATGGTTGTATAATATTCTGTTGGGCAGATTCCCTTAATTTATTTAACCTATCTCTCTCATTTTTTGACATTTCAGAAGCGATAGAGACAAATGGCCTTTTACCAACATTTTTCCACACTTATCCTACTGTTTCCTGGGGGAACATTCTAGAAGTGGGAAGTATTCACCAATTCATTAGCACGTGTATTGAGTGCCTGCTGACACACGTCTCTACTGACACTGGGAACACAGCAATGATCAAGATGGACAGGGGGCCGTTCTTCAGAGCTGTTAGTCTGGGAGAGAATTTCATTATTAAGGAATTACAAGTTAATTACAAGGAAGTTCAAGGTATTTTGGTTCAAAGGAAATGCACTTTGAAAAAGGCTCTTGCTACATAGCTAATTGCTCCCCCAGAAACTTTGTGTTCGTGTGTCCTCCCCCAAGCAGGTGTGCAAGTACTTGTGTCCTTACTTCCACAGGCAGCCCCGTGAACCCATGTTCTTTTATATCTCTGCCAATCCCAAAGACCAAAATTGCTTCTCATTGTTGTGCTCATAGCAATTAATTATGTGTATAGGTTTCTGGTTACTTTTCTATTGTCCTGTCCATTTGTAAGAAGACGCTTAGCAACCCTCCCTTCATGTGTATATGGTTTCAAAATGCTAATTGCTTAATTTCCCAAAGGTATGCTTAAATTTTACACCTCGAGCAAACTGTTCAGAAGTTCAGGTTGATCCCTGTATCTTCCTTTGCCCAAACCTCCCTGATTTCACTCTGCCCCATGGCATGCAACCCTCTGTGTCTTTCCATTCATGTAAGGACAGCTCTCAGCCCTACTTTCCCTGAATAATACCCACTACTGCTTGGGAGAGCTCAGAGGAGGCCTTCTCACTAACGCATACCTGTTCTCGACTCTTTCTGCACAAAACGCATCCATGCAGAAAGCTTCGGGTGAGTGGAAAGAGGGGATGAAAAGGGTATAGGACTTAAGTAATGATCCACTCTAGAAGAATCTGGGCATGCTGGTAAATCCCACATTAGGCTTATTTCACCATTCACTGGCCTCGGGCGTGTCAACCATTTCTGGTCTGTAAATCAATCTAAGAAATAAGTGCCATTCATTCATTCACTCAACTGGTATTTATTGAACCCATGTGTGCAAGCCTCTGTGTCTGAGGATACCGTGTATGTATATAGTTATCTGAAGGTCGTAAATTAATATATATTTCAGCCGTTGCAGACTTGGAAAGTCATCTTCCAGTAGGTGGGGTTGGCAGGTCCCACCAAAAAGTGAAGAGTTCATTGTATGGATCTTCAGGATCTATATGGTGGATCCCTGGCCGGGAAAACCAGCCGTGAATGGCAGGGCACCAGGGGAGTGGGGCTTTCCTCAGTATCAAGGCGGAGACCAGCTCCTGGGTAAGCTGAATTAAGAAGGCGCCCACCGCACGAGGACAGCCCTGGTGCCTGTGAAGTTGCACAGTCCTATGGAGTGAGAATATCACCATGGTAGGATCAGAAATCTGCCTCTGGGAAATCTGATTTTTGCATACTACTGACATTTTTTGTAACATTTCCTTTTTGCTTGTCCTTGTCAATGCCATTTTGAAAATGCGAGTTGGTCTCCTTTGTACTAAGGGACTCCAAGGAAAGGAACTTTTTTTTTTTTAGGAAGACTGGCCCTGAGCTAACATCCACGCCTATCTTCCTCTGGTTTATATGTGGGATGCTGCCACAGCATAGCTTGACAAGCAGTGTGTAGGTCTGCACCCTGGATCCTAACCAGCGAACCCCGGGCCGCTGAAGTGGAACATGCGAACTTAACTGCTGTGCCACTGGGCGGGCCCTGGAAAGGAACTTTTGTGCCTGCTCACTAGACTATTCTTTTGGGGGAATAGAGGGGCTTGGCTACTGGGCACAGTGTGGATTAGCAGAAGAAACAAAGCCATGTGACTGCAGTGGGATTTCATCCTTTTCACATAATAGTTTTTTTCCTCCTGCTTCTTCCTGCTTCCTCCTCCCCCTCCTTTTTAGATCTCCCCCATTCCCTTTCTAACCCATAGCTCAGTGACAAGCTGAGAAGGCCAGCCCCCTTAGACCCCATCAAGAAACTACGCAGGACAGGAAGCTTGACCCCTACCCCAGGGGCTGCCCCCAAAGGGAATCATCCTGATAGTGCAGAAGGGGACCTCTGACTATTGTTTTTACCACAGCTCTTCCTGAATTTTTACACTTCAGTGGGAGAATGATAGCATCCTTTGATTTAATTATGGGAGAGCTTTGTTCTTTCAAAGCAAGAAATCTTTAGCGAGATAGGGCCCAGTGAGAAAATATAGAAGCTGTTCTAAGCAGACCAGATAACTGGAACCCTGAGCTACATCTGAAGACCAGTGTCTCAGGGTTTTAATTAATTTCAATATAGTTCCTGTATTATTGTATTTTCCTTGTGTTTCTGTAAATGAATTTTTCACGGATGGTTGGGTTATTCATGCTGACTCTGACAGGAAAGGTTTGGGTCTTTGTCTGCACAGGAACCACACAGCACGCCCGAGCCTGGAGCAAATCTATGCACAGATAAACCTAACCCTGGGCAAGCGGTTTATAATGGCTCTGCTGACAGACGGGCAGCACGCACACTGCCATGCAGACCGGCACTGGGGGAGAGGATGGGGACCGATCAAACCAGGGCTCCAGCTTTGCTGTCAGTGTTGGAAACAAATTGTTGGGATTCAGAAAAAGATTCCATTGTGTGCGAGTTATTGTAGCTTGACAATCCTCATTATTTGTTCATTGACTTTTATTTTTAGACTTTAAAAATGTTTCCATGGTTAACCCCTCTGGGCACGTGTACAGTAGCAATAAAGTTACACAACCAGCAAGCTGACAACAGCCAGCTCCTGAAATTGTTTAAAATCAATCTCGCTGTCACTTTCTCTCAGATCGAATCCAGAGTAAATATCCATATTCTCTGCTGTCTGTCACTAAAGGTCAGAATACGCATTGGATACCGGAGGCCGGCAGGGGAAGTGCAGTTTGGAACTGAAACTTGGTCTATAGCCCAGCAAAAACGCAGAGCAAAACCCGCCTTGAAAGTTTGCTCCTTCATGTTTGAGGGCTAGCCCTCGGAACCCTCATGGATGGCACCAGAGAGCAATGAAGGCCAGAACCAGGGAGCCAGAGGCCCTGGGTCGAGTCTGCACCTTACTGGCTGTGCAAACCAGAGCAAGTCTGCCTCCCAAAGACTCGATTCCTCATCTGAAAAAAAGAGGAATCGATGTGGGAGTCGGGGGAACTCATCATTCATCCAACACATTTTTATTGGCTCCATCTGCGTGCTAGAAATTGTGTCAAGCACTGTGGATCCAGTTGTGAACAACAGAGTTAGAGACCCTGCCTCCTTGGTCCTGTTGGTGATATAAAGAAGTGAATAGAGTAGTAACAGTGTGATAACTAGGGTAGGACGGGAGAAATTCAGGATGCCCCAGCCCCCACCACCCAGGAGGGGTTCAGGACAGCCTTCCAGGAGCAAGTTTTCTGGGTTGAATCGGGGGTGGCCAGGCGTTGGCAGGGCAAGTGCCCCAGGCACGAGGAGAGCACTGGGGGTGCCAGCCCCGAATCTGCAGTCCAGGTAGGCAGAGGGTGGACCAGCGATTCTTGCTCACCCCAGCGTCAAAACTGACTTTAATGGAGCCATTTCAAGGTGGAGTCGGCACTGCCTCTCCAGAGAAACTGCCTTGCTGTCTTGAACCTTGGACTGGGCCCAAATGGCAATTGTTTCACAAGCGATTGTCTGAGTCGTCAGCAGGAGAATGGGACATCCTGATCACAAGACAGAGGACTGTGGACTTTCTGAAGATAGATCAACAGCCAGACCAGTGTTCTGCCTCCAACTCCAATTAAAATGGTTTGTAACACCACCTCCCTTCTTTGCCTTTAAAGCCCCTGACTTTTATTCCCTAGCAGGATGCTTTTAGGGTTTCTACCTGAATCTGTGTTCCTGGGAACTGCAATTCCTTGATCCCAAATAAAGCTTTGCTCTTAAACTTGTTTCTGCTTGGTGTTTTTTTTTGGTTTCGTTTTGTTTTGTTTTTGGTGAGGAAGATTGGCCCTGAACTAGCAACATCTGTTGCCAATCTTCCTCTATTTTATGTGGGATGTCACCATAGGGTAGCTTGATGAGCAGTGCTAGGTCCATGCCCGGGATCCAAATCTGTGAACCCCTGGCTGCCAAAGTGGAGCTCGTGAAGTTAACCACTACATCACCGAGCTAGCCCCCTGGTTTCTATTTTTGAAGGTTCCCCCAACCCTCCACGCCCTCAGGCTGAAAGGCACTGGGCTTCCCGTCGGAGCCCCAGTGCCCTTGCCCTCCCTGTGGGCCTGTTCTAAGGTCTTCCTGCTTTTAAGTCATGACAGGCCCAGAGCACTGCCCAGGTGAGCAGGGGGGCTGGGCTGGGGCCTGGGCCACAGCCATCAGGGTCTCACAGTGGCCCCCCGTGGGGCTGGGCAGTTAGTGGTGACCTGCCAGAGGAAACCCTAAACATTTGGTGGTTCTATTACTTGTTTTGGGGTCTGTTATTTGACATAAGTGATTTGGTTTCTCTCTTAGGTCTGGAAGATATTTTGGGACAATTTAGAAGAGCCTGTGCGACCTAAAAAAATACCCGCTGACCTGGGTGGGGAACTGCTTCAGTGGCCTGAGGCCTTATTTCAACTCCCCACCCCTCCACCCTATTACCCCTACACATTCACAACCCCTCCCTTTCCTCCTTAACTGGCTGAGACCCCTCGGTCCCTGTCAGGGGCTCTCCCTGGCATATGCCAGCGCCCTTTCCCTTCTCTTTCTTTCTTTGAACTGGCCTTGGGACCTCCCACCCTGGTCATATCCTCTTCTCCACCAACAACACTCTGGCATCTGCACAGCTGGACATGGCTAGAGAAACACACCATGCTGTGGTCCCGCTTGAAAGCCCTCTCTGGGGCCTCCAGTGGGCCAGGAGTCCTGCCTCCTGTCCTGTGGGTTCACTCCCCCTCATTTCAAGGGCTGTTTTGCAAAGAGTCCCCCTCTCAGACCCCAAACCCTCTTCTGTGGATCCAATGGAGGCAGCCAGAAGAGAAGTCCCATAAGTGCCACCCCACATCCACCCACCTACCCACAAACTTTGTCCTTCCACTCTTACTCTGGGGGACCTATTGGGACCCAAGGCCAGCCTCTCATTTGTATCCTAACTCCACCCTTCTCACTGTTTAGGGATGTCATGCCAACAATAGCCCCTCTCTATCCTGCATCACCAACTTTTCCTTTTTTTTTTTGCTTAAGAAAGATTCACCCTGAGCTAACAACTGTTGCCAATCTTCCTCTCTTTTGTGTGTGGGTCTCCACCACAGCATGGCCACCAATGAGCGGTGTAGGTCCGCGCCCAGGAACTGAACCCAGGTCGCTGAAGTGGAGCACACTGAACTTAACCACTAGGCCTGCCCCAACTTTTCCTTTTCTATTGGACCATTCATTCCCACCAGTATACAAACATTCTTCACATCTTAAAAAAAAAATTAGAAAGCACGTGTTCCTCCCAGCCTCCACCTCAAGGCTCCACTCCCCACCTTTTACAACAAGACTTCTCGGAAGAGTTTCTTCTGGAACCTGGCTCTAAATCCAACCTGTAATCATATCCTGCTGGTTCTACCTTCAAAATATACCCAGAAGATGACATCTCACTACCTACCACTTCAGCTGCCAACACCCAGGTCCAACCCCCCATCAACTCTTGCCTGGATTATTGCAATAGCCTGCTGACTGGTTTCCCCACTTCCATCCTTGCTCCCCTTCAGCAGAGAAAGCCACTCAGCTCAGAGCCTCCAGTGGCTTCCCATCTCCCCTCAGAGTGAAAGCCTCATGTAAGTAAAAAGCCTTACATGACCCTCACAGCACACCCCCCACCACTCTGATCCTATATCCCGACACCTGGCCCATCCCGTGCCTGAGCCCCAGCCAGAATGGCCCCCACCATTGCACTCTTTCCTCACAACACCACATCCGACTCCTTCACCTCCTTCAGATGTCTGCTCCACCATCCCCTCATCAGGGCAGCCTTCTCAACCAGCCTATCTGAGATTGCCTCATTTCCTAATCCTCTTCCCTGCCTAATTTTGCTCCATTGCACATATCACCATCTGCCACACACTGCATTTTCTTTTTTACTTTATTGCCTTTCTCCACCACTAGGATGGAGGCTCTGTGAGGGCAGGAAATTTTTATTTGTTTTTGCACAACTGTCTTCAGTAGGAGACAGTGCAATTGCTCCATGAGTGGCAGATATTATTATTATTATTATTATTATGCTCCCAGGAAGACAACTGGAAGAAGTAGCATTAACTCTAGTTAACCCACTTTACAAATATGAGAATGTAAGAAACGCATAGCAGTAGGCGTATGGCCAGGGTGTGGTAGCTGAGCTCCAAAGGTGCATCTCTGATGAGCTACACCACCTGACATCTGTGCCTCTGTATAGCCCTGTCCTCTTGAATCTGGTTTGACCCCACTAGGTGAGTTCCAAGGCTTGCAGAGTTCAGAAGAAGCCTTGCAATGTCTGCTGCACTCTGTTGCATGGCAGGCTCTTGGGGAAGCCACTGCCAGAAAGAAGTTCTACCAGCCTGAGATTGCAGGGCTGTGAGGAGGCCTGAGCTACCAGGTGGAGAGGCTCTGGGGAGAGAGAGGCCCCCAGCCAGCCCCCAGCTGTTCCATTCCTCCCAGCCCAGGCACAGGACATGTGACTAAAGAAGCCTTCTTGGACGTCCAGTCAAGTGCCTTCAGGTGACCCCAGCCCCAGCCAATATCAGATTTCAACTGTGTGAGAGACTCCAAGGAAGAATCGTTTAGCTGAACCCAGCCAAGCTACTGAAGCACAAGAGAGAAAACAAAATCGTTGTTTCAAGCCACTAAGTTTTGGGGCAGTTGGTTACACAGCAATAGATAAGCAGAACAGAGGACATCCTCAAAGCAAGCCCATCTTAGTGCCTGAGAGCATCGGATTGGCTAATGCTGCCCAGCTTAGGTGTGCTCTGCCTAAAGAAACTCCAACACGAGACATTTTGTTTAAAACAAATAAATTAAGGCCTTATAAAAGCATTGTCTTATTCCAAGTGCAACTTCCAAGACACTTGTAAGCATTCATTGAGAGGGTAATAGCTACTTACCAGAAGCCTACAAGCAGAAAAACAGAAAGAGAAATGTTGGAAATAACTACCTTTTAGAGATAATTCAGTGCCAAGGTAAAGCATCCTAGAATTTGCAGTGTGAGTAAATGAGAAAATTATGCGATGATCAAAATTGAATTCACACACGACATTTCAGGAACAAACACAAATATTAGATGTCATTAAGTATACTTGAACTTCAAAAGTTAAACCTCACACCTGGGTAATCCAAGTCACTCCAACACTTAACCTGCTTTAGGCTCAATTAACCAGCTGAGGATATGTAGGGAAGGAAGACATTTCCTCTACCAACCCTAGGTCCTTCCGGCTGGTCTGCTAATTAAATTGACATGAGACAGAATAACAGGAGAAAATTAAACAAAGCTTTATGACATGTATACATGCGAGAGACTCAGGCAAACTGAGCGACCCACCAAAATGGCGGGGGTTCTCATCTTAAATACCATCTTCAGCTAAAGACAAAGGAGGATGTTGGGGGGGGGGCAGTCAGTTATGGGAGATTACCAGAAAAGCACAGTAAACAAGAGTAAGATTATTATGCAGATTTAAATCCTTGCCTTTGGCATTGATAAGAGTTTCTAGAGATAAGGTCATCCCCTCTTCTTCCTGGTACAGAGAGGGAGACACCTTTATAGATGGAGATTTCCTTTACAATGTAAAAGTTTCTTAACAAAGGGTAACTTCTACTTTTCAGAGTTTCTCTCTTGTCTGCAGTTTTCAAAAGTAACCAGCCCAAAATAATCTTCATGCCAAAGAGACATATCTTGGGATGGCCAATTCCAATCCCCTAAAGATACAACCAAGGGAAACCAGAATTGAAAACTGAATTGCCCAGGCTGGTGGTCTACCGAGACCCACTTCACTGGACAGTTGCCAAAGGTCCACTTTCTCTACCACCTCTCAGGAGGAGCTTCTACTGTTTATGCAGGGTTTAATGATTCAGTAGTTCAATAAGAAGATCCCTTAAACCACAAAACAATCCAAACGTGTTGTGAGTAGGATAGAGTTGCATGCTTTAAGATATTATGAAAGATTACAGAAGACTTAGAAAATATTTACCCTTTTTGTTTTTTAAACCAAAGTTTGTAAACCAAACCATTTGCCCAATTTTGGATTCTCAGCAGAGCATCAGAATACAATACAACTGTAGAAAAACGAGTAGCATTCAGTTCAGGACTAGAAAAAGGACTATTCACCCCCCAGGGAAGCTTTGTCGGCTTGTGGGTGGGAGAGCATCGAGGGGCCCCCTGGCTGAGTGCAGTTCTGATGAGCGCAATGGGAATAAATCTGATGGTTTTAGTATTCTGATAAGAAAGTGGGCTGTAGGGCTGGCCTGTCCTATGGCTGGGAAGAGCAAGATAAAGGATTCTTTGAGGTTTTTATTTAAGGCTTTTGCTCAATAATTCAATAAGAAGATCCATTAACCTATGAAACCATCAGAAAACCGTGTGTCAGGAGTAGAATAAAATTACACACTTGTTGCTGAATATTGATATTATTGAATTGAAGATTTGGGGAATATTTGTCTTTTTTGTTATTTGGCATTTTCCCATATCAAAGGAGGGGTGAACAAGCCTTCCAAACGGGCAGGACATGAATGAGAAGAAAATAGAGGCAAGTGAAATTTATGAGAAATTATGGGATTTATGAGAATTTATGGCATTTTCTTCCTTACTAGATTGTTGTTTACATTTCCTTTAAAAATTGATATCCCCTGGCGAATGTGTCTAGGAGAAAAAGAAAAGGTCTTTCTGACAAAGAATTCCTCTACTTTAAAAGCGCTGATTGTGCTTGAATGTTGAGAACCGAAATGTACACTCATCAAGGTAAATGGATTTGGTTCGGTAGAAAGAACACTAATCAGGCATCTGGAGCTCTCAGCTCTGCCTTCAACCCCAAGCAAAGTCTGCAGGCAAGATGCTCCTGGTTCCTCAGGAAGGCGGAGCAGGAGGGGAGGAAAGGACTATGGGTTACAAATGCTTTGGGGATTTCACGAAGTGTGAGACCGTTGAGTAGTAAATATTTCAGAAATAAGATAGATACAATAAAAGAACTGTTGGAGGATAAATTGTGGCACTGAGGCCCCTGAAGAGACGGACCTGAAAAGTCCATGGAGAAGAGTTGGAAAGAAAAGTACAGCCAGAGAAAATGAGGGAAAGGGGGGATGGGAACGTGTGGGTTTTCAGCCGCTCTTCCGTTCGCAATGACTCCAATATGATAGGAAAAATGAAACCAAATCCATTCAAAACAAAAATCAGGTAGGAGACTTGAAAAGAATGATATTTCATAGTACATTTCAATTTTTTGTACTGATTTTTGTTTTGATGAATATTTTTAGTACAAGGTTCAGAAGAATGTCTTTATTAATCAAGTATTTCTGTTGGTTTCCCTCCCACCACCAATGATGGAAGAGAAGCCAGCACCAATATCAGAAAACACTTTCAAAGAACTCTGAAAATTGCACAGCCAAGGCCAACTGGTGGCTCTCTAGCCCCTGTAGATGCTGGTGGGGTCGTGTTGGGGTGTGTGTGTGTGTGTGTGTATGGTGGGATGTGCATGGTGTGTTGAGGGTTCTGACACCAACTAAGATTCTGATCACCAACTGTTCCACTGTGTGTGGGGTGGTGGTTTCCATACCTCCAACTCAACTCTCTGACACCAGCTGCAGGTCCTACGATTCAACTCAATTCTGACACTGTCTACCTGGAGATGGCGTCAGCTCCCACAGGTTAAGAGTTCAGTCCTATAAGACTGTCCCCACGCTTCAGATGCCAGTAGCAAGTCCAGGTTGTCACTCGTCATGTCACTGGTTGACAGACTGGTAATAGATTGGAAGTTCCAACAACCGCTTTCTTGGGTTGGATTAATTTGCTAGAGCAGCTTACAGAAATCAGAGAAATGTTTTACTTACCAGATTACCAGTTTATTATGAAAGGATATAACTCAGCAGCAGCTGGACAGAAGAGATATATAGGACAAGGTATGGGGAAAGGGTGCAGAGCTTCCATATTCCCTCTGAGCCCACCACTCCCTCCAAATCTCCATGTGTTCATCAACCCAGAAACTCTCTGAACCCCATCCTTTGGGTTTTTATGGAGGCTTCATTACATAGGCATGATTGATTAAACCATTGGCCATTGGTGACTGATTCAACAACCTCCAGCCCCTCCCCCCTCCTCAGAGGTCAGGGGTTGGGACTGAAATTTCCAACCTTCCAATCACATGATTGGTTCTCCTGCCAATCAGCTCCCTTCCTTAAGTTTGGTTCAAAAGTTGCCTCATTGACATAACAAAAGACACTATGACTTTGTCACTCTATCACTTAGGAAATTCCAAGTGTTTTAGGAGCTCTGTGCCAGAAACATGGACCAAGACCAAATATATATTACTCATTATAAATCACACCATCACATATGTGTACATGGGAGAGGGGCGTTGGTTGGTATTGTAAGCTAATCCTCAGCCTCATTCCTCTCCCAGTATTGCAGTGACTTTCCAGGAGGGGTGAGGCCCTCCTGCTGGCCAGCCTTCCCCTCTCGTGGGCATGCTCCAGGTCCACAGGTGCAAAAAGGCTGATGAGGACCCAAAAGGGAAGAGCCCAGAGGGACCCCTCTATGAGCAAAGCAAGCTCTTTGAGAAACGGAGGCATAGATTAAGCAAATGTAAAGACTTACAGGCTCTGTGACCTGAGGAGAAATAAGATGTGAGCACGAAAACTTCCAGGGCACCCACGTCTATAATTTACTTTTATTTTTTTATTTTTTATTATTATTTTTGTTTTGAGGAAGATTAGCCCTGAGCTAACATCTGCTGCCAATCCTCCTCTTTTTGCTGAGGAAGACTGGCCCTGAGCTAACATCCATGCCTGTCTTCCTCTGCTTTATATGTGGGACACCTACCACAGCATGGCTTGTCAAGCGGTGCCATGTCTGCACCCGGGATCCGAACTGGCAAACTCCAGGCCACCGAAGTGGAATGTGTGCACTTAACCACTGTGCCACCGGGCTGGCCCCGATATAATTTACTTTTAATTGCATAAAATTAAGATGAATTGAGAAGTAAATAGAAGGATGTATGTGTCAATGAAAATAATCCATAACCAATCTATAAATGAAAATTTGGGTGAGTTTATTCTGAGCTGAAATCTGAGGACCATGGCCCGGGGCCTTTCTTCCCAAAGGAAGAAAGGGCATCAAAGAAGTGAGGTGTACAGAGTGGTTATATACCCCCAAGCAGGACGTTTCACATATGATTGAAATGTCCCTCCCACAATAGTCACAAGATTGCCCTGTCAGCACAGTGCTTGATGGACACAGCAGGTAGTGGGTCTGCTATCTCGGAGGGTGTAGCAGGAGGCAAGTCTATTGTCTCGAGCTGGGTGGTCACAGGTGAGCACAGCAATCAGTTTCTAGCCTAAGGAAAGATGCTTAATCCTTAAGGAGATGCCACCGTTGGGAGGGGGAGGGAAGTTGCACCTTTATCTCAAGGGCCTTTGTTCTTGCCATAGGGAATCTCTAAAGCAGATATACAATGCATGCTCGACAGCCACCGTCAGGCCCTTTTGGAAAGACAAGGTCAGGCCGAATTAGGTTTATACCAAATGGCTTCCTCATATACTCCAATATATCCTATTACTTGCCATTTTTATTTGTCATATAGATGGATAGATAAGTGATAAAACAAATAATAGTGAAATATTAATGATAGAGCCGAGTGGTAGGTAGATGTGTGTTTACTATAAAGTTCTTTCCACTCTTCTGTATGTTTGAAAATGTTCATGATAAAAGGTTGGAGGAGAAGCCAGACCAGGCGATACTTGACTGGAACCTGGAAATCGGAGCTAGAGTTTGTTCCCTCTGTGGAGCTTGGTTTCAGCAGTAGTGACAAGGATTTTAGGCTGGCTACTTTTAAAACTACAGATGAGAAGCAGGCTCCGAGGACTGGAATTTTGCTTGCCCTTCTGAGAGACATTTGCGTTTATGAAGGAAGGGGGGGTGACCTTGTAGGGACCCGAAATTGGCCACCCCAGGATATGTCTCTTTGGCATCGGGATTGTTTTGGGCTGATTGCTTTTGATAAACTGGGACAGGGAAGGAGGCTCTGGGGAATGGAACTTGCCCTTGTTGGGACACATTTACATTTGTAAGGTAAATCTCTATCTGTAAAAGGTGCCTCCCTCTCTGTACCAGGAAGAAGAAAGTAGATGACCTTGTCCCTAGAAGCTCTTAATGGGGAAGGCAAAAACTTACGTTGGTTGCTGTCTGGCAATCTCATGTAACTGGTTTAGGGTGGTGGCGTCCAACCTTTCTAACATTTACTCAATCCGGTTTGATTCTTATCTAAAAGTTGTGGGAGCGCCCCATGGCCGGACCCTACCGGCACTGGTACCATTTTAACTTTTTTTCCTTTGTCTTGTAAAGAGATGACTCACATACCCATGCCTTAAATTTAGCCCTAACCCTCAACTCGGGGCAGCAGCAGGAGCTCTGACTGCCCGTGGGTCCTGTCCCCAAGCACCAGCTCTGCCTGCCCATGGGTCCTGTCCCCATGCTATTCTATACTATTCTCTAAATAAAAGAGCACTACTGCCAGATCTTGAAAGTCTAAGAAATCTTTCTTTCGACTCCTCGGCTCACCGACCCCGCATCAGTAGTTCCTTTTGAAATGTACCCACATTTACTCATTTCCTTGGGGCAAATTCTCAAGGTCCCTCTGAATATATTCAACCTGCCACTGAGAAGAAAGAAATGGTAGAATTAACCAGCATGACATTTCACAAGAGAGACTTCCACAGCAAAACATCTTTTTCTAACTCTTGCTGGTAAACTTCTCCCCAGAAAAATCTCCCCTTCACTTTCTGTATATAAAGTCATTAAAAAAAAAAAAAAAGCCTTTGCTTACCACGGTTTATTACACAATGGGTGCTGGAATTGTTGTTGAAGTGTTTGTTTCTAGAAGTCCATTCCTATCTAGGATGATAACTGACTGATTACTCACCTACCACCCAGAGGGACCCAGGAACTGAATACCCATAGTCTTTTTGTCTGTGACATAAGAACCCCCATGTGCAAAATGAGGAATTAGTGCCAGAAATACTGGTGACAATACTTGAAGGCACTGGGAAGTGACCACAAATAGGCAGATTCTGGAAGAAAACAACGGCACTGGGTGAGTCTTTTGTTTTCCTGTCTTCAATCACAGTCTGCAACCTACAGAATGGCTAAAACTCAAGGTGATAACCAACCCAGTTTTTCCAGGGACGTCCCAGTTTTAGCACTGAAAGTCCTACCTTCCAGGAAATTCCTCAGTTCTGGGCAAATCAGGATGGTAGGTCGCCCTACTAAGACTCCAACAAAAAACCTGGGGTTTTTCTGGGCTGAAGAGGCAGTAGACAGACTTTGGGACAACCACAGCCAGGGGGAGGTGAGAGGGGAATGCCAGAAAGCAGAGAGCAGGGAAAGGGAGCCCAATTTCTGTGTATGTTCTGCTCAAATCTCTGACTGACTTCTGAACCACACACACCAGGAGC
The DNA here is from genome assembly GCF_041296235.1 of Equus asinus. Classification (NCBI taxonomy): domain Eukaryota; kingdom Metazoa; phylum Chordata; class Mammalia; order Perissodactyla; family Equidae; genus Equus; species Equus asinus. The sequence continues at coordinate 25,487,203 of NC_091816.1, read as the reverse complement.
CGACTTAAAGCAGCCCAGCTAAGAATAGAAGAACTGAACTGAGATTCCAGCTGCTGCCCAGCAGACAGGGTTTTCAGTCTGCATCCCAACAAGCTAATTGCCTGGTAATACAAAAACAACACAACCCAGTAATATTCAGAGCTGTGTAACAGAATCCAGAGTCTCCACAACATAACATGCACAATGTCCAAGATACAATCCGATATCACTTGACATACCAAAAAACAAGAACATTTGACCCATTTTCAAAAGATCCACCTTGAGGTAACCAAGATATCGAATTTAGCACACAAGGATTTTAAAGCAGCTAGAATAGCTATGCTCAAAGACTAAAAGAAAATATGTTCACAATGAATGAAAAGATAGAAAGTTTCAGAGGAGAAAAAGAAACTGTGAAAAGGAACTATATTAGTCAGGGATCTCCAGAGAAACAGAACCAATAGGATGTCTGTATACATAGAGATTTATTTTAAGGAATTGGCTCATGTGATTACAGAAGTTAGCAAGTCTAAAATCTGCAGAGTGGACCAGCAGTCTGGAGACCCAGGGCTGAGCTGATGTTACAGTTCAAGTCTGAAGGCCATCAGGCTGGAGATCCAGAAATGAGTCGATGTCACACATGAAGTCCAAAGTCAGTCTGCTGTAGATCCAGGAAGAGCCCACACTGCAGATGAAGTCTGAAGCAGGCTGCTGCAGAATTCCTTCTTGCTAGTGAGAGGTCAGCCTTTGGTTCTATTCAAGCCTTCAACTGATTGGATGAGGCCCACCCAAACTATGGAGAGCAATCTGCTTTACTCAAAGTCTACTAATTTAAATTTAAATTCAAAACACTCTCACAGAAACATCAAGAATAATGTTTGAACAAATATCTGGGCACCGTGACCCAGTTAAGTTGACATATAAGATTAACCTTTACGAGAATGAAGCTGAAATTCTTTTAAAAATTAATTGTAATATGTGAAAAACAAAAGAAAAGTGTAATATCTGAAAGTCCCCCCAAAAATTCCAACGGATGGACTTAATAGCAGAATGTAGATGACAAAGGAACAAGTCAGTGATCAATAGAAGTAGATCAATAGAAGCTAATCAATCTGAATAAAAATAAGAAAATGGTTGAAAAAGATGAACAGACCCTCAGAGACCTTTGGGACAATATCAAAACGTCAAACATACACATAATTAGAGTCCCAGGAGAGGAGGAAGAAAATGAGGCCAAGCATAATTTGAAGAAATAATGGAGGAAACTTGGTGAAAGACATGAATTTTCAGATTCAGGAAAATCAAGGAAACTCAAGCAGAATAAATATGAATAAAGCCATGCCTAAGGACAACAAGTGCTGAAAATCTAAGATAGAGAGGAAAGTTTGGAAGCAGACAGAGAAAAATGGCACATGGGGGATCAACGATTCAAGCTATCACTGGCTGTTCATCAGAAACAATGTGAGGTCAGAAGACAGTGGGACACCATCTTTAAAATGCTGAAAGAAAAACATTCAACCTAGAATTCTGTACCTAGTGAAAATATTACTCAAGAATGAAAGCAAAATGAAGATATCTTCGGATAAAAGAAAACTAGGGGAAGTCATTGCCAGTAGATCTGTACCGTAAGAAATTCTAAAGTAAATTCTTCAGGCAAAAGAAAATTATATCACCAGGAAACTCAGATCTTCAGGAAGGAAGAAAAGGAAAAAGAAAATAAAAAAGGTTAATATCCAGGGAAATATAAAAGACTATTTTCCATTTTAATTTCTTGAAAATTCATATGACTATTAAAAGCAAAAACTTATAACATTGTCTAGGCCTACATAGCTAAAAAAGCTAGAATAATCCACTGGAAATTCATTTAGGTCCAGTACCTCCACAGCAGAGGGGGACCTATGTGGTGTCTGTCATTCGATTGCTCCAGACCAGGAAGGAGACACAGGCTGCAGGTTCTGTGGATGCCCAAGACCTGAGCACATGTAAATGCAGCTCATCTGTAATAGGAGAACTCCAGGCAGAGTGGTTACTGAAGCCTTGAAAAGCCTGACCACTAGCCGCTCTCTAGTTTAGAAGCCTCAGCAAAGGGTTCCCACAGGCTGTTCTTGAGTCGACATGGACTATTTGTAATGCTGCATCCCAAGTAACAGCTACCATTTACACTTGCAAACAGAGACGATCTTAGCTCTTTGTGATCTTTACGCTTTTGTTTCTTTTTCTTGCCTTATTGCAAAAGCTAGGACCTTGAATAGAATAGAGATTGGATGTTCTTACTTTGTTCCTGATCTTAGGGAGACAGTATTCAGTTTCACCATTAAGTAGGATGTTAACTCCAGGTTTCTCATAGATGCTCTTTATCAGATTGAAAGAGTTCCTTTCTCCTATTTGGCTGATAGTTTTTTGCTTTTGTTTTTGTCTTATCACAACGGAGTATTGAATTTTTTCCAAATACTTTTTCTCCATCTATTAAAATAATTATGTGGTGTCTCTCTTCTATTCCATATATGTGATAAACTACACAGGTTGATTTTTGAATGTGAAATCAACTTTGCACTTCTGGGGTAAAATCTACTTGGTCATAATATTTATCCTTTTTTATATATTGCTGGATTTGATTAGCTAATATTTTGTTAAGGATTCTTGTGTCTACATTCATGAGAGATGTTGGCCTGTAATTTTCTTTTTTTGTTAATGTTTTGTCGAGTTTTGGTGTTAGGGCCTCATTGGCCTCATAAAATGAGTTAGAAGTGTTTCCTCCTACTCTATTTTCAAAAAGAATTATTTTTTTCTTAAGTATTTGATAGAATTCACCAGTGAAGCAATATAAGCCTGGAATTTTCTTTCTGAGGTTTTGATAACAAATTTCAATTACTTTAATAGATACAGGGCTATTCAAATTTTCTCTTTCATCCTTTGTCCGTTTTTATAAGTTGTTCAAGGAGTTTGTCCAATTGCATCTAAATTGTTCAATTTGATGGCATAAAGTTGTTCATAATATTCCCTACTATTATTTTAATGTTCGCAGGCTCTGTAGGGATAACCCCTTTCATTCCTGATATTGGTGATTTGTATCCGTCCATGTTGTAGCATATATCAGTACATCATTTGTTTTTATTGCTGAATAACATTTCAGTGTATAGATACACCACATTTTATTTATCCATTCATCAGTTGATGAACATTTGAGTCCTTAACACTTTTTGGCTCTTTTGAATAATGATGCTATAATAATTCATGTACTTGCTGTTGTGTGGATTCCTCTGGCTTTTGCATTGGCTTGCTCCTATGATCCCAGCAGCCCTTCTGTATTACCTCCCACTCTCAGTTCCTCATTCCTGTGTAACTGAGGAGATTCTCTTGGTTCCTGTCCCTGAAGGTAAGCGGATCGTGTAGCCTGAGCTGGATTAAGCCTGGGGTGAAATCCTGAGGTGCCCCACACACCTGGACACTCAGGCAGCCTGAACTTGGAGCTGCTGCAGGAGGCACAGAAACAGACACAGAGGTGCAGAATTTTATGACTTGGTTGAGAGCCCTTGCTTAAGAATTCTCGTGCAATATGTAATTTGTCAATTCATGTTCGTGAACCCACATATTGTTAAGCAGTATAATTTGCCTTTTAGATTAGTTTTGTTCATGGGCACATTCTTTTATCCCCAGAAATCCTTGGGAAGAACTTGTCACAATCTGGAGGAAGACTTCACCCCTTGGAAACCATTTCCTCCCCTGCAATTTCAATAAATCTCCAAGGGACAAAATGGCAATGTTTCTTTTTCTTTCACGTTTTTATCACTTACTTTAGCCAGAACTACTTCTTCTGAAGTCTATAAAGATTCTTCCTATTAAACGAGAACTTGGAAGTTCTTCATTTTTTATTTTCCTTTTAAAGGGCTTGTGGGTGAAATTATTGAAAGAACTTTTTATCTGATCATAGACTAGGTCTTGAATTGACTTCATAAGAAAAGAAGGGAAGGAGCAGAAGGAGGTTAACTATGTGTGAATTTATAGGCGTTTTGGTGTCTGGGGTCCATGTAAATAATATATGACCTCACTGTAAATATTAACTCTGCCAGAGCCTAAGTCTTTAAACGCAAATTACCAGGAGCTACCGGGAATGAAGAGATGTTCTGCTCTTAATGATCTTTTTAACACTAGCTCCAGGTACTCAGGACCCCGCAGGGAAGTTCTGGGATGTGTAGTCCTTAAGATGCTGGTTTGCAGTGTTGAATAGTTTGTAAAGGAAAAAGGAAAAGGAATTTTCTCCATGTAAAATAAAAACTAAAACACTGTAGCAATCAATCCTTTAAGAACAATTACAGCAACTGCTGTTGGCCTAGAGACTACACGCCTTTAAACATTTAGTAGGTAATTTTTTTCTAAGGGAATAAAAGTGGAATCTTTGACCAAGCTTATCAGTAGAGGCAAGGCTTGTCTGGGGACACACAATTCACACGTGTCCTTCTGCTGCGAATGCGGAAGCAGCCTGACTTTATTAACTCTGCTGGCCTCTCTGAAAAAACCGCCAGCTTTAGCACTTCCTGCTGGGGCTGCCACTGTGCCACCAAGTACCAGGCCTCATCTTGTTGGTCCCCAGGGTACGACTGTCCCCCACCAGTGATGTCACTGATGTCCTGAGTTCTCATGGTTCCCAATCTACGGAACAATAAACTGTGCCAGAGGGAGGGGATCGCAAAGCACTGTTGCTTCCGCTGCAATATTTTTATAAGGTGTATTAAAACAGATCTTTCCACTTTTTATTCATGGCCTTCTCTCTCTCTAGACACATGTGTGTATGAAATAGACTGGACCAGGAACGGGTTAGAGAAACAGCCCCTCGCTCCCACGGCATTCAGAACCTCTTCATGCCCAACTTCTTCCCCTGACATGAGGCTCTTTCCAGGAAGTTCCCTAGCTTTTGCAGAGGGAGTTCTGTCGTGTCACCACACCAGTTCTCCAGCAATAACCCAGCTGAGCTCCTTCCTGGAAAGCTCCTCAGCACCCCCAAAATACACTGCTTTTGGTCATATTCTGCCTGTCCATCACGGACAACAGAAGACTATGGTTCACGTGGGAGCTCCTCCGCATGTTCTTACAAATAAGCTATTTTTGGTAAACTTATTTGTAAGCTTCTGTTTTTCAAACACTGACAATTGCTTGTCCCATTATTCCTTATGGTATAAATACACTGTCATAAAGAATGATTTAAAATAAGTTGGGCAATCACTTAAAAGATAACTGGTTGCAATAGTCGTGGATTCTAGCAGTGTCTTTTTGCAGATAATGCTATGGTTTCACCAACATTTTTGACAAGTCTACAAAGAAAAGGATCAAGGCTTCTTGTTGGTAAAGAGGGAGCAACTGAACCATGGTCTTGAAACCATGGCTCAAAAGACTGGGTACTTCTGCCAACGGAATGAAAAGAAAAGGCCAAAGGAAAGGCTTGAAGGAGGACGTGGCCGAGTTGTGTATGTGCCAACGCCAAGATGGCGAAGTTGGCTTTCTGTCGGTTTTTTGAGGTTTTGGAAGTTTACCGGTCATATTTCGTTCCTTAAGGAAACTACTCAAATTTCACCACAAAAAAAAAGCACACAAAACCGTTGTGTTGCATCAAACCTTCTCTTTGGGTCCTCCACTCTTATTCCACGGCTACAGAGGAGTAGCTTGAGTGAATTCTAAAAGGATTTCAAGCAGCACCTCAAGAAAATGGACTTCAGAAACTTGGTGCCCTACGAAATGCCCATTTTTTCTGAGGCTGGGAAAATGCACATTTGGGTCCTCAGGAGCCTAGGAGTGTCATTCATTCAGTAAATCAGTCATCAATCATTATGAAACACCTACAATTAAGTTTTTGGCACTGGCAATTCAGCTGTGAGTAAACGAAGTCCCCACATTTGGCCCAGGAGTTCGGGGCATGTGGGGAAAGTGGCAAAGGATAGGTTATAACATTGCAATACCCCATACTATCGGGTTATTGGAGGTCATTTCCCTCGCGCTTGCTTCATTTGCTCTTTGACATGGTTCCAGATCAGGCTGCTCCTCAAAGCTGCCTCGCTGGACCAGGCTGTCACTGGCATATGCAGACTCCAGTGATCTGTGAAGCAATAGAAGACCGATTCCCTCCGGTGTCCCCATCTACACTGCAGCTCTTTGCTGTAAGCTTCTGAGAAGGACTCTTAGGATGGTACCCGCAGCCTTTCCTTCCCACGTGTCCCATGCTGCCTCTGTGACAATAGCACCACTTCTCTAAGAAGTTGCCGTCAGGAGAGAAAGAATAATGTCGCTGCTAATTTTGAGCCTCTACTGTGTGCTAAGAGCCTTTGCTGGGCACTTTATGCACATTAGTCCTGATGTCCACCCAACCTGATGGGTAGATGTTAATACCCCCATTTTATAAATGAAGATTTGAGAGTTTATACAATTTTCCAAGGACCTTATCACTAATAAGTTGCAGAGCCAAGACTCAAAGCCAAGTCTATCTAATTCAAAAGGAATCATTAGAAAAATCTAAGTCTGGAATGGCTCTGTGATCCAGGGTGAAATACAAACTGAATAAGAAACATTATGCATTTCCCTTTTTCTACTAATATGTGAGCAATCTTCTCGTTATTTCACCCACTAGATGACACTTCCAGGAGGAGATACACTGATTTAAGGGGTCAGAGAAGAGGAATGGTCATCTAGGGTAGAAACTCTCATTCTCCTCTGCAGTGACAAGCTTGTCTTGACATATTATTTCCTAAGAATTCGTGTGTTACATTCATTCGCATATTAATGTGACAAGGGGATCACACAGAACATTGCTGTCATCTCTCACTGCTGTGTGGGTTGGCTTTGAAACTTTTCCCCCAAAGTGACCTCTAGCAAAGTCATTAAAATCAATATAGATGTCCTGCCTTGGGTCCTTGTCACTCCAGCTCTGGGAAAGAGGAACAGCCAAAATTTACTGATCCAAATCCTGACCATCCGGGAAGGACAAAGAAGAAAACAGAGTTTTCTTTTGTTATTTAACACTCCTGGCTAATTACAAAGGAATTGCCATTTGGACTTGGAGGAAAATAAATGGAAGGGGAGGGGATTGTGTTTTAGGTAAACTTGAACTTAAAACACAATCCTTCACTCCCTTTAGTTTTTCTTTAGAACAAACGGGATTTAATTTTGCCAGATATTTGAGAAGAGTCAGACCAGGTAAGTCTAAGCCATTTGCTGATGTCATTGTATAAAAGTCAAGCAAAATAAGGACAGAATCTGGAAGAAAACATAGGCAGTACACTCTTTGACATCAGTATTAAAAAGATCTTCTCGGACACCATGCCTTCTCAGAGAAGGGAAACAATAGAAAGAATAAACAAATGGGACTTCATCAGACTAAAGAGCTTCTTCAAGGCAAATGAAAACAGGATTGAAACAAAAAAACAACCCACTAACTGGGAAAAAATATTTGCAAGTCATATATCTGACAAAGGCTTAATATCCATAATATATAAAGAACTCTCACAACTCAACAACAAAAAAATCAAAAAATGGGCTGGAGACATGAACAGACATTTCTCCAAAGAAGATATACTGATGGCCAATAGGCACATGAAAAGATGCTCATCATCGCTGATCATCAGGGAAATGCAAATCAAAACTACACTAAGGTATCACCTTACACCCATTAGAATGACAAAAATATCTAAAACTAATAGTAACAAATGCTGGAGAGGTTGTGGAGAAAAAGGAACCCTCATACACTGCTGGTGGGAATGCAAACTGGTTCAGCCACTATGGAAAACAGTATGGGGATTCCTCAAAAAATTAAAAATAGAACTGCCATACGATCCAGCCATCCCACTACTGGGTATCTATCCAATGAGCTTGAAGTCAGCAATCCCAAAAGTCCTATGCACCCCAATGTTCATTGCAGCATTATTTACAATAGCCAAGACATGGAAGCAACCTAAGTGCCCATCAACAGACGAATGGATAAAGAAGATGTGATACATACATACAATGGAATACGCTAAGCTGCAAAACAGAACAAAATCATTCCATTTGCAATAACATGGATGGACCTTGAGGGAATTACGTTAAGTGAAATAAGCCAGCGAGAGAAGGATAATCTGTGTATGACTCCACTCATATGAGGAATTTAAAATTATGGACTAAGAACAGTTTAGTGGATACCAGGGGAAATGTGGGGTGGGGGGTGGGCACAAAGGGTGAAGTGGTGCACCTACAACACGAATGACAAACATTAATGCACAACTGAAATTGCACAAGATTGTAACCCATCATTAACTCAATAAAAAAAAAAAAAGAAGAACAAAGTGGCAACTCTGAAAAAAAAATAAGGACAGAATCTGCCAGTCAGCAGATGAACCCAGCTCACCTAATATTCAGCAGAAAGGCAGCTTTGCCTAGGTAAACCCATGGCTGCTCATGACAATGAGTTTATGTTTTGCTTTAAAACTCACAGTGGCATTAATTCCCTATATATAAAGCTTTAGTCCTGCCTTGGACTTTTTTCGCACGGTTCTGTATAGAAACCGCTGAGCACGGTATTACACCCGACATACCTCAGTGATCATCCTGGGAATTACAATTATCATGATGGGCAGAGAGTGAGGTCTCCTGGTTCTGACTTGCTAAGAATGATGGAAATTTGCATCCTGGCTGCCCCTCACAGATTTATCTTGCCTGCAAGATAAATGATCACAAGCTTGATTACTCAGCAAGATAGCGATCGCATTTTCAGGTAGAACTGGGGCTTCAAGGCGTGGAGGCTTGAGAAGAGACACACCACACTGACCCCACTCCCACCTTGAGCCCTCTGTCAGCTCACCGTAACTCCCAGCTTCCGGTGTCTGCGGCGCACACTTCCCCTCATGGCCTCCCACTCTCTTCGGACACCCCATTTTCTGGCCTGGTTCCTGTCTCTTACTTTAGCATATTTACCAAGTTTTCCACATCTTAAAAGTCTAGCACAGCTGCTAGTAGCCTGGCTCTCTGGCTAAAACTCAAGAAAGCCTAACACACGTCCACACAACTGCTCAGTGACCTGAATGCACCCGAGTTTGAGGTGCCAGGGGTGGAAGGGACAAGTAATTAATTGTAAGACTGTGTTAATCAGTCTCCAAATGCAACAGAGGCAAAGAGCCCAGGGTGTTTAGTCCTTTCTGGCTGTTTGCGTCTAAATTAAAGGAGTCACCACTTTCATCAATAGTAATTAATATTTCCTGAGTGCCTATCAGTATCGTGGCATTATATGAAGTCCGCCTAGGGCTTTTCACAACGTAGAGGATGTGAAATTTTGGGTCTCAATGAGCATATAGTAATACGCAAGACATGGCAATTAATTAGCGACTATTTATGGAGCGCCTACTTAGCCTCAGCATTTTGCCAGAAGCTTGTATACCACAACTCAATGATCACAGGAGAGAGCCTTGACTAGACAGAGGCGGTCCCTAAGAGCCCTGAGTCTGGCTTTTGCGGGACTCCGAGGAAGTTGAGGAGCTGGTCTCGCCTCCCGCCCCCAGGTAGTGTTTATCAGCCTGGCACTATCAACTATCAACCGTTTCCAACCAGGGGCAGTGCTGCCCCCTAGGGGATGTTCGAAGATGTATGGGAGCGTTTCTTACTTGCTTTTGGTTATTACACATGAGCCCTTAACGTGTGGGGTCCAAGGATGCTAATATCATACAATGTGCCAGACGGTCCTTCGCAATCAAGAGCTTTCCCACTCAAAATGCCGATGGAACTCCTATTGAAAGCTGAGAGACCAAAAGCTGTGAAAACACTGAAAAGGTGGAGGAGTCCTCACTCTGTTTCCTTCCCACATACTTTAGGAAACCCTCGGGGAGGTCCAGCATGGAGAGGTGGAAACGGCCAGGTTAACCCCAATTCTCCAGAAACCAGAGTGCCTCACTGAGAACAAGCCCAAAGGATCTCGACTTTCAGGATTGTGGTTAAGTTATCTTTTTGGGGAGAAGTTCAGCAAGATTCTAAGTTTAGAATATTATTTGGCCTCTGTTTATAAGTTGACAGTCATATCACAATGTGTCTTTCAGAATAATTTTTCTTATTGACTGTGACCAATTCATGTATCTCTTAAGAAAAGAGATACATGAAGTATAAAATGGAAGATCGAGTGACCTGCGGTGAAGTTTATCGACTTCCGTCACTGCCTAAGCTCTAGGCATTCCCAAGATTACCCGAGTTCTAGCCAAGCTGCCTGCAGACTTGTGGCAAGAGGCCAACGAGGAGCAGCCTGAAAGCATAGAAAGGAGTAGATCAAACTGTGGCCGACCACGGGGCAGGTAACCCAAGGGACTGACATGGAAGAAAAGGAGAATGAAACACAGCCAAAGCAGAATGTGGACCTGTGGGCCTGAATCGGCAAGACAGGGCAGCGTGCGTGTGGGAAGGGGTTGAAGTTCAAACCCATTGGAGCAATGCTCTTCAGGACCAGACACGTGACCTTGGAGAGTGACATCTGGCTCTGGGGAAGGCTGAGGGCATCTTCAGGGAGCGTGAGCCAAATCTTCACTCACCCACAAGAAGGGTTTCTTGGATGATTAAGGCATAATTTCAAAAAGAAAAAGGAAAAGTCAGTGAAGAATAGATCGGGAATTTTCATGTCAGTGTATGGGCAGGAGAAGCTAGTAGTGTTGAATTCTGGGCATGCTGTGGTCTGCCAGGAAGAGATATGGAGACCAGAAAAGTCTCATGTGACCTTGGAGCCTCCTAGGTAGGCTGATGATGTCAGCAGAAGGCCTGGAAATCCACGTTCTTCTATTTCCTACTGTGTGACCCTAAACAAGTTATTTAACCTCTCTGATCCTCCCTTTCCTCATCTTTAAATGAAGATATTATGCATGCTCACCTTGTTGTGAAGATTAGGAATAATATATTGAAAACTAAATGCCCAGCACCTAATAGGTGATCAACAAATTGATGATAGGTATCATTATTATTTGATCTTTCTCTAAGAACACTCTCTGCCAACTTCTTCCTACCCAAACTAAGATTTAATTCCAAAGTATTCTTCCCAACTATGTGTTTTGACATATGTTTTTCCAAAGCAATGATTATAGGATATATGACCTAATCATCGGAAACATTACTGTAAAATGCTTTATCATAATAACAGTATCAGTTAGAGCTGATGATTGCAAGTGACAGAAAACCCCATTCAAACTGGCTTAAGATGAAAAATGGAATTTATTTGTCCATTTAAACTGAAAAATGCAGGGGTGGATCTGCCTGGCTTAAATATGGCCCCATCTATGACTCAAACAATAATGCCAGGACTTGATTTCTCTCTTTCCATCTTCTGATCTGTTCTGAAATAGAAACTCCACTCATGGTGGCAACATGGCTCCAGCATCTCCAGACCCTTGATTCAAATCCTGACAGTTTCTGTGTTTGCCTAGGGACATAGTCTGCTTGGACTAAATAGTAGTCACATGTTCATCAACAAACCAATCACTGTGGCTAAGAGGATCCAGTGCTCTGATTGGCCAGGTCTGGGACGCATGTTCCCCCCCTGGCAGGAGGATGAAACCCGCTGGAAGCACATGAACTGAGCAGGGGGAGGGGCTGTTCTCCCAAAAGAAATTCAAGATGAATGGATGTTGGGCAGAAAAATGATAAAAATTCACTCCCAAGTTCCTCATGTGTTGCAGGACTGTAGTTGGGTTTCCTCGGGTAGTTAGAATACGGTGCTCATCAGGCCATGGACAGACATTTACCAGCCAGGTGAGCTGCGTAGCTTGGTTTGGAATTTCTCCGAGTGTGGTCCATGGCTCACCACTACTTGAATCACCTGGGATGCTTGCTAAGAGTTTATGTTCTTGAGTCCCACCCTAGACCTACTTTATCTGAACTCTGGAGCTGCGCCCCCGAATCAGAATTTTAAAACAAGCTCTCTGAAGATTCTAATGGACAGAAAAGTTTGAGAATGACTGAAGCCTAAATTCTGGGCTGATTGTGAACAGCCTGGGAAAAAACACACTGGATCAGCCTTTATAGTCATTGCAACTTCATCAGACAAGGAACTCTGACATACCTCCTAGATGATATTGCTTTACTCATTTCTCTAAAGGGGGCCTCACACTGGTTTTGTATCTCATCTTTCTGATGAGTCATCCTTTGGTTGAGGGACCACACAGAACTGCTGTCTTTCCTGGTGGGAAACTGAGGCATGATGGCTGGTAACTTTGCAGCAGAAATGACTTACTGCCACAACTAGTAGGACCCAGAACTAAAATATGCAACTACGTACTGGAGGGATTTGGGGAGAAAAAGCAGAAAAAAAAAAAGAAATGACTTACTATCTTTGAGTTGATGTCTTAATTTGGTCAGATTCCCATATCTCCTCTCTGCCAGCTTTGTTCTTCTCTATAAATAGTGCTAAACTACAGGAAGAGTCTAATAGACCAAGAGAATACCCAAACCAGAAGATGTCCCCTGCGTTTTTAACACTGACTTTATTTATTTTCTCTTCTGGCTAAGAACCTCCCTTTTGTTGACTGAACACTAGTTTTCTGAGTTCAGAGGGTCTCCCCTTCTTGAAGATCTGAATAACGCCAGAAATCCAATGAAAATACCACCGAGCACATTTTCAGGACATGCCTCTTCCCACAGGAAGACAAATAGAGCAGAGTAAACAATATGGAACCTGCTGCCCACTTTAAATCCATATCTAGAGAAATATGGGCCCTGTTGGATCTGACATCTTTAAATAAAAATGGGATCCGATTGAGCCATTGAAACTCACATGTCAGTATATGTGCAGGATTCCAGCCATTCTGCTTTCAACATTGAAGAGTGTTTTGATGTCCTTTTTATAGCCTTCCTCTCCGCTAGTCTGCAGTAGGATTTCGTATTGAAAATTACTGCCAGACGAAGGTTGTACGAGCAACTTTATTACCACTTCTGTTTTCTAAGGGATCCTTTTATCCATCAGTGGCAATATTATGGGCTCACATCTACAGTAAGTAAATTAGTATTAATTTCTGATTTTTCCTACAGTGCTGTTTTCCAAACAGCAGCCTTCCCTTTTATGTATTTGCTGATTATTATTTCTCCCCAGGTGCATTACCTTACATTTATCTAAATTATATCTCTTCTCATTTACCACACTTCCTCACTAAGCTTACCAGATCTGACCACAATTGCATCTTTCTGTCCTCTCTCTTCCTTCCTCTCTTCCCTCCCTCCCTTGCTTCCTTCCTTCCTTCCTCTCTATCTTTTCTAGTTTAGCGGCACCCAATTGTTTTCCTCCTTCTTATTAGTAGATAAATTGCAGAGTAAAAGACTTTGCCAAAATGGATCCCAGCAGCGTTATACTTTACACCTCCCCCACTTGAGGGAGAGCTGCTAATAAGTACTTACCATCGTCAATCTGATTGTCAACAAGCATTTGGCTTTTATCATGTGGGATAGCAGTGATGATTGTGGATTTGCCTTTATCAGAGTCTGTTGGGTGCTTATTTGTTGCAGTGATCTTTTGCTCTTGCTGATTGATTTGGTTTTCTTTCTTATAATCATATATTGAACAGTTGACAACTTTGTGTTTCCTTTTCTTTAAAATAGCCATTGATCTGAAGGTGCATGAATGCACATACATATTTGCACATGTCCACACTGGAGTTTTATCACATTGTTACTTTCCCCAGGCTACGCCAAGATGGCAGCTGTGAAAAGCAATGCTCAGTGGTTAGAAACTTGATTCTGAGTCAAGACTCCTGCCTTCGATTACTAGTGCAGGACACTTGGTCTCTGTGTCTTGTGTTCTAGGTCTGTAAAATGGAGAACATCCAACAAGATGCAGGGAATATGGGAACATGCTAAAGTCTGGGAATATCTTTATGAGGCTGTTATTTAAAAAATAAATAAATAAAGCTTCAAAAATTAAAGTACTAAAAAATATCATAACAAGAAGAGAGCACACATAGCTGGGATGGAGGGCTTGAAGCAGAGGATACAGGACTTGAGTAGTTAGTTTCGAATGTAGTTATCCTGGAGGTATGACTGGGTCCTCAGACAGCTCACGAGTTGGTGACTGAGTGTGGTGTGTGTGTGGGGGTGTAGTCAGCACTGTCAACAACGCCTTTTAGTTTTGCTTCATCCCATATTGCACTGATGCCTGCCAATTTTGAAAAGTTGCTGAGTTCTTGGGATAACCCCAGAATCAAGTAAGTTTGGGCCACCCTGAGCATTCAAGTCAGTTTTCTAATCATTCATTTCAGAGAAACTAATGAAACTCTCATTTTCAAAATATGAAGTGACTTCCCCAGGATCATACAGTTAAATCACTTCTAGGTCCAGAACATAATCCAAGGTATAATTTTGTGTCATGGTCAAGAGCATGGGCTTTAGGGTCTAACAGACTTGGGCTCTAGAACCATCGGAAGGCAAGCAACACCACTGTCTTTATTTGCAGTCTTCTTGGGAGACCCAAGAAAATTGATCAAAAAGAGCTAGCTCTTACTAGTCATGTTTCCAGATGAATATTATAAAATGTCAATTATCCCCAAATTAATTTTTAGGTTGAATTCTATAGTCAGAACACAAAATATCAATCAACCCAATTTTAAAAAGGATCAATGAGGGCAGACATTTATTAAAAGATATTTAAATATTCATTTATATATGATATATACATACACAGTCACCCCCACACAAACAATAATTTAAGGGTGTGATTCCCGCACAGGAGTGGACAGACAAACCAGTGGAAGGAAGGGTGGATTAGTTAATATGGAGTGCTGAACAAACGGTGAAGACCATAAACCCTGGACAGAAAAGTGGAGAAAGGATACGAGCAGACAATTCTCCTAAGAGAAAAATCGAACACCTAAGAAACCTAGGTTTGTGTTGTTCCTTCCAAAGTCTGGTCTAAATTCTGAAAACAAGACCTGCGTTGACCAGCCAGCACCACTCTGTGAGCCCGGGTTCGCTCCTATAGCTGCAGGCCAGGCCTTTGCCAACAGTCGGCTGGTCTGTCCACATCCTTCAGCCATGCCTTGCCATTTCTGCAGCCCATTCGGGGTTCCAGGCTCTGGAGCCAGTGCTTGGTTTGGGATCCTGACTCCTCCTTGGGCAGATTGCTTAACCTCTCTGTGCCTCAGGTTTCCTCATCTATGGAGTGCAGGTTAGGTAGTTCCTACCTCCTAGTGTTGGGGTGAGGATCAAAGGAGGTACCATATGCCAAGTGCTTAGCACAGCACCTGATGCAGAGAAAGCACTCAATAAACAACAGTTATCATTGACCTCCTCCTAAGACGTCCAGGGGAGAACTCTAGTGATGGGCAGTTGTGCTGGGACAGGAGGAAAACCCACTCCCCTCAGGCAAGTGGGAGTGGGCTCTCTGCTCAAGACCTCCAGAGTTACAGTAACTGCCCTCACCCTAGTGGCAAGACTCCTGTCTCAAGACAGTTTGTGTACGTAACCCCAGGAGAACTCAGGACCAGGGAACTCTCAATTTTCATCATTTTCGTTGACACATTGGATTTCAGTTTTTTTATGTCCAAAGGCTTTGCACTGCATCTTTTCCTACTGACTTTTCATCAACTAACTCTTGCCAGTTCCCCAAGTTCTAATAAACCTCTATTTTGCCCATTCCTTGAGCCAATGGGAAGCAATGAAAAAGACTTGACAAAAGGCCTTCTAAATAATGAATGAAAAAAAAATCTTCTTAGTGATCCTCTAACAATCTTTTGGAAGCTACCTCTAACATATACATTCTTATTTCTCTGCCTTGGCCTCCTCAAGCATCCTGCATGGTAAACGCCACATCCCTGGGTAGTATTTCAATGTAGCTCGGTCCCGTCTTGGAAGTAGCTCTGGGTGGCAACACTGCTGTTCTCCAAGGTTAGAGGGAGGTTTAAGGTTCACATACCAAAGGACTGATGTGAAATTTGAGGGTCTCTTAGATCCTTGACTTGAGAGCAAGGCCATGAATAACTAGGACTTTTGAAATGACTTTATCACACCTACTCCTTTATAAAGCTCCTTAGGAAGGAGAAAGCATTACATGGAGAATTTTGACTTTGGTATAACTCTAGTGCTATCCTGGTTTTGCAAAACCAAGATATATTTTTTCTTTTTTTTTTTTGCTAAGGAAGATTAGCCCTGAGGTAACATCCACTGCCAATCTTCCTGTTTGTATGGGAGCTGCCACCACAGCATGGCAACCAACAGACAAGTGGTGTAGGTCTGCACCTGGGAACTGAACCCGGGCTGCTGAAGCAGAGCACACTGAACTTAACCATTAGGCCACTGGGGCTGGCCCCCAAGATACACATATATATATATATATATATATTTTTTTTTTTTTAAAGATTGGCACCTGAGCTAACATCTGTTGCCAATCTTTTTTCTTCTTCTTCTTCTTCTCCCCAAAGCCCCTCCAGTACATAGTTGTATATTCTAGTTGTAGATCCTTCTGGTTGTGCTATGTGGGACACCACCTCAGCATGGCTTGAGGAGTGGTGCTAGGTCTGCACTCAGGATCCGAACCAGTGAAACCCTGGGCCGCCGAAGTGGAGTGCACCAACTTAACCACTGAGCCATGGGGCCAGCCCCCTAAGATGTATTTTGATAAGACAATAAAATCATAGTTCTTGGCCATAAAGATTTTTCAAAAACATAGAATATGCCCAAATTCTTGTTTTTAAATTTGGAAATTCCTTCTCCTAACTCCAACCTTCCAGATTTGCAAGCAGGATTATAATTCAACAAAAATTCACCTTCAAGGGGCCGGCCTGGTGGCACAGTGGTTAAGTTCACACGTTCTGCTTCAGAGGCCCGGGGTTCGCCTGTTCTGATCCCAGTTGCAGACATGGCACTGCTTGGCACACCATGCTGTGGTAGACATCCCACATATAAAGTAAAGGAAGATGGGCACGGATGTTAGCTCAGGGCCAGTCTTCCTTAGCAAAAAGAGAAGGATTGGTGGCAGATGTTAGCTCAGGGCTAATCTTCCTCAAAAAAAAAAAAATAATTCATCTTCAAGTATGTTAAAACAGTTATAAAACATAGAAGAGGAAACATATGCAACATGCATATACAGAGTTAATAGACATGAAGCTTTGAAAAGGACTTCCTGTTACAGATTTAATGGTAATCGCAGCAGAGCCTGGTTTTACCTTTATTTTTCCTTGATTCACATTCTTTTTTATAGTCCACACTTAGATGAAGCATTACATAAGGACATTTTTGCCTAGCAAAGCATAGGTAGAGAACTGTGGCTAAATAAACTCTCCCAATGGTAACCTACAGGCCAGGTACGTAAACGATTGAACAGACTATCAGACAACAGGACTGGAGCCTGTAGACTGGAGATAAGTTGCTCTGTCTACAGGGTGCAGCCGCTGCTCAGCGCCCGCCAACTCTTGCCATTCAGGACAAGGCATCCATCCAGTGATGCCAGATCTTCCAAATTTTCAAAACAAGCCAGAAATCTTGATTTTTATGAGACATCTCCAAATATTGAAATTTTGAATAGCATGCAAAAATCAAAACAAAGCTGTACGGGCAAACAAACAAAACACATCTGTAGTCTGGAAATGTTTCATAGGCTACCAGTTAGCAAGCTCTGAAATTAACCAGGTATTTGATTGTGTTTTGTTCTGTTTTTAGTTATTTTAAGTGCTGTTTGCATTTGACAGCAAATGGAGAATTCTCACAGAGCATTGAATTTGAAGATGCAAATGTGTTTAAGGTAATAACACCGAGAGCTCAAAACATATTTTATCCCGATGAGAACCATCGTTAGAGACTGCAATAACATGCAGAGGGAGTGTACTATGTCCTGGCATCGTATGAATCAGGCTGGCTGCATGGGGCGGGCCACTGCAGTTCTGCAATGAGGGTTTTCCATGGTGCCGTATCACAGACCTATGAGGGGGAGGAGTTTCGAAGGACAAGTGATGGACAGTCTGTAAATAAACGTTTGAGTCCATTTTAGCACCTGGAGTTACCTGAAGTACAAGTCAGATTTGTCCTGGGTAAATTGTATCAGGTTAAAAAGCTGACACTTCCTACTTCCTTCCTGTGTCTATTTCCACTTTCTGTGTCCTAACTTTCTTCTTCCAGATCAGTCAGTTCTCTCCTCCTGGTCCAGGTTCATCATATCCATGATACAGGCAACTTTTCTAAATTACCTAAGCTAATAAGTTCCCATTTGGTTCTGAAATGCATTATTCCATTTTCTTAGTTTATTTACAATATTATCCTTAGGCTAATATTAAAATTAGTCTTAAGGTTATAATGCCACCCCAGTCTCATACCCAGAGAAGGGAGCAGTGCCTTCCTTCTCTTATAGAAACTCCCCTTCTTTTCTCGTCTGCCTGAAGACAATAACAGCCATTGCCTGCAAATGCCAGGGGCCATTTGGGGATGGATCACAGGCAGACACCACCTGACCTGGGGGCTGCCTGTGGAATGGGCTTCTGGCCTTCATCCACATCTACTCTGCCTTAATTTGTCCCTCTCTCCTGTTCAAGAGCTAACAAGATCCCTTTTATAGATAAGGAGTCACGACCTTGAAACAGACAAAATAGCTGGAGAATCCTTATGGGTTCAATACTTCCAAGGTGAGTCCTTAAGAAATTTGGTTTTCTCATGAACAGATATCTCGGAAGAGGATGAGTGAGGGAAGGGAGGTATAAGACATAAGAAATGAAAGGAATATTCTAGAGGTAAAGAAATATGATCAGGAGTTAGTGATTAATTACAGACTCATTCAGAAAAAAGGGATTCCAAAGTCAGGTGTCATGTTTGGTCCTCGAAATGCAAAGATATGTACGACATTTCAAGGTATCTTATTAGGTAAAAAAATAAATAAGATGGGAACTCTGCCTTCAAGGATCTCAGAGTCTAGAAAATGGAGCAGACAAGTAACTCAGGAATTACCAATTTGCTATAGTAAAACAATAGTAATAGTATGTACAGGCTTCAGAGGAAGCACAGAGACGCAGGAGTGAAACTCTATGTGAGGGCATAAGGGCAGGGTTTTTTTGTTTTGTTTTTTTTAAAGATTTTATTTTTTCCTTTTTCTCCCCAAAGCCCCCCGGTACATAGTTGTGTATTCCTCGTTGTGGGTTCTTCTAGTTGTGGCATGTGGGACACTGCCTCAGCGTGGTCTGATGAGCAGTGCCATGTCCGCACCCCGGATTCGAACCAACGAAACACTGGGCCGCCTGCAGCGGAGCGCGCGAACTTAACCACTCGGCCACGGGGCCAGCCCCCAAGGGCAGGGGTTTTTTTGTTTTGTTTTTTTTTTGAGGAAGATTAGCCCTGAGCTAACATCTGCTGCCAATCCTCCTCTTTTTGCTGAGGAAGACTGGCCCTGAGCTAACATCCATGCCCATCTTCCTCTACTGTATATGTGGGACGCCTACCACAGCATGGCGGGCCAAGCGGTGCCATTTCCAAGAACCAATCCGGCGAACCCCGGGCCGCCGAGAAGCAGATAGTGTGAACTTAACCACTGGCCACCGGGCCGGCCCAGGGTAGTTTTTAAAGAACATTTAGCTACTGGAACAGGTATTTGAAAGAAGAAGACTTGACCAAAAAGGCTGGGTGGGGAAGGGCGCTCCGGGCATCATGGGAAGAACGTGATAAAGCCATGGGGACTATTTCCAGCCTGAAGAGGTAGGCGTGTCTGCTGAGGGGATGCTGGGATGCTGAGGATGCTCAGAGCCCAGACATCAGACTGAGTGAAGATAGAGGATGTGAGCAGAGGAAGGAAGCTGGTTGGCAAGGAGGAGAGAGGGGGCCACGTAGGCACGTGTGAAGGCTCCGGAGGAAGCAAAAATTGCAGCAGCTGTTCTGCAAGGGGGCTGGAGCTGCTCTGGTTGGTTGGCAGCATTGTGAGCCAGGGAGGGATAAGGAACGAGGGTAATTAGGGCAGGATCCCCTGGGGTAGAACCTCCCAGCCTGGGGTTGCCTCCGGGAGGGTATACCTCACCATCCAGACCAGGTGGGGAAGAAGGAAAGAGGCAGGGCCAGTCGCCTACTGTGACGCTAAAGAAGATGAAGAGATGACTATGAAGCACAGAGAAAACACAGGACACAAACTGGCCCGAGTGGGCAGAAGCTGTCAGTGTCAGGAAGGAGGAGAGCTGAGGACTCCTGGCTTCAAGGAGCTTCTGGCCCTTGCCACCAACCAGTGCACATCAAACCAGAGGACATGCCAGCCTCCAGGCCCTGGACAGGCTGGGGCTCGCTGCCAGGGGCCTCGCCCCTCACCAGGTCTCTTGAGCAAGGGCCAAGGCCAGAGCACCCCAGATAGGGCTTGAACTCCTCGTGCCACGGGCGGGCTCGCAGGCTGGACCCACCTCTCCATGCCATCCCCCCAGCCGCCATTCATCAGCCTGCCCTTTGTGAAGCGGCTGGCTTCAACCCAGCCAAAGCTGGGAAATCTCCATCCTTAGTCCTCGATTTGTTAATTATTTAAACAGTGTGTGTGTGTGTGTGTGTGTAAGAGTGTGTGTTTAATTTCCTTTATTAAAAAAGCACACCAAGCCTACCGGGACGGCGATGCTGAAAGAGGCTGGAAGGACACTCAAGAGATTTCATTCTGAGAATTAGCCCGCGAGCTGGGGAAGCAGTTGGTGATCACAAGATTCCAGTGGCAACAGAGACTCCTAGCGATGAGAGTGAGAGCTGGGTCCCCTTCTGTTCAGGCCTTTGCTCCATGTTCCTGTCAACCCACCTCCTTGCAGGCTGGTCTTTCCTCAGCTGCCCTCCAGGCAGACAGAGCTGGAAGCTGCTCCTCAGCCCATGGGGCAGCCGCGCTGGGGCTCAGTCCACTGTCCACGGTCCCAGTGCCGGGATGATGGACAGTGGAGCCCAGATTTATGCCTATCATCTTGCAGGTCCTTAATGATAACATGATGTTGAAGGTTTACTGAGTATATACTCTGTGCAGGCACTGTTCGAAGTGCCATGTATTACCTTACTTACCCCTTACCTCACACATCTGAGGTGGGTTCTATTGCTATTTGCATTTCACAGATGAGGAATGGAGACACAGAGAGGTGAAGGAACTGGTCTAAGCTCACACAGCAACTGACTCTGGGACCACGCCCCTCCCCACGCCCTGGGGGAGGACGTAGAGCTGCCAGGCTGTAGGAGGCACCCGGACATGCCTTCCCAGAGCACCAGATGGATCAGACTTTAAACAGGAACAGTGAAATCAGAAACGTGCGCGAAAAAACACGGGTGCCACGTTTCAGAGGAAAGGAGAACAGAGAGCTGTTTCTAAGCGTGACACAACGCCCAGAAAACCCACGGGAAAAAATCGACAGGCCTGAACAAATAAAAAACTTTTAAATGTTTGACTATAAAATAATGTAAACTGAAAAACTGGGAAAATATTCATGACAATGGCTTAAGTTTACTAACATTCCAAAAACTCTTAAAGCAAAAAAGATATAAACAGGCATTTCGCAGAGAAGGAACTAAACATGGATGATATGCAAATGAAAAGGATGCCCAACCTCATTTATCTTTTTTAAGATGTCAGTTAAGACAACAAAGGGAGGGCATGTTTCGCCTGTAAAGCCGGAGACTGTTTCATATCAATATCTTCATTTTCAATCCAACACCTCAGGCTTCAATCTCGTTTTCTTGCTGTCTGCAGTTATAAGTGCTCTCTCCAGTTGTGAGAAACCTAGCTCCCATCACCCTCGCTGTATCTGCGTATTTACTCAATCTGCCTCTGTGTATCCAGTCTCCCATTGTCTCTGATCCCACCCTGCTCCAGTCCAGTCCATTTTACAGAGGAGGAATGGAGACACATAGAGGTGAAGGAACTGGTCCAAGCTCACACAGCAACTGACTCTGGGGCCACGCCCCTCCCCACGCCCTGGGGGAGGACGTAGAGCTGCCAGGCTGTAGGAGGCACCCGGACATGCCTTCCCAGAGCACCAGATGGATCAGACTTTAAACAGGAACAGTGAAATCAGAAACGTGCGCGAAAAAACCCGGGTGCCACGTTTCAGAGGAACGGACCCTGGGCTGGCCATGCCTTCACTGCCCCCTGCATGGACGTCCCTTCACCCGCCGTGGGTGCTAACACGCTACTCCCTCCTCCCCACACACATGTGGGCACCTGGGCTGCACATTCCCCACAGGTCATCCCCTCCATGCAGATGCCCATCCCACTTGGCACCACCTCTAATTCAGACATTGTTTAAAATAGCTAAGTCTACTTACGTGAAATAATGGGCTCAAAGGCCACAGCTCTTTGAATACAAATTGCTTTCCTACGGGTTTGTGCCAATTTCTAATATGGTAAGAACCACATTCGAGTGCCTGTTTAACCACATCTTTGCTGGCATCAGGTATTACCCATTTTTTCCAGGTTCTTTCTCTTCTAGTTTCCTCCCATCATGGGTGTACCAGGGACAAAGAGAATCCTAGAGCTGTTTATGGAGCCATCTCAGCTAGCCACCTAACTCAGCTGGGTCTACACCTAAATACTCTGAGATGGATGGGTTTCATCTGATTAGCGGTGATCTGTATAGTTGGACGAAACCATCAGTACAGTTACCACACTTCTTTAGTGAGCTCATGCTCCCCCCATTCAAAAAGTAGGAACTGAGCACCAATACGATGTGCTGGGTTTTTCGGAGGCTTGCAGAGATGTCTACGTTGGAGTCCCTGCCCTCAAGGATCCTGTATTTTTGAGGAAGGCAGAGATTCTGATGGTAATATGAACACAGCGTTCATTGAATAAGCGACTTCAGTTCAGATCACTTATCTGGAAAGTGGCACATCCCAAATCTTCCAGCAGGAATGTTCTGTGTGACTTCATAATCCCACCCCACTATCTTTTAAACTCATCTTCCTCTCCTCCCCAACACAAGCCCCGTGCTCCAACCAGACCAGCGTCCTGTCCTTCAAATACACAATTACACAGCCATTACTACTGATAGTATATTTTACCCTGACTCTCCTGCCTCAAGCAGCTGCCACGTGGACATCGTCTCATTTAATGCCCACAACAAGCCTATTGGGGGAATTACTGTAATGCCCGATTTTTAGATATTGCTACTGAGACTTAAAGAGGATCTTGCCAAAGGTCCTAAAAAACTGGCATCCAAAGCCAAACCTTAAAGTGTGCATTCCTCCACGGCCAGAGGCAGCCTCATTCCCTCTGTCCCCGCCTGGCTTCCTGTAGGGACCCCCCTTTACTTCTCCTTTGACTATTTCATCTCACCCACCCATCAAGCTCCAGCTGCACGTCGCACGGACTCTCCCAGTCCTCCCGGGCTGCCTGGCTCTGAGGAAGCTGAACCACAGCCTCTAACAGACTTTTCACAAGCTCATCCAGTAAGTGTTTGATGGAGACGGAAGAGATTCCAAAGACATCATTCCTGAATCCCAAGTTGGCTCCTAGTGACATCCTTGTGGACTTTCTTGTCCCCTTGGGTGGAAACTCTTTTAAGATAAATGTTCACCTTATTCCCTGTACTTTATAAATTCTCCCTGAGTAAAGGCCACTCTGAGGTCCTCGTCCGATGGAGGCAGAAGGTGGTGTGTATGTGTGTGTGTGTGAAGGAAATGTATTCACTGCTTGCAAAAGGAAGAGGATTAGATCAGGAAAATGTGCCAAATTGGTGTAAACAGGCGCCTGTGGTCATGGGCACTGAGCCACTCTCACCCTGTGGGCATCGGGGCTTCATCCTTTTCTATCCTTCATCACCTCATAACTGGAAGGAGCCACTCCCCTAACTTGTATCATTCTCCTCTTTATAGAAGGGCTGTGGGAGGTACAGTGTCACTCAAGGTCATGGGCTCAAAACTGGTCTGGGTCTGGAGTGAGACGGTCGTTCCTCCCATAGTGGCTTGGCAGTGTTTGTGAGGTAAACCAGTGGCTTCCGTTGGGGACATGGTGCACAGATGGCCACCTTCCTTGGCACAATGGCTCATTTCCTTGTCACCAGCTTGGGTTGGCTGGGCCTCATGACTATTCATTTCTATTACTTTTGAAGCACACCGAAAGAACAAGAAAAAGAAGCATGTCCACACCCAGGAACCCAGGATTTGAACCGACGAAACACTGGGCTGCCTGCAGCGGAGCGTGCGAACTTAACCACTCAGCCACTGAGCTGGCCCCTAATAATCCACTTCTAACACTCACACTGGCGGCAGGAACTCTGCTCTGTCCTGAGACTCCTCAGAAACACTGACGCATTAGCTCCCAATAATCTGGTCATCACTCTCCCCCCTTCACTAGGACAATTCCTCTTGCCCCAAACAGAAAAGTTGGGTGGTTTGAAACTCCGGCGTTTAGTCATCCTACCCTCCTCTCCACTCTTCTTGAAGGGCAGTGATCAAATTGCTGGCAGCCTTTCTTTCATCTGCAGACGTGGCCACAATTGAAGATTGAAGGGAAGCGCTCCTAAAGTAGGGATGGGCGAGAAAGGAGGGTGTGATGTCATAGTCATAACCTTCTGAGCTCAACTCTAGTGACTGTCCCCACCCAGCCCCAACCCAAAAAGGATGAAGGCAGAAAGGAGCAAGGAGGACGAGAAAGGAGGAGAAAGGAAGAGCAAAGGCAGAATCTGAGGTGGCAGTGTGAAAACATGGCCATGAATTCTTTCATCCTCCTTCTGGCAAGGGGTGGCGTCTCTGATCTCTCCTCCTGAACTTGAGCCTGGCAACTATTTAACCGATGGAACACAGTGGACCCCAAAAACAGCTGTGCCGGTTTCCCAGCCCAGGTCTTAAGAAACAGGCAACTTCCTGTGTCTTGGGACTCTTAGTCTTGGGAACCCAGCCACCAGACTGTGAGAAGCCCCAGCAGATCCTGTAAAGCGCCACCAAGAGCAGAGGGCGCTGGCCCTCAGCACCGGCTGAGCTCTCAACCAACAGCCAACTCCATTCTCCGGCCGCATGAGAGAGCCATCCCGTAAGTGAATCCTCCAGCCCCGCAGCTGCTGCAGCCGATGCCACGTGGGGCAGAGACGAGCCGTCCCCCACGCCCTGACCGCTGTCCGAGTTACACATCCGACCAGCCACGTTAACTAAGCTGCAGGATGGTTGGTGCTGTAGCCGCAGACGACCGACCGGGGCACCAGCGTTCCAGCAGTCCTTGAGGGTGAGGGAGCTTGGGGAGGGGTGCTGACCCTCCCCTCCGACCTCCCCAAGAAATGGCCATTGGTCGGCCTCTCACACTGGTGATGATGGGGTCTATGGGATTGGGTCCCAACTGCTAGGCCAGCCCTAAATGCCTTTCACACACTTTCCAACTCCCTCTCCCACTACCCCTTACATGTATCCTCTGTTCTTGGGAACGTACCCTACACAAGGGGTGCTTGGCCAAGGTCGCTCTAGCTTAGTAAACATAAATGAGGATTAAGAACTCGTCATCTTTTCTCTCAGGCCCAAGCCTTTCTCCCTTGCCCTTGTGGGGCTCTGTGGACTCCCTTCCACACCAGGCACACTGCTTTATGGAAATGGATCCACTGTGGGGCCGAGGGGGCGGAGCCTGGGGGAGGGGCCTAGGATGGGGCAGGGCCTAGGAGGAAACCCAAGGGAAATGAGTCATAGGAGCCAAGGGAGGGCTGAGTTCAAGAAGGAGATCACGATGATCAGTATCAAATATAACAGAAAAAAGACAAAGCGTCTCTTGGGTCTGGGATTATGGGCAAAGTCAGTTTCAGTGGAGCCATAGGGACAGAAACTAAATGGGGGCGGGGGGGCGGGTTTCGAGTAAACAAGAGGAAGGAAGTGGAGGCAGTGCTCACAGGCAAGTCCATCCCAACTCTTGTTGAGAAAGAAAGGCAAGAGATAGGTCATAAGTAGCTAAAGGGGGCGTGGAGACCCAGCAGGGGCTTCTCGTTTGCAGTGCGCTTTGTTTTCTAAGATGGAAGTTGCTAAACAAGTTTATTCCCGAGAGCAGCCCCGGGGAGGGGATGACCACTCAGGCCTGGCGGGTCCGTGGGAGGTGGAAGCGCGTGGGACCAGGACTCAAAAGGCAGGGGAAGTCCGTCGGCGGTGCCGCTGACAACTATGGAGATGCTGGGGGCAGGAAGAGCTAACCCGGAAAGGAAGGAGGTGCAGGATTCTACTCTTAGCTCTTCCCGTATGGCACGGGCTGAGGGGCTGCAAGCTGGCAGGGGCGGAGCCAGGCGACTGGCCTTGAAGCCGTGTTTGCACGGGGCTGCGTTTGCACGCTCTAACTCAGATGCTCTTTTACAGATCAACGAAAATAGCATTTTCCAAATACAAACATCTTTCCTAAATATGCTTTTATTCTTTCTTTCTATAAGAGGAGTAAACAGCGACAGTCCACATTAAAAGTGGCCTTGGGACGGGGGTTGGCCCCCTCTCCTTGCGCATCGCCCCTGTGACTGACAGCCGCAGTCGGACCCGACAGGGGCAGGATGCCCGGGCCTAGCGCCATCCCGGCTCCTTCGGCGCCACCCAGTGGCGTTGGGGCGGAACTGCAGCCAGCTCCGCGGAGCTGGGGCGTAAAACAACCCTTTGTCCTCGGAAGGTGCTTTTCCTGCCAAAGCAAACCGCCGTGTGTTACAACTCCTGGAAGAGCAATCCCGAGAAACAAAGCCCTGGTTTTTTATAGCAACAGTGGAAACCAGACCCCACTTCCTTCCTGCAGGATTAGGGCTCTATTGATACCGGTGGAATCGGTCCTCTGGTTTCAGGGTTGACCTGCAGCCAGCCATACTCCGAGAGGGAGAGAGGAGAAATATGTCCTGTCTCCCAGGGACTGTATCAAAGGTTTTTCTGTTCAGGTTACCCAACTGTTACAAAGGACTCTCTGATGGGTATTCCTTTCTTTTCTTTTTTATTAATTTTTTTTTTTTAAACATTGAGCCTGAATTTCCCTTCCATGCATGGCTGAGAGCGAATGAGCTTGGGAGCATTAATGAGTGACACCTTAAACGGCACACACCTTTCTGTGCCCTCCTGTAGGGAAAACAGCTTCCGGTTCTCCACCAAGGAGGCTTGCGTCTCGCTGCGGCGACCGAATGCATACAGTGGGTGCTGAATGATAACTTTCTCGTTAATGAATTCAGGTGAAACCACTTCAAAATAAAGGTTTAGCCAACTTCAAAAATAAAAACGCCGTAGCCAATTATTATGCAAAGAAGGATAGGGGTATACGGGGGGGGGGGGGGGGGGCAGGAAATCCCTTCCAGGCGGGGCGGGTCCAAGAACCAGCTTAATAGCTGTGAGCAACTCGCTTATCACCCCTTTAAGGCTCCCCGTCCTCTGCAAAATGAGGATGACAATAAAACCTTCTTCACAGGATTATTGAGAGTTTCTAATGAGATAATGCATATTTAGTGGTTATGAATTTTATTCTAAAACAAAGAATATAAAAAATACCACATTCAGAATTTTTCTAAATCCTACCAGATCAACTTGCCTGTGTGGGGAGAAATGAAGCCTCAGTCACATGTGCCGTCCCCACCTCATCTCTAGGGTCACACAAGAATCATTGGTGGATCTGTGGTGTCCAAAACGCCAGGGTCAGCTCTCTAGCCTTAGTCCATCAGGGTCACTGCCAACATCCACCCTTGCCCAAGCCAGCCCGGTGCCTAAAGCCTGTCAGCCCCCTGAGCGTAGGGTCTGGCCTCCTGAGGGGGCTCCTCTGAAGGGTTCAGAATATGCCACCCCAAAATATGCCACTTTGGCATGAGGATTATAACAAATTGAAACAGCAAGCATTAGGATATATTGGAGTATATGAGGAAGACATTTGGTATAAACCTAATTCGGCCTGACTTTGTTTTTTCCAAAAGGGCCTGACTGTGGCCATTGAGCACGCACTGCATATCTGCTTTAAAACATTTCCTATGGCAAGAACAGATGGCCTTAAGATAAAGGTGCAACTTCCCTCCCCCTCCCAACGTTGGCATCTCCTTAAAGATTAAGCATCTTTCCTTAGGCTGGGAACTGATTGCTGTGCTCACCTGTGACCACCCAGCTCAAGGCAACAGACCTGCCACCCTGCTGTGTTCACCGAGACAGCTGACCTATCTGCTGTTTCCATCAATCGCTGTGCTGACAGAGCAGCCTCGTGACTATTGTAAAAGGGACATTTCAATCATATGTGAAACATCCTCTTTGGGGGTATATAACCACTCTGTGCACCCCACTTCTTTGGTGCCCTTTCTTCCTTCTGGAAGAAAGGCCCCGGGCCATGGTCCTCAGATTTCAGCTCAGAATAAACTCACCCAAATTTTCATTTATAGATTGGTTATGGATTATTTTCATCGACAATTATTTTGAGCTGAGGGCAGTTGAGAATCAACTCCTCTCCCTACTCTCTGCTCTCCCCTTAACTGCCTGAAAGCAGGGCATACATCCCCCCTCTCCCTACCAGGATGAGGAGAGCCTCTGTTATCACAGGACACCTGGGCCAGCACCAAAATGAGTCTGCATTAAAAAGCCTTACTAAAACTACCCTTATCTTCCATTATTTTCTAGTCACCTTCCCACAATTTATCATCTGTCAAAGCCCAAATCCCGTCCTTTTGTCTAATCACTTCTCCACAATTTATCTTCCTTTGTAAAATGGTATATAAGCCCCTATGTCTAACCACTTCTTGAGGTTTTTACTTCTGTTCTATGAAGCCCTGTGCATGTGAAATTAAAAATGTTAAGTTTCTCCTGTTAACCTCTTTCACCAGTTTAATTCACAGGTGTCAGTCACTGAACCTAAGAGGATAGAGGAAAAAAATTTTTTTCCTCCCCTACACCTCACAGCCCAGTCCTCTGAATTCCTTCCTCTTCCCCAGGGGGCTTTGGGTGGGGGTGATGGAACAGGGCTTGTCTTTATGACTTACAGAATCCACTGAAATCTCTGTGGACATTGCCAACCTTGGGAGAACTTCTCCAAGCCTCTTGTCACTCCAGCACCTTCCACCTCTTCCCCTCTGAAGACCTCAAACTCTGTCCTACGCCCCTAAAGAAATATCTCCCACAGTCCCCAACACGACGAGGCAAGAGAGCCAAAACTTGGGATAGCAAAGAGGGGAAAAAAACAACAGGGAGGACAGCAACGCGAAAAACACAAATTACTCTCTCGGTAAATCATCCTGTAAAACAGTAGCACACGTACGAGGTCACGCTTCAAGGAATGGAAATAATTGTCACTGATGCTAGAGGCTGGACTTAGAACTACAGAATTGTCGCTAGCACTGTACAATGGCTTTGGGTGGGGCCCATTCACATGTTTCCTTTGTTTTATCCACCCACTCTCCCCTGGTGGCCGCCCTGCTGGTCTGGATGTGCGCTCTGGGAGCAGAGGGCCCTTGCTGGGAGCTCACTCACCGGACCATGCTTAGGTCTTTGCTAGGTGAGTTTCTATTTTTTTTTTTTTTGAGGAAGTGTAGCCCTGAGCTAACTGCTGCCAATCCTCTTTTTTGCTGAGGAAGACTGGCCCTGAGCTAACATCCATGCCCATCTTCTTCTACTTTATATGTGGGACGCCTACCACAGCATGGCATGCCAAGTGGTGCCATGTCCACACCCGGGATCCGGGCCGACAAACCCCGGGCCGTGGAGAAGCAGAATGTGCGCACTTAACCACTGCGCCACTGGGCTGGCCCTGGTGAGTTTCTATTTTTTCAGAACCTGGAGAGCTAATCAATTCAAACAGACGGTAGTGTTTAAGTGACCTGCTGCTGGTGAGCCCCCACTGCAGATTTGAACTTTCAACCACAAGAGAGTTGCTCAACTGGAAGAGGACCATGCTGGGTCGGGAGCCTGGGGCTGCCCCTGCTCTGATCCTCCCTGGGGCACTTAGGTCAACATCCATAGGTTTCTCCTATGATGAGGGGGAGCTAAAAGAGGTCCCAGATATTCAGTGGACACATTCTGAAAAAAAACCCCTCTGAAGCGGTCATTCTGTTTAGGGTAATACCACGTGTAGGGAAAAGTCAATTCCCAAAAGTGCCATGTCACAGAATAGCTTCATGCCAGCCTGACACACAGGCAGTGGCAGAAACTTGGAGACTGTGCAACTTTCTGCCCTCAAATTTGCATCCTTCATGCTGTATGACGGTTTAGCCATCTTTTGCATCTACGACCGCCTGCCCCTCGCTGTGGGAGGGTGGGGGGTGGAATCATGCCACGTACCTCTCAGCCTGTCCCTGTCTCCCCTTCTTCCTCCGTCTTCCCCTCCTCTCTCTCCCCCCCCCCACCCCTACTTCCCAGCAGCCTGGATCCTTCTCACTGGTCTCCACCAGCAGGAGGCATGTAAATGGGATGGTTGACAGCCAAGAGGAGAGCCAGCGCTTAGTGAAGGCGCAGTCTGTGTCGCATGATCTCATCAGACCTCGCAGAAACCTCTGAAGTAGGCATTGTCAGGTTTACAGATGAGGAAACTGAGGCTCCGTGATGTGTTGGCTTTGTGCCCAAGTTCACGCCGCTGAGAAGACACAGAGCTGGACGCTCCTCCTCAGTCCCTGGAGGCCGGTCTCTGCAATCCAGCAGCCCAGGCGGTTCCCACCCCTCCCTGTGGCCTCCTCTGAAGGCACTGTTCCCCAGTCTGGCAGCAGGTGGGGACAGAACACCACTGGCCCCGCTCAATTGCCTTTGAAGTGTTCCCAGCCCATGAGGAGGATACCTGGGTGAGGAGACCAGGTGTCTGCAAGGCTTGGAGGAGACAGTGGCCCCAGGAACCAGCTAAGGTGGGTAAGGGCAGGTCAGCTGGCCAGGTAAACATCAGGGCCGGCAAATGTACTTCCTGGCAGAGGGGCCAGCCCAGCAGAGGAAAAGGGCTTTCACCAAGGTGGCCAGTCTGGCACTGTTACCTTGGGCTCACAGTAGAAACGGAAGCAACACTGCATTTCTTCTTGGCTCTTTTTAAAGGTTATGCCAATTTCCAGTTTTCAGGGGAGAATCCTCCAGGAGGATCATGGTTCCGGTTGATTCTATAAATAAAGAGGAAGGTACTAAGTATTTTTGGTCACTACTGAGAGACCACAAGATGACTAGGAAAAGATTCAACGTTGACAAGACGCATGTAGGAATTTCACAATGCTTCCCCGCCTCTGTGAATCTTGCAAATATTAATTTAATCTGCTGGGTAAATTGGTAATAAAATTCTCTTTGTATTAAGGAAGTGGTGAAGTTAATAGGCTGTAAACCAGAATAATTCTTGGGTGGTTTTATGGCAGCGCATGCCAGCACCTCTAATTGTACTGTGAAGGACTGAGTTACTTTGCCACCTCTTGTGACTGGAATAGCATTATCGTTGACTCATGTGGCATGCCCAGCCCTGAGACGCGCCCCGGCCCAAAGTAGTTGTTCAATAAATACCATTGTGATAAGTCTAACATTCAGTCTACACAGCACGAAATGAAAATTGAGAGGCTACAGTTAAGCTGAGATTATCTCGACTGATGAATTTTTTTTATTCCGTGGATCAAGAATAGGTCTAGAAACTTCTTCCTGGGTGCCCTAAAGCAGAGATCCTAGAAAGCCTTCCCAAGATGGTTTAGTTTGGGAGTGTTCCTGATCCTTTGGATGATCTAACTGATAGTTGACCCCAGTGCCCAGAACCATAACAAATTCTGAATTTTGACCATACCACCTAGCTATCCCACTGCTGGGTATTTACCCAAAGAACTTGAAATCAATAATCCAAAGAGACTTATGCACCCCTATGCTCATTGCAGCATTATTCACCATAGCCAAGACATGGAAGCGACCCAAGTGCCCATCGACTAATAACTGGATAAAGAACATGCGGTATATGTATATATATGGAATACTACTCAGCCATAAAAAAGACAAAAATCATCCCATTTGTAACAACATAGATGGACCTTGAAGGTATTATGTTAAGTGAAATAAGCCAGACAGAGAAAGACAAACACTGTATGATTTCACATGGATAAAGAGAACAGATGAGTGGTTACCAGAGGGGAAGGGGGTCAAGGAATGGGCACAAGGGGTCAAGGGGCACATATGTATGGTGACAGATAAAAACTAGACTATTGGTGGTGAGCACGATGCAGTCTACACAGAAATTGATATACAATAATGTATACCTGAAATTACACAATGTTATAAACCAATATGACCTCAATAAAATAAAAAAAATAAAAATTTTGGATTTTGTACATTCAATGTGGAAAAAAAAATTTTACCACTGAACTCAACAAAAATAACAACCTCGATCAAAAGTCTAGTGACAGAGGGATATTTTTAACAAATGCGTGCTATGCAGCCCG
Source organism: Equus asinus (assembly GCF_041296235.1). NCBI lineage: Eukaryota > Metazoa > Chordata > Mammalia > Perissodactyla > Equidae > Equus > Equus asinus. The sequence goes on along the minus strand of NC_091816.1, from coordinate 25,455,011 downwards.
CAGCTACTCAGGAATCCAAGGGACCAGCTCACCCAGTGCTCACAGCTTGAGGCCAATGCCTACCTTAGTCTCTTTGCGACAACAAAACCCTTCAGTATCATCACTACAAAAGGCTGGCCATCCTCGTGTTTTCCTCACTTCATCACATGATCAGTCAAGTGAGGAAGGCAGAAGTCGATGAGAGACGGACCCCTTTCCTATTAGACCACTGGAAAGATCCCTGCTTTGTGATCACGTGCTGAATAAATCCTGATGCCGTCTTGAGTGACCCCATTCACTATTTTGTTTCTGTTCTTTTGTTTTAATTCAGGACCCTCTGACCACATCTTGCCTGGATCACATTCTCACTTAATAAAATATTGACAAAGCTGTGTTGTTCAGCCTTTTGCACTGCACTAGAGTGAGCTAAGTAGTGGGGCTTCATGCACACACACTCACAGCGATGGGGGAACAAGAATCTTGAGGCAGTTGGCAGGCAGGAGTCATCATGAGGGACTGGGACTGGTGGGGGTTCTGGAAACAGGGCAGTGCTTTGTGGATCTTGACGCTAGCATCCCACCCTGCTGTGACTCAGCCACTTTCTCCATCTCTGCTTCTTCCTGTGGGATTTCTCACTTCTCCTCCTGCTACCAGGGAGCCACTGCACTCCACAATTTGCGTGGCACTTTTCCATGCCATAAGTTGTGCTCCATGCTCACGATTTCTGCCTCTTTTGAAACGTCAGCCCGCTCATGGTCCGTCACGGCCTTCTACCTCATAACCTCTCCTTGTGCACTCTTCCAGCTTCAGAGGCCACTGATTTCAGCCTCTCTCTCTGTGTATCGCTAACAGGTAATCTGATAGGCATCGGCGCTTTCATGTCAGGGCCCCCCCAGGCCGATGGCTGCCGTGCCACATGGTACTGAATAAGATCACCATGTGTGGGCAATAGCCTGGGTCCGCATAGGTAGAGCTGTGTTTTAGAAGGCGACAGGGATCACGGGGGTGCTATGATTGACATGTCTAGGACAGCAGCCTAGAATATAGCACCCTGTGATGTGCCGTTTTCCTCTGCCCCTTCATGTTTGGTTTTACTCATACATTCATCCGTCTACTCAGAATCACCAGTGACCTCCATGTTGTTAAACCCAATGGCCAATTCTCAGGACTCATTCTCCTTGACCTTCTATCAGCATTTGACCCAATTATTTATCTCTCTTCCTTGAAAGACATTCTTCCCTGGGCTTCCAGAATACCTCATTTGCCTGCTTTTGCTCCTACCCTCTGGCCGCTCCTTTCTCAGTTTCCTTTGCTGTGAGCATCTCTGAGCTTCAGAGAACATGGGATCTCAGAGAAGCACGTCATTCTTCACTGAGATCCAGGGATGGCACCCACGGACGGCTTGCTGACATCAAATTGGTATGTCTCATCATGAAACTGCAGGACCACCTGTTGAAAAGCAATTATTTCTATGTCAGTATTATTCCAGCCACATTAGAATCTGATGACAAATCTTCTTCTGGTCATTTCAAACCATGTCAGAATGGCATTTAACTCAAAAACCTCAAGATGAAATTTAGAAGGAAAAATCTTTATATAATTTAGGTAAAACATCCATATATTGAAATGGTCAGTGTTTATTAAATAAAATGCACTTCCTCTCTTTCTCATACATATTTTTTTATACTGTATATTTTTACATATATATATATATATACACATAAAAAAAATCAAGTTCTGGCTGAAAGAGTGACAAGTGGCTCCTGTAACAAGTCATTTGGGGTTCCTATTCATTCCTCCATTCATTCTCATCGCCCCCTCATCGCATTATATCTAGTCGATCCAGCAGGCACAGGTGGACCTATAAAATTGGAAGAAGTTTTTGATTACTTTCCAGTCCCATTCAGGATGGTGCTGCAGCGGCCCGTCATCCTGCTGGTGATAAAACCTTTCAAATGAAACCTCCTCTTCCGCAAAGATAAAGAAAATGAGATTCACAGTCTAATCTCCTTGCGTCTTATAGCCTTCTTCTTTTTTTTAAACACTGGCTGCGAACATTATTTTTTAAGCCAAGAATGAATCTCTGTGCTTGCACGGTCCAACCTCGTCCTCCATGCCCACAGATGCTGCTGCCTCTGAATCAGAGACTCACTCACTCCCCTCAGTCTCGGCAAATGAAGCGATTCAAAGGCCGGCGAGGCCTGGTCTCCGTTCGCCCCTCTGCCTTCTGTGTTCCAGAGTGCAGGGCTGAAAGAGACAGCTCGGGGGAGATGGCATGGAGGAGTCTGCAGAATTCTGACAAGTGAGCCACGGGATCAGTGGAGTTTACCCTCCAAGCCAGCTGGGGAAGAACAGACACAATCTGTTTTCTACAACCAACATCTTGAGACAGAATGGCCTGTCTGCCAGCCCAAGAGCCCACCCGAAGCAGTATGTCCAATTGCTCTTTTTCTGCGCTGTTTTTGCACAAACTCGCTCAAGCCAGATCAAGTGGTCATTACCATCGTCCATGCTTTAGGATTGCTCCAGAAGAAAACCTTTCCAGTTCATTTCTTGAAGTCAATATAACCCTGGAGCCAACATCTGACAAATATCTTGCCAAACTCTCCCCACATAAGACCATATTACTTACACTAGATGCACAATTTCGAAATAAAATTCTAACAAAAGCACATTGAGAAGAGTGAATGGGTCCCAAGCCAATGTCTTGTATGCATCCTTCCCTTTGCAGGGCCCCCCACATGCCCTCCTTGGCTAAATAAACTTCTGGGGTGGGCAGGGATGAGGAGATCCTTCCATCATTCCTTCCGAAATCAAATCCAAATAAAAGACATACCATTTTTTTGGATGAGAAGCCTCCATCTTGGGATATGGGATTTCTTCCCAAACTGATTTCTGTGTGTTGACTTACTCGACATCTCACATGTTGAGTGGTAGTGGGGCGGCAGTGTCTGTTGGTGGCAGTAATAGACCTTGACAAGAATGAGACTCAAATCCAAGATTCTCAAGTTCACCTGGAAGACATTTATTAAAAATAAGAGACTTCCACAACCATATATTAAATGCATATTTTAAAAACTGCAAGAGTCGCCGTGCAATTTTAGGAGCAATAGGCAGAGAGAGATTTGAGGTACACAGAGGAGAAGGCCGTGTGAAGGTGAGGGCAGAAATGGGGGTGATGCCAAGGAGCTCCTGGGCCACAAGCAGCTGGAAGAGGTGACACAGCCTCTCCCTGCCGTTCCAAGTCATTTACAACACGCAAGCCCGGGGATGCCCAGCAGGAGTGGCTGCAAGGTCATTTCCTGTATTGCCCCATGGGGGCCAGCCTCACCCTTAGGAGAAATCAGTTTTACTTCATTAATAAACATTGAGCTAACCTAAGATGCTTGAGTTTGTATTCTGTCATGCCTTTCCCCCCAGAAGACAAAATTTTGTGCTGTAAATTTTATCCCTGGACAAAATGCATGGAGATGTCTCTCTTAGAGGCTCAGGGGCCAAGCCCCAAAGAGACAGCACAGCTTTCTTTTCTTTCTTTTTTTCTTTTTTTTTTGGTAAGGAAGATTGGCCCTGAACTAAGATCTGCTGCCAATCTTCCTCTTTTTGCTTGAGGAAGATTATCCCTGAGCTAACATCTGTGCCAATCTTCCTCTATTTTGTATGTGGGACACCATCTCAGCATGGCTTGATGAGCAGTGTGTATGTCCACACTGGGGATCCAAACCTGTGAACCCCGGGCCACCAAAGTGGAGTACACGAACTTAACCACTTATGCCACCAGGTTGGCCCCCTGCACAGCTTTCTGGCTCCACTAAACTAGGGTTTCTCAAAGTCTGAATAACGTACCACCTGAAAGTCTAGTTTAAAATTCAGAATCCAGAGCCCTTGGTCTGATTTTCTGAATCAGAATCTCTTGGGGCAGGGCCCAGGAATGTACATTTTTGGGAAGTCTTCTCATGATCTTTACGCACACTCAAGTTTGAAAACCACCACCTTAGTGCATCTGTGATGTCCCTTCCCAGCTCTAGAGCACTTGACGTGGGTTATATTCTTGGTTCTATTACTGCTCATTGGCTGAGCCTCCAACTTCCCATCTAGAAGACAGAGAAATCTCACCAGCTGCTAGGTTGTTTTTTTAAAAGATTTTATTTTTCCTTTTTCTCCCCAAAGACCCCCAGTACATAGTTGCACATTTTAGTTGTGGGTCCTTCTAGTGGTGGCATGTGGGATGCCACCTCAGCATGGCCCGATGAGTGGTGCCATGTTCCTGCCCATGATCTGAACCTGTAAAACCCTGGACCGCTGCAGCAGAGCACGTGAACTTAACCACTCGGCCACGGGGCCGGCCCTGCTGCTGGGTTTTTGTCTAACATTCTTTGAAATCCTGAGATGGGGGCCAGATAAACAGAGCCCTATTATTTATGAACCCTTCCCTTGCAAAGGCCCCCTCAGCAGTTCGTTCTGCCCTGCACTGAAACGTGCCAAGTCAGGAGGACCTGGCAGTCATGGAGACTATGCCTTCCCTCCCGCTCCACATATATGGGCAGGTTAAAATGGGACGCTTGAAAGAGCTTCAGAGACCTTTTTTCCCATCTTTGCAATATTCTAAATCAAATCTGCCGACTGCCTCAGGCCCTGTGGAGCCCAGCGTAGTTTGAGCTCTTCAAGCCTCCACCGGTCTCACAGCCAGCCTCTGAATCCAGTTGCTCAGTCCACTTCCCCAGCCACTCAGGGGCCGCAGCGCCCGCAAGTAAGCTCTCTGTAAGGTGAGCGACTGCTTGCTCTGTATATTATTTTATACTGTTATATAGCATTATTTCATTGATGCTCCAGCAACCCCATGAGCTGGGCTTTGTTGCTTTTATTTTGTAAGTAAGAACAATGAGGCTCAGAGAGGTTAAGTAGCTGGCTGAAGGTCACACAACTGGTGAGAGTGGCATCTCTGTCCTTTGCCTGCTGGTCTGGAGAATCCTGTCTGTGCTCCCTCCCTTTCCCCATCAACTGCTGGCCTATTGTGTGCTATACACTAAATGTTTTTGTCCCCCGCCCCCGCAATTCATATGTTGAAACTTAATCCACAATGTGATGGTATTTGGAAGTGGGACCTGGGAGGTGATGAGGTCATGAGGGTGGGGCCCTCAGGAATGGGATTAGTGCCCTTATAAAAGAGATCCCCAAGAGCTCCTTTCCCCCTTCAACCCTGTGAGGACACAGCCCCAAGACAGGCATCTGTGAACCAGGAAGCAGCTTCCCTCCAGACGTCGCATCTGCTATTGCCTTGATCTTGGACTTCCCAGCCTCTAGAACCGTGAGAAATAAACGTCTGCTGTTCAAGCCACCCAATCTGTGTATGTTTGTAACAGCAGCCCAAACAGACGAAGACACTGTGCTGTTTTCCAGACAGGCAGGGAGGCAGGCTCTAAATATTCTGCTTGCCTTCTGCCTGCTGGACCGTATTTCCACGTAGCCTTCGCGAGTGAAGATTCGCTGTTTTTCCAGGGTCTGACTGGCCTCAAGGTGAGGGTCTTCATCAAGGGCAGGGCCTATTTCTCTCTGTTTGACTGTGGCGATCACTCGACATCCAATTACACTCACAGACGTGACAAGATGCTGGATTATCGACACGTATGCAGGGACTTACTGCCTAAAGAGAGCGCCGAGCTTCCGTGATTCTTTCCCTCCTGGTGAGCCCATTAACATTACTATAAATTCACATCTTCCTCGACTTAGGATGGGGTAAATTATAAAGTGAAAACATTGTAAGTCAAAAACGCATTTAACACACCTAACCTACCGAACGTCACAGCTCAGCCTAGCCTATCTCAAACGTGCTCAGAACACAGTAACCTACAGTTGGGCAAAATCATCTAACACCAGCCTCTTTTAGAATGAGTGTTGACTATCTCACGTAATTTATTGAACGCTGTACTGAAAGTGACAAGCGGAATGGTTGTCTGGCTACAGAATGGTTGTCAGTGTATGGGTTGTTGACCCTCGTGATCGCGGAGCAGACTGTGAGCTCACTGCTGCTGTCCCGCATCACCAGAGAGTAACATACCAAATATCAGTAGCCTGGGGAAAGATCACAACTCAAAATTCCAAGTACGGTTTCCACTGAATGCCATCCCTTACGCACCATCGTAAAATCAAAAAATCATAAGTCAAACTATTGCAATTTGTGGACCATCTGTAATAAAAAAGCACAATCCCACAATGTCAGAGATATAGAGAGGAGCATTCAGCAGACTAGAGACTTCAATAAATTTACAGAAGGTGGAGAGAGTACAAAGCAGTGTGGGGAAAGCTGCCATCCAAAGATGTTGTGGCCTGGGAGGTAGCTGAGCTCCCTGGCAGAACTCCAGGAAGCTCTGGATGCATAGAGCTCAGGTGTGACAAGGAGAGGGAAGTGAGAAGAAACTGGACTAATGAAATGAAAGAAAAACAAAACAAAACAAAAATATATATATACATATCCTTGTAAAATTTAATTAATATTGAAATGTCTAAAGTAATGAATAGTCTTTGCCTCCCATCCTCCAATGGCTGGAATGCATCACCTTACCTCCTTGCTGTAATCATTGATAACAACTTTTGTATCTCTTTCCATGAATTTTCTTTTTCTTTTTTTTTTTTTTGTTGAGGAAGATTCGCCTTGAGCTAACATCCACTGCCAATCTTCCTCTTTTTGTATATGAGTTGCCACCACAGCGTGGCCACTGACAGATGAGTGGTGTAGGTCCATACCTGGGAACTGAACCTGGGCCGCCAAAGCAGAGTGTGCCAAACTTAACCACTAGGCCACCGGGGCTGGCACAAATTTTCATTTTTTTTTTGAAACATACACAAACACATATACATTTAGAGATTTTTAAATATAAAATGAGGTCACACTATACATATGTCTTAAAATGTAAGTTTAATTATCATTCAGGTTTGTGAGGTCAGCAGATCAGGAGAAGACTGTCATTGAAAAGATAGTTTGCTATTCTCAGTTCCCAAACAGAGGGGGCACGCCAAGCACCCAGGACCACCTGGGGAAGCACCACGGTCAGAGGCAGAAGGAGGAAGGGGAAAACACAGGAAAGAGCCTTCGTTGTTGTTTTTGTGGGAAGAAATGGGTGAGGCAGGATAAACGGGCTGGGCAGGTTTAGGATTAGCTGGTTTGAATAAGCGATGTAGGGACCAGCTCTAGTCTCCCGGTACCTGGCCCCGGGGTCATTAGAGCAGGGGGCTAGAGGCTCGACCTGTGAGAGCCCAACAAAGGAGGCAGGCGGTGGCACAGGCTTTGGATTGGTTGGTTTGCACACGAAAGGTGCGCTCCTAAGGGATTCATCTGCTACCTGGAAGAATGAGCCCTGGGAGAGGCCGGGTCTCCAGCATCAGCAAGGCCTCAGATGCTAGAGCATCACAAAAACAGAAAATATAGTTAATACAACCTATCTCCAACTTTCTAAACCAAATGATATAATGGGAACAATGGTGCATACACCACAGCTTTTTGTTTTTAATACCTTCCTAGCATCCCACAACCTGGATATTCCATCACTGGAATGTAAATTCCACAAAGGGACAGTTTTGTCTCTTTTCTTCACTGCTAAAAGTCCAGAGACTAGAATAGTGCCAGACATAGAGTAGATGCTCAAAAATATCTGCTGAAGGAATAACAAAGGACCACAACGTATTCAACCATTGCCTTATCAACAGACATTCAGATTATCATTTCTCAGGATTTAAACAATGCTTCAACAAACATCCACGTATATAAATCCTTATGACTTGAACTAGTTAGGATTGGGTTTGGAGAGTGAAGTAAAACCTTAAACACTGAGGCTGAACCCAGACAAATATTTAGCTTTCTCTCCTATGTTCGAGAAGTCCGGAGGTGGTCAGGTCAAGGCTGGTCCGGCTCTCCGTGGAGCCGCCTAGGGGCCCAGGCTCCCTCTACCTGGCTGACTCTCACGTTCACGGCCCCCGTTCCCAGGACACCTCACAGTCCAAGCTTGTTGCCAGAACTGCAGCCAGCGATCAGCATTTCCGGGAGAAGACAGAAGCAGGGCCCTAGGAGCATTACTCCTTCCTTTGAGGACACTTTCTGGAAGTTGCCACCTCTGCGTATGTATTATTGCCTAGGACTGGCGTGCATGGCCACACCTGACTAGAAGGGATGATGGGAAATGTAGTACAGACTCCAGGTGGCCATGTGCCCCGGTCAGTATCTGTAACTGAGGAAGACAGGGTAGTTGAATATTAGGAAATAACCAGCTTTTATTTCTGCCAGATAAGTTTCCAGAAGTAAAATTGCTGTATTAAAAGATATATGCAGGGGCCGGCTCAGTGGTGTATCGGTTAAGTTCACATGCTCTGCTTTGGCGGCCCGGGGTTCGCAGGTTTGGATCCCGAGCACAGGCCTACACACCGCTCACCAAGTCATGCTGTGGTGGCATCCTACATACAAAATAGAGGAAGAGTGGCATAGATGTTAGCTGAGGGCCAATCTTCCTCACCAAAGAAAAATAAAAATCATTTTTAATAAATACTAACAAAAACTTTCCGTAACGACTTTAGTAAGTGAATCCCACCACCAGTGTATAACAGAATCCATTTCCCTCCTTGGATGCTAACATGGGAAAAACTTTTAAAGAGTGATAATTCAATGAGCAAAAGAAGTTACCTCATTGTTGTTTTAATTTGTATTCATGTGACTACTAGTGCGGTTTAACCTCTTTTCACATACTTCCTGGCCATTTATCATTTCCCTTCTATGAATTGCCTTTTCATATCCATTGCCCACACTACTGGATACAATAAAAAAAGCTGTTCTTACAAAAGTGGAATCATGCTATGCATTTGATTTTGCAACTTGATTTTTTTCATGGACATCCTTCCCTGTCAGTACAAAAATAACTGTCTCATTATTTTTAATACTATGAATTAACAGAATTTATTTAACCATACCCCTACTGCTGGACACTTATGTTGAGTCTAATTTTCACCTGTAGCAAAAAAAAATGCTGCCATGACATCCCCATACATACATCGGTACACACATAAGTGTTGATAGATACGTCTATGACATTATACCCCAGAGAGTTTCTTATTAATAGTTGACTGACTCTAAATTAAAACACAGTTTTTAAATCTTGGTTATGCAGGGCCGGCCCAGTGGCACAGCGGTTGAGTGCGCACGTTCTGCTTCAGCGGCCCAGGGTTCGCTGGTTCGGATCCCGGGTGTGGACGTGGCAGCGCTTGGCAAGCCATGCTGTGGTAGGCATCCCACATATAAAGCAGAGGAAGATGGGCACGGATGTTAGCTCAGGGCTAGTCTTCCTCAGCAAAAAGAGGAGGATTGGCAGCAGTTAGCTCAGGGCTAATCTTCCTCAAAAAAAAAAATCTTGGTTATGCAGAGTATTAATCAGGAATCCCTTGATTGCAACCTAATCCAAATCGGCTTAAACAAAACGGTAGTTCATTGGGTGGTTAACCACAACGTCCAAAATAGCCCCACTCTGGCACTTCTCTTACTCTGTTCTCTTTCCCTTAATAGAACTTAGGACTACCAGATATTATCTATCTACCTACCTATCCATTCATGCATCCATCCACCTACCCATGTAACGTGGCAGATATGTGTGGTGAAACGGGGACTTGCTCACTGCTGAGTCTCCATACCTGGCACGGAGCAGGTGCTCGGGACTTTCCATCTCCATTTCTGGGTTCCACACCTGCCAGCAGCTTCAAGATCGCATCCTGTGCTCCGCATCCTATGCATCCAACAGACAGACACATCCTTTTCCTAGTTGCTCCAGCAAGAGTCTCCCAGTTGGCTCTCCACGGCCAGATCTAGGTGATGTGTCCCCTGGACCCAGGGATTGGGGCCAGCCCCACACACACCACATGGCCGGCAAGGGAGTGAGAGGTGGAATCTAGGAAGGCAGGGAACTGTTATCGGAAGAAGGGGGACCACAGCACACACCCATTATATTTGGTCAGCCTGCCTGCAGCAATTCAGACAGAGGTCAAGAGGGCTCTCAGATTGACATCTGACAAACAGTGTGGTGAAACAGGAAAAAAAAAGCAGCACCACCGGAGGCCCCAGACTTCATCAACGGTCCTTCCCTTGCCAATGTTCTGTATGTTTATTTTCTTTCTCACTGTTTTCTCCTAGTTCAAGTTCTCATTAACATACATTCTCTAATCAAAATAGTGTGTATTATCAACAGCATAAATATTTATCGAACATTCGCAGAGTGCTGGGCACTAGGCTAAGATATTTGTGTGGATTATCTCATTTTATCCTCACAACGAGCTATGAGGTCGTCAGGGGTTCAGAAGAGTTAAGTAACCTCCCGGAGGTCAAACAGCTAGTTTGTGGTAGATGCAGTCATGGCTCCCTCACATCTCTGATGCATTCCTGTCTCTGAGCCTCTGATGGCCGTCTCCTCTTGCTCTGACCCAAGACCACGCTTTCCCGTGAGGTCCAGACCTAACCCTTCCCCCAGTGCACCCGGTAGTCTCTCTCCTCTCTGAACTCGTAAAGCACTTGCATCTTTCACTTGATATTTATGAATATTTTGTATACATTTTAGAAATACATGTATTACTGTCTAGCAAACTCCTCGAGGGAACAAACAGTGCCTCAACCATCTTTGTGACCTCACCGCTAAGTACAAGGTCTCACCTGTCACAGACAGTGGGTGGATGACCACCTCTAGGAAGCCCACCAGTATGGTCCACTAGCATGCCAGTGAGCAAGGACTAATATTCATGATGGCGACTAAGAGGCTTTGAGGAAATAGTGAATTGTGTTTAGGGATATCTGGAGAAGGTTTTGAACTGACGTTATTGATATAAAATCTGGGAGGCCTGAGGAAACTCACTTCAGGATTTTTACACATTCATATGAAAAACTTTATTCTCTTATATTCTCTTTATACCCACAAGCCCACTTGCCATCTGATACTTATCTAAAGTCATTTAGACTAAGAGGGTGAGTTAAATGATGACCCAAAGCCAATCCCGTTACTACCCTCCCACCCCTAAATAGACCACGTTCCACCATCAGAGTTAGACCTAGAATCCTACAACTTCAGAGAAAGGGACTTTGGGTTCTCTGGCCCAATCTCTCCAAATTCCACATAAAGAAAGAGAGTTTGGCTTTTCTTTCTTTATTGCTTGCCCTTACACGCTACAAATTAGTCTCTTCCCATCATGTGTCCAGGGTCACAGCAGCCCCAAGGTGCTTGTCTCCAGGACATCTAGAAGGATATGGGTAGCCCCTGTCCTTAGAATTCCCCGAGGAGGCCAGTGGTTAACGCTTGCTGTGCCCCGAAGCAGGGGATTGCAGGCTGCCCCTGGGTTTCTATGAGGAGCAGAAGAGAGAAGGCTCCTCTGTCTTGGAAGCCTTTGGGCGGTGGGGTGGGAGGCTGGGGAGAAGGGACTCTCTGGTCCCAAGACAAAGGGCTCTGTGGGGTCTGCACCAGGAAGGGTGGCTTTCTCAGCCCCAAGGAGCAGGCTGGAGCCTTTACTGACTCCTCGGGGGGCTCAGGACCCGGTCAGTAGACTCGAGTGCAATCCACTGAGAATACACAGCTCTCACCCTCTGCCTCTCTCCTCCAGGCTGAAGCCAGAATTCTAAGAAAGACCGAGAGTGACAGGGTGAGCCCCAACCGGTGTTTCAGAGAGAGGCTTCGATTGGTCTGATGTCCTTTGCTTTGGGGCCCATTACACTGTTTGGGTCCTGGCACTTGCTGCCAGGCAGGAATTCACACGTCTTCAGAGGAAGAGGAAAGAAAGCAGAGTTAAGCAGATTGACTGAAGCTAATAAAGAGCCAAAGTCTGGAGCACTCAGCAACTTCCCTCGGATTCCTGAGAGCCCGGCAAGCACAGAGAGGGATGAAAGCGTCTCACTAACCTGGAGGGAAGCTGAAGATCCAAGAGTGGATGCTACAGACAGTCATGTGACCGAGTTCATAGAAAACCGATATAAACATCTGAAGTTACCGAAGCCCCTTCCTGGCTGTGTTGGGAAAGATATCACCGTACTTAGAGAAAAACGACCAATGTGGTAAAAGCTAATGTAATATCATACATATTATTCTGGAACAAAATTAATAGAATGATACACTTTGTATTTCTAGAGTGCTTTTATTTTTTGACAATTTCAGTACCAGAGCACTTGGCCAACACTATCTTATGGCTTTACCATGTTCCCTTTATAAAAATTTCCCTTTATAGGGGGCTGGCCCGGTGGCGCAGCAGTTAAGTGCGCATGTTCCGCTTCGGCGGCCTGGGGTTCGCCGGTTTGGATCCTGGGTGTGGACATGGCACCGCTTGGCACGCCATGCTGTGGTAGGCGTCCCACATATAAAGTAGAGGAAGATGGGCACGGATGTTAGCTCAGGGCCAGGCTTCCTCAGCAAAAAAAGGAGGAGGACTGGCAGTAGTTAGCTCAGGGCTAATCTTCCTCAGGAAGAAAAAAAAATTGCTGTTATATGTTCAGAACCAACTTCTTGCTTATGGAAAGACTCAAGAACGCCTTGGGAAGGAGGAAGTTGGGTTTGTAAATGTAGAAGTCCCCAAAGGAAGGAGACTGCAATAGATCTCCCGGGCAACACTTGGCCCTCCCCGCCGGGCTCATGTGGGGCTTGGCTCCTTCTGGAATCTCGGGACAGTGGGTGTTCTATGTGCCGGGCTGCTCAGGCCCACGCAGGAAAGGGAATGGCACGTGAGGTGGCCCTGTTGCTCCAGATGCACGTCCAGCCCTGTAGTCACCAGGCTCTCTGCGTGTGGTTGTGGGTTTGTACTGTTTTCTCCTTGCCTTTTCAGGCACTGTGGATTCCCCAAATGAACCAGCCTGTTCCCTGGAAGTGATGGTGTCTGTGTGTCTGACGCATGGACTTCAAGTGGTTAGACGCTAACCCTTCCTCTTCTTGAAACTACAGCTGGCAGAAAGAGTGCCCGCCTGGAAATCAAGTGTCATTAGGCATTGCTCAACGGCCTCTCTGAGCTTCAGTTTCTTAATCATTCCTAAGTTCCTAAAAATGAGGAAACAGCCTCAATTAACCCTACGGAGTCTGCCAGTAATAGAATTCCATGAATCTATGATGTCACAGAGAATTGAAGTAACTCCCGAATGCTTTTTTTTTTTTAAATGGGCGTATTACATCTCCTTTCTCTGAACCAATAACTTAGCATTTGGTTGTCTTTCAAGACAACCAAAAGTGACACCGTCACCAACTAGTTACCCCAAGGAACTCAAGGATGGGTTTGGATATTTTAACTGTTTTTCCAAATTGTTCTTTTTCCTTTTGTTACGTTAAGGAGATGCAATCACCAACCTCCCTGAACCAGAACAGGCCTCACCACGAGAGCTACGCCTGTGGCCTTTGCCTTATTTTTAATGCTCAGATCTTTCCAGGAGGAGCTTAGGCCTTATTACCGTAGCCTGCAGTGTGTGTGGATGCATGTTTTCCAACTGAGCCTGCGCAAGCGAATACCCACCTCTCCCTTTTGAATATTCATTCCCCATCCCAAATAAATGTCACTGCTCCCCTTTGTTCAGGGGACGTCATGACTCTGGAAATGATTCCTCTTGGTCCCCTATTTGCCGCAAATATACTTTACTTTGTGAGATGACTACTTCTGGTGGAGAGTCTGATTTAACTCGCCAGGGGGAAACCCACTTCAGTTTCAGTAACAACACCAGGTCCAGAATCCTACGACCCAGAGCCACTGAGGCAACGACAGTGCCCAGCTTGAGCCGCGGGACAGTCCCATCACTACAAGCTCCTCCTGTAATTCTAAACTGAAGCTTTCAGCTAACGTCTGATTCTACTCATATGTTTACTGAAAAGTGCGATCTGATTTTTCCCCGTCACAAGGAGCAAATTCATGGCGTTGGAGGTAATCTAACTACGTTCTTTTCCCTTCCTATTGACTAGTTCTAGTTTCATACAGCAGCAATAAAAGGAGCATTCTGATCTTCTTGGGCTCTAGCTTGGAACAATAAACAAATGCGACTAAAAATTCCCCCCCCAGCCCCCCACCCCGCTCTTCACTCTGTATCAAACCCCTGTGGAATCAATTTCACGATAGCAAGTCCCCCTGAAATCAATGGAGTCAGCTCCTGCATTCATTGCCATGGGACTTGGCATTGTGAAAATAATTGGATCCTGCTGCACTCCAACTCTCCTTTCAGGAAATAGAGAAAATGGGCTTTTGCTCGTAGGTGGCGGTGATAACTCGTCTCGGAGCTGGTAGGTTTCATCCTGTGTTCGGTATTGTCTTGTCAGGAGGAGCTATTATCAAGTCCCAGATGAGCCTGGCGGTACCACCCTCAATGAGGTGTTTAAAACTGCCTTCCCTTGTGGCGATGAAAACACTTCTTTTGTTCCCATCTTTAAAATTAACTGCATAGTGTTACCACTATCAATGAGGTGTTTAACATCAAAATTGCCTTCCCTGGTGAGAAGAAAAACACTTACTTTGTTTCCTTCCTTAAAATTAATTGAGGTTTTTAAAAACTCATCCTTATTCACCCAACAGTCGCACAGAGGGAGAGAAGAGAAGATGGGATTTCTAAGTGTTGCCTTGGTAGCCCATCAAACCTTTTGAGCACTTTCTTTCTGTTTAGACTGCTTGCTGAACAGTCTTCTGCTCCTCCGCTTTCTTTTCCTTCCATGATATTTGATACCACTGGTCTCGTCGGTGTGACCCTTGGTAGGGAGTTAATTAATAGGTATTTGCTAGAATGAGGGAATGACTCCATCGATCCAGATATTCCTTATGAGCTTGCAAATTTTCCATGAGCCTACTCTACTTGTTCAATGGGGTTAAAGAAATTGCTTATTAAAAATTAAAATTAGGGCCAGCCAGGTGGCACAGCGGTTAAGTGTGCACATTCTGCTTTGGCGGCCCAGGGTTCGCCCGTTAGGATCCCGGGTGAGGACATGGCACCGCTTGGCAAGCCACGCAGTGGTAGGCGTCCCACATATAAAGTAGAGAAAGATGGGCACGGATGTTAGCTCAGGGCCAGTCTTCCTCAGCAAAAAGAGGAGGATTAGCAGCAGTTAGCTCAGGGCTAATCTTCCTCACAAAAATAAATTAAAATTAGTCTCTATTATTACTATTTGAAGGGGCGTTGGTAGATTTGGCTAAAGATGCTCCAGTCCCCCATTTCCCTCAGGAATTCCAGAGGCGGCTCTACCTTTCATAATTGTCTGGCTAGTATTTGAGATGTGAGGCATTCTGTAATCACTGACTTCTGCAAGATGCAGCAGAATGCAGAAGGCAAAAGAGACAAAGTTTGCACTTTTACAGGTCAAAAGTCCAGGTGGGGCATAATAGTAACAGTTTTAGAAGAACAGATAACCAGGCTACTTCGTATCCAGATAAGAAATTCTCCAAAGGAAAGAGAGCTTGAAGGGGGAGGGGAGGGAACCAAGAGAATTAGAAGGCTGGTGTGTTTCCCCGAGAAGGTGCCCCATGTCCTGCCTACCCTTACCTGCAAGGCTGGACTGCAGACAGAGGGGGAAGAAAGGGACAAAGGCTTGGGGGAATCCCTGAGCATGGTGACCCATGCCTCATTCCCAGCAGAACCCAGGGAAGCTGCAAGATATTCAGAGCACCCTCCCTCCTAGTGATGCAGGCTTGGTGAGTCAAGGAGTCGAAAGAAAGATTTCTTGGACTCTCAAGGTCTGGTAGTAGTGCTCCTTTATTCAGAGAATAGCATGCAGTAGCATGGTGACACGACCCGTGGGCAGGAAGAGCTGCAGGCATGGGGACAGGACCCATGGGCAGTAAGAGCTGCAATGGGTTGAGGGCAGGACTAAATTTATAAGGCATAGGTATGTGAGTTATTTCTTTACAAGACAAAGGACGGATCATGAAAAAAATCATTAAAATGGTATCAGTGCAGGTGGGGTCTGGTTATTGGGTGGTCCTATAACTTTAGATAAGAATCAGATCGGATTAAGTCAGGACTTCCTATGCTTCCTGGAGGATGATATAGATCAGTATGTAGGACAGGTCACCTTGGGCCTCTCTCCCTGGGGCAGCCTTGATCGTCACCACTAGCATGGCATAAAGGAGAAGACTAGAAACTACGTAGGACATATCTGGGCAAGTGGATCTGAGATGGCCTCACAGAGAACCTGCAGCCCCAGCATGGTAAGACAAGCAATGGAATGTTTGTGTCAGAGAGAGGCATGCGTATAGAAACGAGAGTCCTGGGGCCGGCCCGGTGGCACCGTGGTTAAGTCCACACATTCCACTTTGGCAGCCTGGGGTCCACCGGTTCGGATCCCGGGTGCGGACACGGCACTGCTTGGCAAGCCACGCTGTGGTGGGCGTCCCACATATAAAGTAGAGGAAGATGGGCACAGATGTTAGCTCAGGACCAGTCTTCCTCAGCAAAAAGAGGAGGATTGGCAGATGTTAGCTCAGGGCTGATCTTCCTCAAAAAAAAAAAAAAAGAAACGAGAGTCCTCTGACTTAATGAGGCCCTGCTGTAGGGCTGAGGAAGATGAAGCAGTGGCCTACATGGACCTACATAGACCAAAAACTGATAGGAAAGGCGGATATTTCAGGGGATCTCTGGGAACTCCTCACCTTGACCCCGACCCCCAGCCCCTCTGCCTCCACCCTATGTTAGCTCCCTGGAATGGAGACTCAAAATCCTGAATGGACTGAAATTAAGTTTCCACCACCTGGTGGAATGGGACCTTAAAAAGGAAAAGGAATTCAACCAGAGAAAAATAGTTCCATTTCTTTGCACACCTTGAGTTTGTGGACTGAGATTTGTGCCTGCTGAACTCATTTCATTTGCCAAGATGTTAATTGCATAAATCAAAAAACCAATTATTACAATTGCATTATTACCAAATAAAACCTGAAACATGTTTCTAAAGTCCCCGTGCTGAATGTAAGCTGTGTACCAGGTGCTGACCTATTCTCTAATACGTGATGTCATTTATTCCTTACAACTCATAGATGCAGCTGTCCCCACTTTATGATTAAGAAAATGGTGACTTAGAAAAGTTAAGTAATTTGCCCAAGGCTGCAATGGTGGTAAATAGTCAAGTCAGAATTTAAACCCAGGAACGTCTGACTCCTAAATCAACATTCTTAATCCCTAAGTTAAGCGACATACTTTTCTCTCATTTGGCAACCCAGATCTCTCCAGGAACATTCCTTCCTACTACCTCTGCTGCCCACAGTTTCAAGGCAATCACGCATTCATGTACTGGAGCCCAGGGTACAAAGCAGCACTAATTTCATACCCTTCCTGCTCCTAGTTTCCAAATTGCCCAATAATTAAGCAGATTATTACTGTCATATCTTAGTGCCGGAATTAACAAGTTTTAGCTCAGTTCCTATTTCTTTTGCAGCCGCTACACCTTGTAAGTGAATCAAAATTGCTGATTAATTAAACTTCACCAAGGAGTAACATGTGCCAGGAGACAGAGACTAGACCAGAAGTCTGTAGACCGACTACGTGCCTTGATTTCTCATTCTCGCTCTTCCATCAACCAACTGTTCCACCTTGGGCAGTGACTTAACCACTCTGACCCTCAGTTTCCTCATCTACAAAATAAGCACAATCTTAAGGTCCCCTTCTTCTCTAACTTTCCATGATTCTGAAGAGCCATTATTAAGTTTATTATTTTATGGGAACTGGAATTGTACTTCTCCAAATACCAGCTCTGATCTCTATCTGTATCCCTTTCCTAGATTTATCCCACATTCTGGGATAAGGCACAGGTCAAGAGTTTCACAAAGGGATGGGAAATTACATATAATAATACCTCAACTTGTTGGCATTAGGAGGAACATGAAGACTAAAAAGATGGAATTATTTTCAGGATGGCTCTATATAAAACTATATAAAGAAATATAAGAACTACTATTAAAAGATTCAATCACTTTGGCTAAGCTATGGAGGAAGGTAAGTCATCCTGATAACAGGGACCCCCGCAGGAGCATTGTCTCATGTCATTTGAAACTGTTTACTATCATCTTTTCTTTAAAATCATTTGTGGTATTTAGTGATCCTTCTGTTCATATTGATGTTATCTCCCTTTCCTTGAGTGTAAATTCTTTGATTTATTGAGTTTGTTATTTCCCTAGAATGATATGGACCCTACTCAGATGTTCTATTATTCTTAGGGTGGGCACAGGACTCAGACCTGCACAATCAGAGTATTTCACACCCCTGGCTAGAGTGTTTATTTAAGGGATAGATATATGACCCTACAGAACCGATGGATTCCCAGCAGAACCTCAGGACGTTGGCAGAAACTATCAAGCAAGATGAGTTCTCTTTCTACTGTGGTTGCTGAGCTATGGAGGATGTGTATGCCATAGGCTGTCAGGAACCATCTTGCCACCAAGTAAGAAGAGCTTGCCCAAGATTGAAGCTAACACAGAGAAAGCAAAGTCTAGAGCCGAAGAGAAACAGGCTTCCTCATTATATCATCTGAGTACCTGGATCCCACAGTCTACTCCCTGGACTGTTAATAACACAGCCAATAAATTCCCTTTTTGTTTAAGCAGAAGCCATTCTAAGCCACAATTTTTTGTCACTTGCAACTGAAATTAATAAAAATAGAATTTGTGAACCTGTAGAGAAAGTCCATAGTTCTCTACTTTCTCACATCAGTAGATGCCCAAGGGCCTTTCTAAAACGGAAGCAATTGCTACACCACAGGAAAAGACAGTAAAGTGGGATCTTATCATATCTGACTTTCATTTACATGCTGATTTTGGAAACTAACCCACATGAAAGATATAACTTCACAATCTTATTTCTCACAGCAGCAAACAAATTTATTGACATTTATTAATGTTAAGGCTTAATGTAAAAACGAGAAGGCACAAACCCTGCAGGTAAGAAGGAACACTTCAGAATTCCCCATCTGCTGCCAATTCACCACTAGCGATTAGATTTTCTCTTAAAGCCAGATTTTTTGAATGTTCAAATATCTGCTATATGGTCTCTCCTCCAGAATTTTCTTACGTTATGTGGGAATCAGGAGCTAAGTGTCTAAAGATGGCAGATTAAGAAATTAAAGATAAAGTATAATGTTTAAATTTATGAAAGGTGGCCAACAGCAGAACAATAAAAATATAACTAACAAAAATTGGGAGAAAGAAGGGATAGTGTAATGTGGGTTTATCATCTTTCACATTCAGCAGTGAAATAAGTACTGCTTAAAGCCAAAAAAAATCAAGAAATAGAAACATAAGCATATAATTTGGAGTTACAAAAATAAGCACCCAAAGACAGAAATTGACATTAATGCTGATATCGGCAGAGTGGGACCCAGGATGAGAGGGTAGGATGGTTGTTCCTTTCATTTATGCCTTTTAATTTTCTTTAAATGTTTCGTTTTTGTGGGCATGCACAATTTATAATTTATAAAAAATTGGCCAGAACTTAAACTATGTCTTTCTAGACAGCTTGCTCCCCTGCTATCTAAAATGTCCGTTTCAAGCAGTCTCTACTCCATCACACGGACTCTATCTCAGCTTCCCGCATCCAAACTTACAAACCTTTTTTTCCTTTTAAAATGGAGCAAGTGTCTCTTCATCTACATGAGGTTAATCTCTCCACCTGTGTGTTGGATCCGAGCCCCTTCCATTTCTTCAGAAATTGCTCGTTACCCTCTTTTTCTTAATATCCTTAAGCTCTGTTATCTCCTCCCAATCTGCAGATGCACATGCTCAGGCTACTCCCGTCTTAAATTTAAAAGCTGCCTGGACCCCATGACCCTCTCCAGCTTCCTCTCTCTTCTCTCCTTCGAGGTCAAATGTCTTCATTTCCTACTCTTGAACTCATCCCTATATGGGGTCTGCCTCCATCACTCCACCAGCACTGCTTTTGCTAAATTCCCCAGCGGTTGCAATCTCTAAATCTGACCCTTAAGACCAATTTTCCTCTTACTTTATTTCTCCACAGCTTCTGACACAGGGGACCACTCTCTTCTTAAAACATTCTCTTCTCTGACTTTCGGGACACCAGATTTATTATTACCTGCTACCTACACAGGTTCTTTACCCGCCACACAAGAGGGACCAAATAAAGACTGGAATGCCAGGCTTATGGCAAGGAAAGAGTTTTTATTTTGGGTGACGTCAGCTGGGAGATGAGAGTGAGCCCTCATCTTCCTCTTGTCTCCCCTAAAGATGGGAGGCCAGGGGTTTTAAAGGTTGCAAGGAATGTGGCTGCTTCTAGGGAGGGGGGAGTCTGTGACCTTGCAGGTCAGCACTTTCCCACCAGCCTGCGTTTGGCCTTGTGAGGCTGCTTGCATGGAGGAGGAGATAAGGAATTCTGCAGGTGGCTGTCCTTGATTGTCTGCCTCTGTAGGGGATGGTGGATTCTGGTGCCAGGAAGCCAAGGAGTAAGCAGGGAATGGGGATGAGTGTTTTTATTGTAACCCCATATATGCTGGGTTTAATGTAGGGGAACTGATATCAGGGCTGGTATCATTACCACTATTATGATTTGACTGACTTGGGACCTCATATTTTGTTTTGTGTTGAAGTTTTCCCTTCACTGTGGACTGTTTTTCAAGTCCAGCCATAACCTCAGCCATGACATTGACTACAGCATTTGCTCTGCACAAACCTCTGTACTCCACAGGCAGACCTTCATACCGAGTGCTTCCTTAATCCTCTGCTTGCTTCTGTAATCACCTTCGGGAACAGGGGCCATCCCCTTCAGGTTGCTCCATGGGGAAGCCATTCTGCAGAAAGGCCAGCTTGCCACTGGAATTTTTATTGGATTTCTTCAGAGACACAATGTAGCAGCAGTTTTAACGAATGTGCTTCCACTTGTAATGGAAAACTTAATCTTGTGAAATTAAGAGAATGCAGTCACCTGTAGCTTAAAACTCAGTTTGGGGGTGGGGGTGGGTAATTCCCAGTTGATTAGGATTATTTCCCTGTGCTCCTCTGGTCAGGATTCCAGTGTGGGCAGTGGGAGGGGGAGAGGCTTAAGTGTCATCCTAGCATCGTCTCAGTGCTTCTTTCTGGGTCTTCTTCCCTGTGGGATCCACTGAGAGTGCACTGTCTGATCTCCCACCCAAGTGCACACTGGTCATTGCAGGACAGCTTGAGGGCTCTTCCATGTTGATCTGGCCCAGCCTGGATCTCAGGGGCCTGATGACTTGGTACCAACTAGCTGTAGGCTCCTTTGCCAACCTGGGCTGTCCATCCCTCTAGCCTCATATGGACCATGGTTCCTGGGAGGCACTTCAGCATTCCTCTAGGGCCTGTGAGAGAAAAAGGGTGTGGGTGTGTGTGTGTGTGTGTGTTGGGGGGAAGGAAGGGAATGGTATAGTTGGTTATCAGAGCCATAAAGGGCCCTCGCTATGCTCTTTTCTACTCATCCAAAGGTCAACCCAAGCTGGCTCAGGGTACTACCAACAGGCTGTCTTCTCCCAAAGATTCAGGCCGAGCCAACCTTCCCATCCTCATCCCCATCCCCACTGATTTTCACGAGTTCTCTTCTCACCTTTTCTTTCTAAATCACTCGTCCAGCCCAGAAGGGAATTTGTCTCCCTATGGTGAGAAGGCCTTTTTAAAAAAATATATGCTATCCTTCTCAACTTTGTGGTCCATGGTCCATGTTCTGAATCTTTATATGCAAAGTCAATTCAAGAATCAAAAAGAAAAATACACATGGGGCCGGCCCGGTGGCACAACGGTTAAGTTCACACATTTCGCTCTGGTGGCCCGGGGTTCACTGGTTCAGATCCCGGGTGCGGACAAGGCACCTCTGGCAAAAGCCATGCTGTGGTAGGCATCCCACATATAAAGTGGAGGAAGATGGGCATGGATGTTAGCTCAGGGCCAGTCTTCCTCAGCAAAAAGAAGAGGATTGGCAGCAGATATTAGCTCAGGGCTGATCTTCCTCAAAAAAGAAAAGAAAAAGAAAAAAGAAAAATACACATATCTTTTCTGCCAAGTACTTGGCTCTTGCAAATAAGAAGTACTCTAGCCTCAGATCACATTGCTTTTATTATAACTTTAAAAAAAATTGAAATTCAGGCTCTACTTGCTCTCCTTTCAAGGTAACGAAGCATATGGGAGGAAGGCTACAGGGCAACCAGAGAAAAAGTGAGAAAATTCTTGGTTTAAAATGCACAAATATCTAGGCATGTAAGCATACATTCTTTCACTTGCTGTCTCCCTCTTGCCAAAGAATTCATGAAAGGAAAAAACCACGAAATTTCTCCAGCCTTTTAAACTGCCAGATTTCTGTATCTTTTCACCCTGCTAAAGTTTCAGGAATTGTCAGTGAAAAGAAGAGCAAAACTAGAAGCAAAATTCCAAGCTTCAAAATTTCTTTGTGCCTGTTTTTATGCAGTTTCTTTTGTCATGGCAGGAAAGTGGGCAATATCATTTTCATGTAATAGCTGGATTTTGATTATTCCAGCACATACATAAATTACATGCCTTTTTCGGGTTAATCTTATCTAAGCATTCTTTTTGTTTCGTTATTCTGACTCAAGCATTTTAAAATCAAAATCCACATTTAGTGGAAGGAAAATTTCCTTTTATTTGGTAAATTTATCATTATATATCACTCATTTTAACTTATTAAAATCTATTAATCTGGAAGTACATACACGCCTCAAATTGGAAAGGTAACAGCAAACAATCGGGCAGTAATGCTGTCAAGTGTGGACATTCTCAAGCGGGGAAAAAAATAGCTCTAGGAGAGAAAGGTTTGGGGCGGGAGAGAGAAACGGGCGCTTTTCCACGCCACCACCTGGCTATCTGTCCAGTTGGGGGGTATTGTTTGTTACTTTAAGGAAATACGAGAGCTACAGAGGGTCCACGGCGCAGTGATGTTACTGACCACAGACAGACACGACAGGAGGCCGGCCCGGCCGGGGCTGGACCGCGGAAACGAAACCAACCCTGCGGACGAGGGCGAGGTTCAACGATTGCAGCCCCAGGGCAACGGGGACCCGGCTTAAATAGTAATAAGAATCAGGTTACTCGGTTAAGTTCACCTAAGCGCCCCGCCACCGCGACGACCTCGGAATGCTTCGCTTGTCTACATTGACAAGCTGCTTTCGGACAATCGAAAGATGGAGGCGAGCTTTTGTGGATGCGGGCCCCGCTCGGCAGCAGCGTCTTCGGGCGGAAGCGCGGACCTCGCACCCGCACGGCGGATCAGGTCCGCACGCATGCGCGCCGCGGCCGACGGCTGTGGCCGGCCCCCTCCGCTGCCCGCGCCGCCGGGGCCGGGCGGGGAGGGAGGCGGCGGGGGCGCGCGGCGTCACAAAGCCCAGCAGGAACACGCGGTTGCGCTGAGGCTCCGGGCGCCCCGGGAAGGGCACTCGCGGCCCGCCCCCACCTCCGCCGCGGCGCACCATCAACCCCGCCGCCTGCCGGGGCCGCCGCGCCGCAAAGCGTCCTGGGAGGGCCGGCTCGCGCCGGAAGGACGCGCGGGCGCGCGGCGGCGGCGAGCTTATAAAAGGGAAGGCGCCGGCGGCGGGCGGAAGTGGGCGGTGCGGCGGCTCGGGGCGCTGTTGTCTGGCGTGTGGGCCTCCCGAGGGGCGTTCTCGGGCGGGCCGCCGGTGCAGGCCGCAGGGACAGGGCCGCGCGCCCCCGCTCCTTCCCGCCGCAGCGCCGGCTCGCGGCCGCCGCGCCCCGCAGGCCCAACATGGCGCAGGAGGTGTCGGAGTACCTGAGCCAGAACCCGCGGGTCGCCGCCTGGGTGGAGGCGCTGCGCTGCGAGGGCGAGACGGACAAACACTGGCGCCACCGCCGGGAGTTTCTGCTCCGCAACGCCGGCGACCTGGCCCCCGCGGGCGGCGCGGCCCCGGCGGGCGCTGCCGACGCCGAGAGCGGCGCCAGCAGTCGGCAGCTGCAGCAGCTCATCTCCTTCTCCATGGCCTGGGCCAACCACGTCTTCCTCGGGTGCCGGTGAGTGAGGACGCGCCCCGAAGCCGCGCTCCCGGTCCGTCTGCAGCCCGCGGGCTGGGGCCCGGCGCCCTCGGCGGGGAGGGGGTTGCGAAGCGCGGGAATCGGCGGGCCCGGCTGCCTTGTCGGGGCGGGGAGGGCGCCTCTGCGCGGAGCCGACGGGATTTACAGTCCCGAGGCGTCCCCGGCGGGTGGGGGCTGCCGGGCGAGCTGTCGGCGGACGACGCTCCTGCGGATGGACCGCGCGTTTGAAAGTTGGCCAGGAGGGACCCCGCCTCCCAACCTTGGGGCATTTGCTGCTGCGGTTCCAGGAAACCGAAAGTTCCCGGCGGTTGGTACGCTTGATTACAACCAGGAAATGCAGTTCCTGTGGCCCGTTTGTGCACACCAGAAGTCGTGGCTTAGAAAAAACACTTTTTTTTTTTTAAGTGTCTTTTCCTTCTTTTTCAGGTACTCTCAAAAAGTTATGGATAAAATACTTAGTATGGCTGAAGGCATCAAAGTGACAGATGCTCCCATCCATACCACAAGAGACGAACTGGTTGCCAAGGTGAAGAAAAGAGGGATATCGAGTAGCAATGGTTAGCAGATCATAGATGTGAACATACATAGGAGTTTAGAACATAAGTTTGATATAATTAGGAATTGCTGTTTTTACTAATTTTTTAATAAGCTAGAATTTATGTAATGTTATTACTCAAGTTGGAACATTAAACCTAAATTATGTCTCTTTATTTTAGGCTGTGAATTTGATCGTCGCCCTTTGACTGCTTTAGATCTTGAAGTGTCACACATTGTACTGTTGATTTTTAAATGTTAGAGATTAATGATGTCATTTAATGCAATTTTAAGAAATTTAGTTGTATTCCACTTTAAAGAATCTACTAGTCCTGAAATATTTTCGCCTTTGCCTTTATTTTAATGAGTATTTGTCTTGTAAATTTTCACCTGGTACGTATGAAGTAGACTTAGTCACATATCTGTCTTCCTTTCTAGAAGGGGTAGAAGAGCCATCGAAAAAACGAATCATAGAAGGAAAAAACAATTCTGCAGTTGAGCAAGATCATGCAAAAAGTTCTGCCAAAACAGAACGTGCATCAGCTCAGCAGGAAGTCAGCTCGACATGTACGGGGTCGTCTACCAAATCCGAGAGTGGTGGGAACTCAGCTCGGGGCTCTGGCACGTCCAGTCAGAACAGCTCTGCAAGTGATGGGGATCGGTCTGTCTCCCGGCAAAGCAGCAGCAGCCTTTCTGCTCAGGTAACAACAGCAGGGTCTGGAAAAGCTTCTGAATCTCAAGCTCCAGATAAACATGGTTCGGCATCGCTGGTCTCTTCGTTGTTGAAATCCAGTGTGAATAGTCATGTGACCCAATCCACTGAATCCAGACAACAAAGTGGATCACCTAAAAAGAGTGCTTTGGAAGGCTCTTCAATCTCAGCTTCTCAAAGCATGTCAGAGATAGAGGTGCCCTTGTTGGGCTCCTCAGGAAGCTCAGAAGTAGAGTTGCCACTGTTGTCATCTAAACCTAGTTCAGAGACAGCTTCAAGTGGGTTAACTTCCAAAACTAGTTCAGAGGCAAGCGTTTCATCGTCGGTCTCTAAAAACAGTTCCTCATCAGGTACCTCCTCGATAACTCCCAAGAGCAGCACCTCAGCAAATACATCGGTGCTGACTTCCAAGAGCACTTCACAGGTGGCCGCGTCGCTGTTAGCTTCCAAGGGCAGCTCCCAGACCAGTGGGTCTCTGGTTTCCAAAAGCACTTCCTTAGCAAGTGTGTCCCAGCTGGCTTCTAAGAGTAGTTCTCAGACCAGCACATCACAGTTGCCTTCTAAAAGTACTTCACAGTTAAGTGAGAGTTCTGTGAGATTCTCTTGTTGCAAGTTAACCAATGAAGATGTGAAACAGAAGCAGCCTTTTTTCAATAGACTGTATAAAACGGTGGCATGGAAGTTGGTAGCTGTTGGTGGCTTTAGTTCCAGCGTGAATCATGGAGAGCTCCTAAACGCAGCTGTGGAGGCTCTGAAAGCTACACTGGATGTGTTTTTTGTCCCGCTGAAAGAACTGGCAGATCTGCCTGAAAGTAAGAGCTCTCAAGAAAATATTGTTTGTGAATTGAGATGCAAGTCTGTCTATTTGGGCACTGGCTGTGGAAAAAGCAAGGAAAATGCAAAAGCAGTCGCCTCCAGAGAAGCTCTGAAGTTATTTCTCAAGAAAAAGGTGGTGGTAAAAATATGTAAAAGGAAATACAGAGGCAGTGAAATAGAAGACCTGGTACTCCTTGATGAAGAATCAAGGCCTGTAAACTTACCTCCAGCGTTGAAACATCCTCAAGAATTACTATAATACGTCCAGAATACCACTGCATACGTGATCTGGTATTCGAAAAGAAAAACTGGCTTACTTTTGTACAATATAAAACAGGCTTTCACAAATTTTGTATTGCTTTTTTCCAGTTTTGCAGAAAATTTACATTCTAGTTCTCTTCACACAATAGAAGTTGTAAATAACTTACGAATGACAGTCCATGTTAAAAAGTATGCATTAACAGCATATCAGTATGCTGTTTCGTTTGCTGAAGAAAATACTGTCTTCTATTTTTAATGATACGTTAGGTACGACGTGTAGATCTGTGGTCTTAAAACTTTTGTATTTCAATTTGGTGAAAATGTATTGAGTTGTCTACCATGCTTGTTTCTTTCTAGCTGAATAAACCTCCACATCAAAGAAAAGGGGACCATGGTATTTGAATGTCTGAAAGTCTGTGAAGCTTAAGGTTGTAAGAATGTTGCCCATAACGTTGAACATGTCTCTTAAAGAATAAAAGAAAAAATAGTTGCCTCAGACTATTTTTATGAGAAGTTGTAAGCATTTTTTAGATATAAAGCAGTATAAAGTACTTAAGGTTATTTTATTCTGAAATTGTTTAAAATTCACCATGATTTTGACTGCTGCAGATTCTTTAAGTGGGTTAATTTATGTTTTGAGGTAAAATACAATTTACATGTTTTCTTAAAGACATAACTGTGGGTTTCTATATTAAGCATATTTTGTGACTACTATTAACAGATTGATTTGTTTAGATATTAAATGCTTTAAGCTATTTTACCTTTTCAAGAAGTTGTGTTTTTTTTCCCCCCAAGTCAGAACCAATTCCTGCAAATAGGCTTTCCACTTCTAGTCTTGGTAAAGTGCAACCAGGTAATTTTGCATAGCTGCTATACAACTTTTTATAAATAGAGAAGTTTTTTTGCAAATCTAGAACTGGATGGTTGTTTTGTTTACAAATGCCATAGAACACTGGGGAGAATGGAGAGCCAAGCCCAGCTCTTCAGTGAGCCTGATTAACGTTTGTTAGTAATGAAATGGAATCCAGTTTCTGTGTCTTCGGTGATTCTGACTGTATTACTCTATTGTGATACATTGTCTCATTTTTCTTCAAATTCTGGCCCAAAATGTTTTGTTTTTTTTGTGGCCTTCTGGCTTTCTAGATGCTGCACAGTGAGCAGAAATATCAAGTAATGACCTTTTAGGGGCTGGCCCGGGGGCATAGTGGTTAAGTTCACATGCTCTGCTTCCGTGGCCGGGGGTTCGGATCCCAGGCACAGACCTAGCACTGCTCATCAAGCCACCCTGTGGCAGCATCCCAGGTGAAGTAGAGGAAGACTAGCACAGGTGTTAGCTCAAGGACAATCTTCAAAAAGAGGAAGATTGGCACAGATACTAGCTCAGGGCCAATCTTCCTCACACATTCACATGTTTGCATGCACAGTTGTATTGGAATAGGAAAATTGAACATAAGCACAATTTAAGTGCGTAGCAGTTATTTCTAGTTTATATTCTAGAAATAGTAGACAAGGATACTTTATATACTTGAAATAATCAGAGTGGTTTTTATTTCACCAGATAGCCTTCAAAAATGATTCATTTTTGAAGATGCTGAGTTGGATACCAAAGCTAAGTCCATCTTTTGTCAATGGGTTGCTTTTATGTGTTGTGAGAAGCAGTAACAGGAGGGGGCTGGCCCCGTGGCTGAGTGGTTAAGTTCGTGCGCTCCGCTGCAGGCGGCCCAGTGTTTCGACGGTTCGAATCCTGGGCGCGGACATGGCACTGCTCGTCAGACCACGCTGAGGCAGCGTCCCACATGCCACAACTAGAGGAACCCACAACGAAGAATACACAACTATGTACCGGGGGGCTTTGGGGAGAAAAAGGAAAAAATAAAAAATCTTTAAAAAAAAAAAAAGCAGTAACAGAAATGTTGTAAAGCACTTTGAATTACCTCACTTTCCTCAGTTTTGGAATGTACATTTTGCAGGACAATGATTGCCAGAAAAGCAAGCCAAATATTACAAAGAATAATAAATTTCTGTCATGTATCTAATTAGGTGATTTGGTAATTTCATGAATTGGCTAATTTCAAGTTAATATAAATATTATTGAAAATAAATTATAGTAACCTTTTGGTAATTTGAATTGGAGGAAGCTGCTTGGTGTACAGACAGTTTAATTTCTGAACATTTATTTGCTATAATCTTACTAAAAGCTGATAAAATGCTTAAAGAACCCCTGATTTAAGAGCAACACATGTTTTACAATTCTTCAAGATAGTATAGTGAGTGCAGAAGAAAACAAGCTTTGGAATCTTGACTCCCGGGAATTTAACCTTTTAACTTCATTTGAAATAGGACTATGAAGATTTAACGAGATAATACATTTAAAGAGCCCAGTATAGTGCAGTACACCGTAGTCTGTTGATTGCTTATATACGTGTTCTCATTTCCTCACAACTTCATGAGTAGCTATTCTCATTTGACACTTTTTTTGGTGAGGAAGATTGTCCCTGAGC